>NW_019393026.1:71213-140234 GCF_000648675.2 Cimex lectularius | reverse complement strand
AAAAATTTCCTCTCGCAGTCGGTAGGACTCGAACCTACGCTCCCAGAGGGAATCTGATTTCTAGTCAGACGCCTTAACCACTCGGCCACGACTGCTTGTGAAAGTCGGCACTGTTCCACCGTCTTCAGTGAAATTCGTGACATACATACCTACCTTGCCAAAGGTTTTCAGATAGTCTCTAACTTCACTCAGTGTAACACATTTTAACTGAAAGGATAAATTTGTGAAATCAATCTTTAACCGGGGACGGAAATGATCATTGGTATAGATTGGCACCAATCACCTGATTTATAGTGTTACAAAATAAGAAATTCCGTCATCTAACTTCTTATAGAATCATCTCACCTCCTGAGCCGATAAACCTCAAAATAAGCGAGATAAAGGCAAAAAAGCTGATTTTTATACTCTCATTTGTGGAAACGACCATTCGGACTCGATTAGCGAAAAATTGAGCTTATAAACGAAACAAAAACGTGTAAAAAATATTTCGATTATTTATACGAATTTCCTATAGAATTCACCCTGCTAACTAAATCCGCGCAAGAATTAAACTCTTAAAGCTCAAAATAAGCGAACGAGGAAATATTCTACGTGTATATATCATCGTACATAATCAACTCTCCTGAGTCGATTTGCCCTCGAGAATTAAGTTCGTATACCTCAAAATAAGAGATATAAATGTAAAAAAACCCGAAAGAATAAATTTGACATACTTGTTTACTATAAACATACTATTTGTATACTCGTTGCTTATGAAAACGATGCTCCTGAGTCGATTGGCGACAATTAAACTCATAATCCTAACAACAGTCTAACCACACTAACTAATAACAATAATGACACTAACTTTGTTATTTTAAATGAGAATCCCATATTTTTATTGTACAGTTATATTCTAGAGCTTAATTTATGCCACTTTTGCTGAAAGGAAAATTTTGATTAGATCGACCATTTCTGAGTTATGCCCGACGGAAGATGCGTGAGGGGGTTATGCTTTTTGCAACAACACAAGGCCCATCCCCTTTATATCGAAAACGATCAACTTCAGCAAAAAATGGACTTATTCAAACCCCATGACTGGGAATCGCGTTATAGTAACAGAATTAAACTATCTCATCTAGCTGGCATTCGTCGGACATAGCTCAAAATGGTCGATCCTATCAAATTTTTCCCTTCAGTAAAAGTGACATAAAATAAGCTCGAGAATCGATCGGTACAATAAAAATATGGGATTCTCATTTAAAATAACATAGTTACTATAATTTCCCTGCTAAAGTTAAGTTAAATACGTTACCACCACGCGATTCCTAGCCAAAATCTTGCGGTCGAATCTTGTAGAAAAAGCCCTTCTAGTAAGAAATAAAAATTATCTCCGACTTTTTTATCAAAAAGATGAGTTCTACAGTATAACACCGTTTAAAAAATTCCCTCTCGCAGTAGGACTCAAACCTCCCAGAGAGGGTGTGATTTCTAGTCAGACGCCTCATCCACTCGGCCACGTCTGGTTGTGAAAGGTCTCTTCCATGTCTCAGCGGTATTGGTGACATACATACAGACAAATAATGACATATTCCAACGGGCTTGATTTCATCTTGGTCATACACTGCAAAAGTCACCTTGGGATAGCCACTAAAGTATTCGGATATATATTTTATCCAACAACACTTGTTAAAGTTTTAACATGCATGGTCTGTACAATATTCGACCAGATTTTAACTACAACAATTAATTCATTAAATTAAACCGAGACATTTTCTTTACACGATAAAGGAAATGGTCATCGGTTGTAATTGTGCAAAATCATATGATTAGTTGTGTTACAAAGAATAAACTCGGTGATGAAATTTGACACTTTTTATCATACTTCCAGAAAACATTCTTCGACGGTTTTTATGCAAAATTTAAGGGTGTAACTGTGTGCAATTGGTCAGTTTATGACAATCCTATAACAAAATAATCGACGTATTTATGTTCATTTTCGGAGGTTAGATTTCAGTAATTACAGATAAAGAAAGTCATTCTAGTAAAAAAATCTAATTTTCTCGTCCAAAGAAAGAAATTTGTGTTACAACAATTACTGTTTAAAAAATTTCCTCTCGCAGTCGGTAGGACTCGAACCTACGCTCCCAGAGGGAATCTGATTTCTAGTCAGACGCCTTAACCACTCGGCCACGACTGCCTGCGAAAATTTCTATCCTTTCACCATATTTCAGTGGCTGGTGACTACATACAGACAAATATAAATACACAAATGTATATCCAATCACATCAAATGATTGTGTTTTTGCTAATCGTATAAACTAATTTAAAACAATTGGAGTCTTCCATGTCTCAAAGAGGGGGCTGTATTTATTTTCATTTTATATTTATAAATATGTAAGAAATTCGTAAATTGTTAGTATTCGCATTTTAAGCACCCTTTCTAATTTTTTTTAAAATTCTTTTTCTTTTTTAATTCTTTTTAATTTTTTGGGCCCAATCAGCATTTTCTGTTTGTTTTTTTCTGGAATCGCTTCGCAATATTCCACTTTAAAAATTCATAACCCCTCTGGATTTTAACCAATGCCCTGGTACCGTTAAAAAGCTGAAATTTCCCTTTTTTGGGCCTATATCAACAACCTTTGGTCAATGTAAGTAAGGCAATTAAGGATGAAATTAACAAAAACATCCCAAAACATTTTATTTTGAATCTCCGATCCTAATTTATTTGCGAAGTCCAAATTTACTGCCATTTCGTGTAGGGATGAGTGTTTTAAACCTCTGTAATCTGTCCTGTGGAGCGGTGTAGTCGTTTCGAATAAATTTGTTATTTCCGAAAAACTATCGTTGGCATTTAAAAAGGCAAAAAATATTTTTTGATTTTCCCAAAAATTTGTATTCGCGATTTTTTTGGCGATAAAAATTCCTATAAACTTTGTGCAAAGACAGATATTTTAACCTACTCGCTCATATATTCAGTTTTCGTGTTTTTAGGAAATAGGTTTTAATATTTTTTTATAACAAAGGGCGCTGAACCGAATTTTGTGGGAAAATTAACAACAATATTCCTCAAATTGAACGCCTTCCAATACCTCCTATTTATTTTTTGCTTTTTCGAAAATCACACAAAATAACTTTCAAACGTATGCAAAATTTATATTTTTTTAAGTTATGAAAATACGTATTTAGGAATTTTAAAGGGTGCTTACAGGGGCGTCGGTGGCGGCAACGGTTTGGGCGTTGACAAGGCGCTCATCACTGTAACGTAAAGATCCCCAGTTCGAACAGCGGCCCTGCATTCGAACCCGACATACTTACAAATGGGCTTTTTTTTTCAAAAAAACCGGCACCCCGAGGGTAGATGTGACTTTTGCTGTTGGCCAAAGGAAAAAAAAGTGCTTACAATGCAATTTGAATTATGTTTTTGCAACAAATCTCATTTAACACATCTTACGTATCTTTCTCCTAAGTAAAAAAGTAATCAACTGATAGAAAGACAGAAAGCTATATAATATAAAATTAACTGTAGACTTTTTATCTCAACTAAAAACCTTAATTAATTGTAATATATTAACTGGTCAAGCGGACCACGAAATTAGTGAATTTAATGATTTAAAATCAAGTATACTTCACTAAAGCTCTCCGTGGCCATTTCATGTGTCGTCGAGAATCCAATCCGATTAACGGCATTTGAAAAATGGCAAAAAGGAGGGAAAATTCAAAAAAGGTGGGGTTGAGATGGGAGGTTAGTGTCCGAGTGGATCGAGGTCACGATAGTTCAAGTGGTAGAGCAGCGGCGTATCAAGCCGAAGATCGTGGGTTCGAATCCCGCTGGTGCTACTGAGTTTTTTATCTCATCTAAAAACCTTAATCAATTGGTCAAGCGGACCACGAAATTTCTGAAATTAACTGTAGAGTCCATTGATTTTTTTTCGTTTTGTCCATTTCGTACAGACCGTTTATTTATGCTGTTAAAAAATAATAAGAACTACAAATAAATAACAATAATAACGGAAATTGGAAAAATTAGTAAATCATCCAATTTTGAAATTTTCTCATATAACAAATGAATTTTGTAATTTCTCATTAACTAAGGTACCAGTGGTTCATCAAGTGAACAAATTGAATCAAGTAATGGAGACCATTTATATCTTTTTGTATGAAAGTGTTGTTTTTTTTTTCTAAAGGAACAAGGGAATACAAATAGGCGATGCTGTTGTCAACTGGATGTAGCTAAGTCTCGTTTCAACAGGTCTCTGGTCGATATCCGCTCATTGTATACACCATCCGGCTTACCGTTTCAAGCCGCCCTCTTCCTCGGCAACCCGTTCATAATTAATTTAACCATTGTCACCCCTTCTCGATTCCGGGGTGTAATTATTTAAAGATGGCTGTCCCCTGTCCGACCGAAGGACAGAGGCGTTTTTCATTTCACCCCGGTTCTTTAGAGACGTCTTTTGATGGAAGTAAAACGATTTAATTAAATTTCCCGTAAAGTTTAATTACGTTTACTTCCCATAACCGCTCAGTTAATAAGCGCGAAGCAACAAATCAGTGCTAATTTTAAAGACCCATTGCTCTCTGGCAAAACGACTGCTTTTATTATTACATCATCTTATTCAATGAACGCCAAATTAAAACCCAAGTTATTAAAACCATTGGCTAAAAGAAAATATTTTATTACTGAGATGTTATTAAAATAAAATACAGATTGTAGATCCGTTGTGCCGTGTAATCGAATAAAACCTTTTAAGAAGTTGTTAAAAAATTGATTAGAACACACGTTAGACTAAGTTATATTCAAACTCGAAAATATCCAACGACTTCAAACAAATAACTACCAAAACCACATAATTCACGCCAAAGGATAAAAAATTATGTTAATTTCCTCTAAGGGAGTATTCTTGGTCTATTTTTATAACATTTATACTGCTGGCCTTCGTATCCCACCCTATCCCATAATACCATCATTATCACTTACACGGTTAATACCACAACTTCATCTTCTAACCCGAATTCTAACCAACCTCCAACTTCCAAGACTACTTCATAACCTGGCGTCCCACAAGGGAGAATTCTAGGGCCCAGACTCTATACCATATCTACTTCTGACTTTCCTGCACATCTCAACGACTCTATACGGATAATACCGCAATACTGTGGTCTAACCCGAATCCTGTCCAGGCAACCTCAATCAACCAAAAAGACCTCGTTCATAAATTCTGACGGGTTATTTTGAAATTTATTTTCATTTTATTCTTCAATAAAATGCCTTAATTGATCTATCAATTATTTCAATTAATTTTACTTTTTATCTAAGGTTTGGTTGAGATCAAAAAATTGTCACGTCGGGATTCGAACCCATGAGCTTCGGCAGTTTAATTTACGATATATTATGTCTCGTTCTCTATTTCCATTCCTATGTGTTTGACTGTATGTTTTATAAATAAAATGAAGGAAGGGCAAACCCGTTTAAATTCCCCCAGATAATTGCTGCCAATTAATGAAATCAAACAAAATCGCTTTGATTGATTAAATAATTATTTTTTACTATTAATAACGCTTAGATATGCGAATTTAATCTCTTTCTTTATACATTATTTTTAATACTAAATTGTTGGCTTAGATATGGGTCAAACCCCATTCTTAATCATAGCAACTCTAGATAAGTGGATTAATCTTTGCGAGAGGTTTTTTTAAATGTTTCCACAAATAATTTAAAGTATTCATGAACATACTCCATACACTGAATTTACTTATTTCAACAATAAACGTAAGAGTTATGGCTAATTGGTAACCAAAGGCCAAAAGGGGGTGAACTTAAATTTGTTCTATAAAAGAAATTTTTGAATTATCTTTATGATTTCTTTAGGGAATATAATAATTACACGAATGTACAATAATTAGTACAGCCATGATGATTCCGTAAAAGTGAAATATTTTCCTTTCCCTCTTCGTACGACAATAGGGCGTCATAACTGGGAGGAAAGTGGTGAAAGGGATGCGATTTCCTGCTCTAAGGCCCTTTGTGAGGTGACAAGCATGTTCTAGAGCTAAATGGGCTCAATCTACATAAAGGGTTACGACCTGGCTTCGCACTGCATTAGTTTGAACGTTTTTCCTGCCAAACAGTTACAGCGAAAACCTTAGCAAAATAAAACGCTTCTACTTTTTGTAATTTGACCCTTGTGCAATCATTCTTTTGTTGTGATTGTTGTATGTATTCCTTACGTTTCGATTTTAGGATCACAACCTGTTAACAAGAATTTCTGACATTTGTACGCCCAGAAACGTATAGCTTTAAAATTAAAACTTTCCTAAAAACATCGTTTAGTAGAGTAGTATATTAGTTATTACTGTATTCTATCAAATAAACTAGTAACAAACATTTTAAAGTACTTATATTGCAAATAATATCATTTACAGATTGCAAAGTGCAATATGTTTATAATATAAAAAGTGAAGGCAATTAGCATTAAATGCATTATAAAGCATATTTTTATCTTGTAAAAATTTATATTTTTTAAAAATTATATCTATTTAAATGAATCAGCTCCATTTCAAATAGTGCGATCATCATTACTTAAGGCTTTAAGAGGAAAGTATCTTTATTAAATTATTGCTTGTTACGAGCCCGGTTTCTTAGTGAAAAGCCAAAGGGAAATTCTACAGAGTCATGTTTATTAAAAGTTTCTAAAACTCTTTACCAACAACAAACTGAAGAATAAACATGGTCGTGTTCGTATAATGATGTAATTAAATGTAAAATGTTAATATAATTGAATATCGTGTTTTAAAAAGGCAATTTTAAACCTAAAACGTGACATTTGCAAACGTTTTACAATAAAATGGGAGTTATTATGAACAAAATTATTCATCGCTGTCTCATTAAAGACTAAAAACGTTGAAAGCTATGTTAAATAAGTAAACTGTATTTGAACGTTTTGTTAATTATGTACAGTTACATTAACTGTTTACATTGCTTAAACCTTTAATCGATTATATGACCCATTGGACATTGTAATTTGTTATTATGTGATAAATTTCATCGATAATTTTCAAAAAAGGTCATTTACCTTTTCATAATTAAATTTAAAATAATCTTAATTCCTCCAGATTGAAACTATTTATCGCGGATTATCGCCCAATATTGTGGCTACGAGGCCTTAAGGGTGTAAACGTTGACACGGCTCTCGTCACTTTAAGGGCGCTGACAGACGGAGCGGTTTTGACCGAAGCGTTTACCGCTTCGGTTTTGCTAGGTTGTGACACACGCAGCGGTATGATGTGCGTTTTGGCCGAAGCGGTTTTGTTTTCTCTCAGTTATTAAATGTATCCTATAGCAGTGCATATAAGCATTGAACGTCGCAAGGTTTTGCAGTTTGTTTAACAAGTCCTGTTTAATAAATATATTGTTCTGTAACTGTATGTAACTTCGTGTATTAGTTACAGCCTTACAGACTATTCCCCCATGTAGTACTTTTTTTTTTTTTTGATGAACATTCCATGGAACTGGCTACAAAGTGAAATCTCACAGTTATCTACACACTACGTCTCGTTCGGTTTTCTTTTCTCTATGAAGTTTTGAAAAATAGTCTTTAAAAATAAATATTTAAGTTGATTTATATTTAACTGGGATCTCGGGTAGCCGAGTAGGCGTGTCAGACTCTCGGCTTAGATCCTGCAGTTGTAGGTTCGATTCCCGTTTCGCTCCCCCCAACAAAAAAAAATCAATCCTCTCTGATCAATAAAAGTAAAGTAATTCCTGTTCAGAGTCAAGCAAGGTTTAAACTACTTTTCATTTTTCATACTATAATTTAAAAGGCACAGAGCTGGGATTTGAACGAGGTCCCCTTCCTCCTCCAGATAATATTCAAAACAAAATCTTTATTAAACTAGTTACTACCATGTATCACCGACAGTCATACGCATACTTTGTACCCGTAAAGCTGTAGAAATCATTTAATTATAGGGTGATGTACTTTCAAGTAGTTGTAAAGTTAAAAGAGGCCCTGGAGGAAGGTGAGTTCGTTTTAAAAACGGTTGTGTTACTGTACAGCACCGTACAATCTGTAAATACTTAGATTTTCCCCCCCATTTTTAGTGGTGGTTAAGTATCAATATGTAAAGCTTAGGCGTCAGGAAGTTGAGAATTAGCTAAAATTCTATTATTTATTAATCTTATTGAACTGGCATTGGCCCATTCCCCATGGAGTTCCCATGGATGAAGAGATACTTCTGGTGTCTGTTGTACTATCGTTGGAAGAAGAGAATGGAGAAAAAACACAGGAGAATGTGGGTTCATCCAATTGTCGAGAAGAGAAGCGAAAGAGGGCATTTTAAGAATTTGTTTTCAGAGATGAGGAAACACCCTGAAGAATGTTTTAACATTACCAGGTTGTAAATGGGCAGTTTTGACGAGTTACATAGTAAAATAAAATGCCGCATTACAAATTTTTTTCTCCACGTCTATTTTTTGCATCATAAAAGTAAATTAGAAGACTGACAAACGAACAACCCCTCAAGAAAGTGGGGAACAAACAAGAAAAACAGCTCAAATAAACGCCACGTGTGTCAGGGCTGATGCAATACTTGGGTACCACTCACCGCCTGGCGTTTTCAAAACCGACGCGTTGGGTCGTCTCCGCCACCGACCGACTCGGTTTGAAAACCGACAGGCGGTTACGACCGCTACGTCTGTCAGGTTAATGCAACAACAATGAACGACTCACCGCCTCGATTTTTCTCGCGATAAACGCTTCGGTCAAAACCGCTCCGTGTGTCATCGCCCTAAGGTAAAGGTCCTGGGTTCGAATCCAGCGGCTATGCATTCAAACCCCACATACATACAAATGGGCTTTTTTTTTTTTTTTTTCAAAAACACCGTCACCCGGGGGGTAGATGTGACCGTTGATGTTGCAAATCCTCGTAAAAAATAAAAAATAAAATAAAGGACGAAACGATTAAACAATTTTATCTAAAAGTACTACGAGTATGGCTATGGACTTGCAATTTTAACTCGTTAAAAACTGAAATACCATGAGATTTCTCCGGTGGTCTGCGGGGTGATGAACCTATAATTAGGCAGACCAAAACGATCGATAACATCCGAATGCAAATGAAATAGTATTATTTATGTTCGCAATCATTTTCCAAAAGAGCGACTGTTATATCGTATCACATTTTTAAAAAAAAGTTAACAAAACCTAAGAAATTCGCCAGTTAGAACCTTTAATTAAAACACAAATTCATACTTAAAAGTGGACCTTTTCTCTACATCAAAACGCGTAGAGTCATACTACAATTCTGACATTTATTGTTAGGATTTCCGTAGTTTATATTTACACAAAATGAGTTTTGTAATAGTCTGCTAAAACTTATCTATTCCCTATAAAAATCAGATATACATTGTATGTTTACTTTTGAGACGATCAATTTACAGCAGTCACAATTTCGCTGTTGAAATTAATCGTACGTTCCTTTCGTATTTTATTAACAGTGAAATAGTTAAATTGAGAGAGATGTTAACAGAATGCAGCTTCCCTTCAGGCTTGTCTAGTTGCAAGCGGAGTCGGTTAAGTCTGACAAAACTTTTGACAGTGTATTCTATTTGTCTGAGGAAAGAAGATAAACCGAGGGGGAAAGACAGACGTCGGCTAAATGGAAAGGCTGAGAATACCCGGCCATTTGTTTGAAGTCTTCTAAAGGAAATATTCTTTCCTTGCTTGCAAAACTTTCGCATCGGTTTAAGCGTTTATTTATTATTCACTATGGTCGCCCCTCCAGTTGTTATTTTATATAACAACCGCCCGTTCGAAAGATTCTCCGTGTAGCGTTTCTATATTTTTATGACATTAAATATTTAATAAACCTGATGAGGTACAGGAGGGAAAATGGGACAAATCTGTCGACTTATTTGTATTACACGTGGAGAGTCACGTAATTGTGTTAATTTCATTAAGTACATTAAGTAATTAATCTTACTTTAAATATATAAGTCGACAATGGAAAATTTTTTTAAACAATATTTATTTGTATTCTAGTTGTGAATTAAACACATCAATTCACTACTTTCGTGGTCCGCTTGAGCAATTAATACATGACAATTAATTAAGGTTTTAGTTGTGATGAAAAAAAATGGCAAAAGGAGGGAAAACTCATAAGGTGGGGTTGAGATGGGGAGTTGATGTCCGAGTGGATCGAGGTCGCTGGTAGAGCAGCGGCGTATCTAGCCGAAGATCGTGGGTTCGAATCCCTCTCGTACCATTAACTTTTTTTCATCTCAACTAAAAACCTTAATTAATTGTCATTAAACACATTACTTAAAAACTATGTTCTTATTCTATTCTATAGGTTGTAATTAAAATTTATTTTTTATCTTGATACACTCTATTACACAGACGTCTTTTTTCAACAATTAATTATTTTCATAATTAAGCAAAGAATCTCTTTCCCTCATTTCTGCCTGTTAACTTGAGTTCAATTTATTCCCTTCCTCAGTGTACAAAAAATAACTAAGTGGCTTTGTATCGTCTAATAGAAATTATCTCTGATATAATTAGTATACAAATCCAATATTGTAATTTTATACTTAATAATACCAGGGATAAGGCCAATTTTAATTAAAGAAACTGCTCATTTACTTTTTCGATATTGTGTTATAGAATGAACGGTTCATATGTGATATCGTTCTTTGCAAATTTAATTCGTAATTTTTAATATAATTAATCTTCATGGTAGAAATGTATTGGTTGAAATGAAAAAGGTAGTGTCACGAGCGGGATTCGAACCCACGACCTTCGGCTAAATACGCCGCTGCTCTACCACTTGAGCTATCGTGACTTCGATCCAATCGGACACCAACCAGCTCCCCCTCACAACCTACCTTTCGAATTTTCCCTCCTTTTTGCCATTTTTCATTTCAACCAATACCTTCCATAGAGATTAAATAATTGAAAGAAGTTCTTTGGTCTATCGTACCACGAAATATAATGGATTTTTCATATACTTGAAACCAAGGGTTGCCATATTTTAAACCGATGTTCGGCGTTTGCTAAACCATTAAATTATTAATTAAAGTTGCAAAATTATGATGAAAGACATTTCAGGAAAGCTGGGCGAGTGAATTGAGTGGTTTCTTTCCAATCAGCCTTATCCCTGATCTTTTCTAATTTTTTTTTAAATAATATTTATTTGTATCAGGTTTATGAATTAAACCCATTACATAAAAATTATATTATCTTGTCTTGATAATATGTTACTGTTATTCTATTCTATAAGTTGTTATTAAAATGTATACTTTCATAAAATGTAATCTTTCTGTTTAAAACAAGTATCGATTCGGGGTGCTGCCTGCTTCCCCTCTTTAGCTGTTATGTCTTAAAACTACAAAAAAAATATTTTATTTTTTTGTAGTATATATCCATATTTGTGGTAACATCCATACACACAATGACACTGCAATATTGTTTCCAACATGGTCGACGATTACGCTTTCCATAAAACCATCCCGTCCATAAATACCCAACGACAATGCCCTAAATAGACTGTTGCCTTCGACAGTCTACTTCAATTTTAGACGGGCTTAGCCCTGAGAAGGGCTGATTAAAACATCTTAAGTTTAGATGTGAAAAGGGTTGATAGGAATTGGACATTTTTTCACTCGTACGCATAATGATATATTCAATATCTCATATGGAAGAAGAGATGAAAGAGATCTTATAATAAAAAAACTTCCGTAACTTCGCGAATTGTAATCCGTTTTCAGCAAATTCTGTTAATTCCACTGGTTTTAAACAGCTGTTTAATACTATGTCAAAAACTGAGAAAATAGCCAGCAAAGAGAAAAATTTCTATTAAAACGTTGTGTTTACTCTCCCACTGTTTCTCTTTCTACACCATTAAATCGTATAGCTCCTTCTCTCTCTGTCATACTTCAGCCAAAACTTTTTTAATATTATGGAGAGACAATACTGAAATTTCGTGAGGTTTAGGAATCTTTGGTGACATAAATAGGTAAGAATGTTTTATCTCTTTTTCATAACTTTCACAATATCCTAACATAAATGACAAAAACTAAAAACAAATTATTTTGAAGGAAAGTAAAAAAGGTGTCAAGATATAGCGTGAAGTGTGCTGTTGTTGCTACCTCTTCTACTTTATTTTATACTAATTTAATTTTATCTTTTGTATTAATTTCAATTAATTAATCTTTATGTAAGGTATTGGTTTGGATAAAAAAGTCAGTGTCACGAGCGGGATTCGAATCCACGACCTTCGCCTTACGCCCCTACTCCACCACTTGAACTATCGTGACTTTGATCCACTCGTGGCAATTTCATTTGTTGCCGAGAATCAAATAGTTACACGACATTTGAAAAATGGCAAAAAGGAGGGAAAATTCGAAATGTTGGGTTGAGATGGAGAGTTGGTGTCTGGGTGGATCGAGGTCGCGACAGCTCAAGTGGTAGAGCAGCGGCGTATCTAGCCGAAGGTCGTGGGTTCGAATCCCGCTCGTGAAACTGACTTTTTTATCTCAACCAAACCTTTTACATAAAGATTAATTAATTGAAAAAAGTTAATTGGTCAATCGGACTACGACTCTAATGGATTCGTTATTTATATTGAGAATGTAATAAAATTTAAAAAAATATATATATATTTTAAAAACCTGCATGACTATGCCGCAAATGATACCGCAACGTCGCGAAAGCTGAGTATTATTAGCAAAACAACCAACACTTCAAAAATAAGCCTAATAAATAACATAATACAAATTAAAATTATTGTTTATTAGATGGTATTTTTGTCCATTTGGATGGACATTTTTTGCGCTGGACATTTTTTAGAAGGATAATTGAGAAGGGACAATCTGACAAAAATCTTTAGAGAGTGGCACTTATCTGGGCCGGGAAGCTACAAAATTGAAAAACACTTAAGCACATTTTGTTTTATAAAGGATATTTTTTAAATTTGGTAGGAATTAGTTTATTTTATATATACATTTTTTTTTACATTTTCTTGGTAAGATTGCTTTAAATGTTCACATTTAGTAATTAAATAGGCCCTTATTCTCAATATATACAATAAAAAATATATATGTATACAATCGAGAGAAAAAAAGAAAGAAGCTTAATTATATTAACAAAAATTGTCAATTTAGCTGCTTTTTAACTCAGTGGGAAAGAAGGGGAGGGTTTTTATATTACAGACAATTTGTTCAGAACAATCTACATAAGGCGGAAAAACCCCTTTGTTCACTCTCCCCGATATTTGGTATTTTCAACGTTTCAAGAGAACAGAAAAGGTCACACGATGGGTCGAGATACGTATAATAAAAACATTCTCGACCCTTAACCCCACTTCCTCTATTTCTATTGTAAAACATTCTTTTATTTTCAATTAACGTTTCCTTCCGCAAAGCTGTTGATTTTAATATTAAGTTACATAAAGGATGTACACCAATTGCAATTGTTTCACTACTAATCTATAACCTGTTGAATTTAACTAGTTAATATTATTCTCGTTTATATTTATTATAAGGCAGGCGGTTTTGAATATAAAACTCGGCAAAACCTAAGTAACAGTATCACAGTAAAGGGGTTGTTCGATTGGATATGGTAATAACGGTTGTGCATACCTAGTTTATGTTCAAAGTGAATGTTTTTATTAGCGTGAATAACGAGTATCCACCGACCGTCAATTAGGTTAGCAGTATGATATGGGTGAAGGGTGATGGAGAAATATCGAGTGCTCCATCACCCTAATTGAATGAATGGTATGGTAGATAGGAGTGAATGTATTTAAGTATGAAGCTGAGTACGGTGGATTTCGGACCGCATGCGTTGGGTGCTGAATTGACCAAGCTGTTGATATAGCACCCGGAGCCCAAACTCGGTGGCTGTACGGATAAGACTGAGGTCTGCCCCCGGACTGCCAACACCGGGGTTGAGTGATCCCGAATCTGCCGGTAATTTACTGTAAATAGCAAATGCTGGAATTGCCGGTGCGCTCCGAGAAGTGAACAGGCCCAACTCGGCACAGTTTGTATACAGGGTGAATTGCTACTCGTGCTACAAACTTCTCCAGTAGATTCTTCACCCTAAAATGAACAAAAAAGTTCATATTGTCCATGGTCCGATTCTCAACCATTTCAGAGTAATTTCGCTTTTTATCGATTTTGAAAGATATCACGTCCTGGCGTCGGAAAATCGTGATATCTTTTAATCTAAACATTTCTCTGAAAATCTAATAGCACCGTTGAAATTCCCGTTAATTTTTCAATAAGAAGATGACGGTGGCAAAATGTTTGGGCTAATTTTTTGTGTTTTATTTCAGCCAGAACTACAAAAAGAGTGGAAAATTGTGTAAATCGGAAAGTGTATAAAGTAATCCAGAGTTTCTAATTTTAGTCTCAGAAGGCAGCAAATTTGAGGAAAACTACCTGATTTAATAACGCTTCCAACGCACTCGTCATTTTCTTATTTAGTGGTTGTGAGACCAAGATGTTGATGACAAAAAGAGAAAAAATGGTGGTTCAAGGATTGCTAATGTTTGAGAGTGACTTGCTACTCGTGCTACAAACTTCACCAGTAGATTCTTGACCCTAAAATGAACAAAAAAGTTCATATTGACCATGGTCCGATTCTCAACCATTTCAGAGTAATTTCGCTTTTTATCGATTTTGAAAGATATCACGTCCTGGCGTCGGAAAATCGTGATATCTTTTAATCTAAACATTTCTCTTAAAATCTATAAGCACCGTTGAAATCCCCGTTAATTTTTCAATAAGAAGATGAAGGTGGCAAAACGTTTGGGTCTTTCTTCCTTGACCTTCTAGCTGTTTGTAAACTTCTTAAGCATTACATACTAAATGGGCATTAAATTAAATTAAAAAATTTCAATGGAATTATGATTTTGATTCTCTCTAAAAATTAACGGGGATTTCAACGGTGCTTATAGATTTTAAGAGAAATGTTTAGATTAAAAGATATCACGATTTTCCGACGCCAGGACGTGATATCTTTCAAAATCGATAAAAAGCGAAATTACTCTGAAATGGTTGAGAATCGGACCATGGACAATATGAACTCTTTTGTTCATTTTAGGGTGAAGAATCTACTGGAGAAGTTTGTAGCACGAGTAGCAATTCACCCTGTATATGTACGTGCGGCTTTGGGTCTATCTAAATCCAAATCCAAACAGTACCACACGGGAATTCAGTTGTAAATAAACAACACAATACGACGAGAAACTCAAAGGAATTAATTGTTGGGCCTGACCATGATAACAAAAGATGAGACGCTCAACTAAAGCGTACAAACAATGCAGTGGGTCCATTTCCCCCAAGCCTTTATATTGTAAAAATATCTTCTATTAGCCAGATTCAATAATACATGAGCAATTAATACATGTCTACGAATGACTACTCTAAGCATTGTTCAACATTAAAACTTTATGTTAGATTTCTGTGTTGAAAGTTTCAAACAAGAGATATATCGAGGAGAATTATCGATTTGCCTCCACTTGTTGAGACTGATATCATCGCCCCATTTATAGTATTTTTGATCAATGAATGGAGCATTTTTCTGGCAAATAGAAAACTACTACATACTAATAAGAGTTACAAGTATGTCATCGACCCAAAATTGGGTCAAAATTATAAAAATAATTCTTTTGAGAGATTAAGTTTTTTGTATTGTTTTTTATTTAGATTTATTTCATATTTACGACTATAATATAGTTAGAATTAAGTAAATATTTTCTATATAATTTTTCTACATAGAATTTGTCGTTTAAGTTACTTGTACAGGTTGAGCCCCGCAGTTCACAACCTTACGCCCAGAGAAGTCTCATCATTGTCTTGTAAATTAACAGTTAGTTTTCAATGCCTAATTTTGGTTGTGAGTCAAGTAGTCTTTTTAATAATTTACAGCTTACTTTATTTTTAATAATTTAAAATTTTGTAATTAATATTACTTTTATTATGTACAAATAAATTTTAATGATATTACTTACGTTCTTGTGTATTTCCTAGATTCCAGGTAATCCAACTCGAAAACAGCAAATCTGAAAAATAAAACAAAAATCGATAAATGACATCCACGAAATTATGATTTGTGTCGAGTTAGAGCAGGTATGGCCAACAGTATTTGACCCCGGATTGGGGAAAAATATTTTCAAGGGCCGGACGAAATATTAGCCTGATCTATAAAGCTAACAGGTCAATCCTTTAACAAATTGCTGATCATCAACCTGATGTGTATCAAGAATTTTGATTGGTTCTCTGTATAGCAAAAAGCCTGATCTTATAAGGCGTTATCTGGGTGAAGGGATGCATGAAAACAAAAGTTTTGACAATTGAAATTGAAAAATGTTAAGTAAATCACTTATTTCTTTAAGTAAACAAAATTTGTTTATGAACAATTGTAAGTAAATCAATACAATAAATTAATGTAATAACTAATGCAAGGTGCTGAGGAAGCTATTCTTAACACAGCCTTCAAATCTAAATCATTCAATCTTGATCTTGTTGTACTTTTCTTATTTACTTTATTCCTTAAAGAAAAGGTTTGTTCTTTACAAACAAATCTAAGTTGAAGTAAAGATTACTAAATACGTCTTGGAAAGTTTTTTTAGATTTCCATACTTTTCATTATTCAATTGTATATAAAAAACTAATTTTCTTCTTCTCGATATTTCTCAAGTAATAATTCATCACATAGTACATTAATTATTTCTAATTGTATATCAACAGGAACGTCAACCAGCTTGTACAGAAAATGGATTCCGGATAATGGATAAAATTTTATCAATTTTTTTGAAGCAAACAAATCTCTGCTCGAAATCTGTTATTAGTGCAAGGATATTTTTATTAAATGTTTGAACCTTTTATTTTAAAATACTTAGATATGGACTGTAACGATGGCAAATGATTGGAAACTTGCATTCAGCCAGATTTATAGAAAAAAGTCTAAGCTTAAAAGCTCTCAATTTCTGTCTTAAATCATGAGCAAATAAATTTTCCACTTGTAAACATGCGTAAATTCGTTCAAATGTGTGAGAATATCCAAAGAAAATGATAACTCACAAATCCAATTTGGTTCTAATAATTCAGGAAAATCCTAGTTTTCTTTAAGCATTATTATTTGTATTTCTTTTAGCATTTTTATTGCTTCTTGAAAGTCCCACACACTTCTCAAAACCTTTCCCAAACTTAACCAACGGATTTTACGTGATAAAGTACATCTAAATGGATGGTATTTTGTTCTTCCAGGAGATCAATAAATTGCCTGCGATTTGATACTTTTGATCGTAGGAAATTCACTAATGTCACAACTACATTTGTAACATGATCGATTTTTAAAATATTTTTGCATAGTGTGCGTTGATGAATATTTCAATTGTATGATATATGTATAATTTTATGATTTGAATTGATTTGGAAATTTTTTTTCTGCGATGCGTATGATTAGTCCAATTTTTTCCGACCACGTTCTGTTGCAACACTCACCATTTTTTTCCAGTTTTCCAGTCAACATTGTACTCCAAAAAAGACTTTTCTTGGAAAAGATCTTCCCCATTTGTTGTGCCTTTCATCGAAACAATTGATGAAAGTTTGTCCGAAAGTTGAAAATCTTCGGTGATAGCTCTGATAAAAATTAACAACTGAGCAGTATCTTTTACATCGTAACTTTCGTCCAGAGCTATTGCATAAAAATTAGCCGATTTTAAATTATTTAATAGCTGATTATTTATATGAGCATTTTCTCTTCTTCTAGCAATAGTTCGCGGAGAGAGGTTTATATTTTCAAATTTATTGCTAACTTCCGGCCACATCACATCGCAAACATCCAACATGCACATTTTAACAAATTCTCTATCGGCAAAGAGTTTTCCACATTGAGCAATAAGTTTTGCGAATAAAAAAACTTGCTTCAGTAATAGATTTTTCGACTTTCTTGTTTTACACACCCGCTGGCCAGGTTGCTTGAACATCAGATCATGTCGGGCACTAATGAGTATGACAGTTTTAATTCTTTATAACGGAATCTTTTTTAAAAAAATATACAAGTATCGAGAATTCATTCGATTATTACTAGAAGTTAAATGCTAACATTGAAAACTTATTCGCGGGCCACATGAATTCATTACGAGGGCCGGATGTTGGCCATGCCTGAGTTAGGGTGTGGAATTGAAAAGGATCTGTCGATAAAGCCTCGTCAGCAATGGTTCAAGGGCTGGGAGACGTTCCGCAGACGGGAAAACCGGAAGATAAATGTTTCGTTCAACGTTCCGACCCACGGGATTAATAGTATGTCGGCATGAATCGAATTGACGTTTCATAATGGGGATATCAAACTTGGCGGGCCTAGTAACAATATATTATGATGTTATATGTGATGTTTTTCCTGGTAGAACCACTCTTTGTTAATAGATGAGCTAGATTTGAATTATAGACAAGGATAAAAAGAGGACAAATTTGACTCAAATTTAGGAAATTGAGAGCCGTCCTACACCACATACAAGTATGAAAAAGAGATCAATTTGATAAAAGTAGTATAAGCATACTTTAAGAAAGCATCGTATGTACATGGATTTAGATATTACATCAAATATTTATATATATAAAAACCGAACTTTTGCCAATATTGCCATTATATACTTTACTAAGATATTTGTTAAGTTAAGAACAAATCTTATAAATATCTTTCAATTAATTAATCTTTATGTACGGTTCACTAGTTTTCGTGGTCCGCTTGGCCAATTAATATCTTTCAATTAATTAAGGGTTTTTCTGAGATAAAAAAAAGTCAGTGTCACGAAAGGGATTCGAACCCACGACGTTCGGCTAGATACGCCGCTACTCTACCACTTCAGCTATCGTGACTTCGATCCACTCGGACACCAACTTCCCATCTCAACCCCACCTTTTTTTCTCCCTCCTTTTTGCCATTTTTCAAATATCGTGTAATCTGTTCGATTTTCGGCGACCAATACCTTAGATAAAGTTAATTGAAAGATGCTATCAATCGGACGACGAAAGCTGATGAATTTAATACGTAAAATGAAGTAAATCTTCACTAAAGCTCTCCGTGGCCATTTCATTTGTCGCCGGCGTATAGGGAGAAGCAATGCTTAGCACTGGAAGCTAAAATTATTTCCGACAGCCGGCAAGCATTTTTATTGATGTTCCAGACTTCACAAAACTCTGGGTTCTTGCTGTATTTTTCTTCATTTACATTATTTATAAATGTTGCATTTTCTCATAAATTGTTTAAAACGATTAAATGACAAAACGTGAGCAATAATTAAACATTGCAAATGACTAAACAGGGAAAATTCGGACGGTTGTAGGTTGAGATGGGAAGTTAGTGTCCGAGTGGATCGATGTCACGATAGCTCAAGTAGTAGAGTAGCGGCGTATTTAGCCGAACATCGTAGGTTCGAATCCCGCTCGTGACGCTGACTTTTTTATCTCAACCAATACCTTACATAAATGTGTGGTGAGTAGTGACCGTTAGTCGATAATTATTCAGAAATTATGAAATGCGGTCTGGTGTGATGTAGGTTGCAGAAAAACATTTTCTTTATCGTGCCAACGTTGTGCACTCTCCACACGACTCGCAAGAATGGCACAATTACACAGAAGACAAACACTTTGAGCCCTGAAGATGATCTCAATAAAGATCGAAACGTTGGCACGATAAAGAAAATGTTTTTCTGAAACCTACATCACACCAGACCGCATCTCACGATTTCAGAATAATTACCTTACATAAAGATTAATTAATTGAAAGATGATATTTAGTCAATCGGACCACGAAATTTGATAAACTTATAAATAATATTTACAAACCGTAAACAGCATACCAATAGTATGTGGTTTTTGCTTAACTTACTATATTTAAATAGTACTTAATTACAATACTTAACTTTTATACTATATTAATATTTATTATAATGTAAAATGTGTTAGTAGGAAGCAGTAAAGTTTTCCGGCCTCTTTTCTCCACAATAAAAAACGTACATATCTAGTTTTATTTACAAAAGTTTTCACTTGTCAATAGCAAAAAATGGAGAAAATTTATTATACATATTTTTATCACGTTAACGAATAGTAAACATAACGTAGAATCGGATCACTACTGCTCAGGTAACAGGGATATAAAATAGTTTACTGATTTGATAATCGGCATTAAAAAAATCCAATAAAATTAAATCCAACAAAAATCATTTGTCGTACAACCAATAGAAATTTTGTCAACATTCCGTTAGAACTGAATGCAACTCGGGTACCATATGCAAATACAGCGAAGTACTTGGGTATGACCTTAGAAGCCAAACTCAAGTGGAAAAAGCATGTTAAGAAAAAATGACAAGAAATCAAAATCAAATTTCGGAAAATGTACTGGCTCCTAGGCCGATATTCAGAATTCGATACTCACAGCAAGGTGCTTCTTTACCAGCAAGTTCTAAAGCCTGTATGGAATTATGGTATCCAGCTTTGGGGCTATACCAAGGAAACTAATGTGATAATGAAACAGACATTTCAAAACAAAGTATTTCGGAGCATTGAGAATGCACCATGGTACATTGTCGTGCACCGCAACGACGACCTTTGGGTGGAAACTGTTGATGCTGCAACCCAACGCTTTGATGTGAACCATGAGCAAAGGCTTCACCGGCATCAAAATGAGCAGGCTCTGCAGTTGTTAGATAACAGCGAAGAAGTAAGAAGACTGACGAGGACGTAGACCTTAGACTTGATGCTCCGCAAGTTCAGTGTTTTTATCACTTGTGTTCATTCACTGTGGAGGTTAGTTAGTGAACTAATTAATCCTTAATGTGAATTATGTGAGTGAAGTAACTAGATGGGTATGTACTCAGTTATTATCGTCCAATAAAAATAAATAAATAATATTTTTTCGTGCAAAACATTATCATTCCCTTTCAAATTTACTAATACAGAAACTGATAGAATTTTCATCTCAAGCGAACGAATAAGGAAATATATTCAATTATTAACTTTTCATAAAAATGTTACATTTCAGAAATTAAATTAACAAACGATATTGTTGATTTATAAGCATAAAAATACCATTTTAAAACCAGAATACACCTAACAAATAAATAATGGAAAACATTTTAAAAAAATATATTCCACACGAACTATTATCCAGAATAGTCAAAATTTCGCAAATGTTTATGTTAAGAAATACCACGCATAGCAAGGCATCTGATCACTATCCATGTAAACAGAGATGATATATTTTTACTTAGATCATTGTCAGCTAGAAAAAAAAATACATCACGAAAAACATTTCGTTGTTAAATACTAAATGACTAGCCTATAAAAAGGATGAACTAACTGGATGAAACTTGAGACGTTAAATTCAATTAAATGAAGCAAATTGGCTTCTGGGTGATAAAAATCAGAAAAAGACTGAAAAGTAGAAGAAAACCAGGCTGAACAATAAAACGTAAAATAATGGAAAAGGAACAATAGAAAAAGAAAAAGAATCAGTCAGAGAATAAGATGGAAAGGCGAAAAAAATTGGTCATGATGCTATTTAACAACATTTCTGACGATAACAAGTGCCAAGCAACCTGATTATAACGCCTAGATGCAAGTTTTAGGTACTGTTCTAATTTTAATTTTATCCAGATTTGATTCCGATTTCGTGCCAATATTATCTGATATTATTTTTCCGATGTTTATAATGTTTTAATCTTGTCCAGCCGATATTTCTTACAATAAAGTACTATATTTCAACTGTTTTATCTGTTACTCATCCAAAATATGTTTATTACTAGCGCTTTGGGAATTTAGGGGTTTCTACTGGTCCAAAAACAGATCTTAACAAATGACCTTCATGATAAAAAAAATTTAAGATAAAATATTTAGCCAAATTACACTTTGCATATATGTACTTCTTTGGGAAACATATAAGAAAATTAAACAAACTGGCAATAGAACTAGGTAAAAAAGTTCAACGATTTCCTTATTTATTGTCAACTCCATTTTTAATGCAGGGAAATGAATTTTAAATATTGACTTTCCAGATTTACTGCGGTTACCAAGAGGTCCAACGTAATCTTACTTTAAAAAAAAGTTGGCCTTACAAAAGTTCTGACATTATTAAAAGATTACGAGGTAAGAACTTTTCTCTGATATGTTTGGGGGAACTGAGGTAACGAAGATAAATGTACTGCGATTCGCATCGGTGTAAGTTGTTTCGCAAGTATAGAGAAATAATTAGATTTAACACAATACTAACATGACAAAAAAAAAGTTCTCTCGAGTTTTTCTCAACGTTAATTAATACCAGCTGAGAAAATTTCAATTTTATTCGAACAGACACAACAGTGTAATTGTAATAAAGCTGTTACGAACACGCTGGATCAAGTTATAGTCTTGAAGAAAAAAAGCAAATTCAGTTGTTACTGTCAAGTTTTCGACCTATTTTTAGGTCTACGTCAGTGCCTCTATTAATTTCACATTATGAAAAACATATTTGTACAATTGATTTAATAAAATGATATAACTATATAGAACTTACAAAACGATCTTAAATATTTCCATCTGTAGAAATATTTAAGATTGTTTTGTAAGTTCTATAAAGGTATATTGATTATTAGATCAATGTACAACTATGTTTTTCATAATGTGAAATTAATGTAAACCCTGATGATGACCTTAAAATAGGTCGAAAGCTTAACAGTAACAACGGAATTTGCTTTTTTTCTTCAAGACCATATAATCCAGATTGTTCGGGAGTGAAAAAGTTGATGGATACTTCTAACACTGAAAACACAACTTTAAAACAAAACACATTAAAATTCCATTATGACAGTGTTACCGGTTTATTGTGGTCATTTAACTTTCCAGCATAATTTGATATATATCAAAACCCTGCGAAAGACAAACTGAATGTCACAAACAGTCGATAATATCTGCTTACATATAATTTTATTAAACCAAACAAGACAGACGATCTGGAATGAGGTGATTGATGATTACAGAAAATTAATCATTGTAACTAATGATACGACTTCAACGAAAATAGACTGTCGCCGGTACAAAGTTACATTTAATTCATGGATAAGAACTGTAAAGCAATTGGAAGAGAAACACGCTGTAATTTATGTTTCAAGCAAAATACATTATAAGACGTGAAACCTATAATATCGCAGGTAACTTTGTGTTTACATGGGGAAATATATCGATGATGAACATATTTATAGCCACAGATTATAAACAAAAAGAGCAATTGATAGTACGCCTATTTATACGTCCTGAATTATTCATTGTACTTTAAGATTATTCATCGGCACTAATGATATGATTTAAAAGAAAATTGAAAGATAAGATTTATTTATACCTAAAGTTAGGTTTAATTAATCGAAATAGCTAATAATTGTACGGAAAAACTCAATATTCTAAAACATATTGGATTTTAATTTTTTAAGATAAATTTATCGAAACAATACATAAGTGTATTTTTTGTCTTTTTGAAACAACTGGAACCCCGGGGTTTGATAATTAATACCAGGGAAGAGATGCTATTTCGTTAGACTGAATTCAAAATTCAAAACTCTGCTCTGAAGTCTTATAAGATCTAACAGAACAGAGCAGAGCAGAAATTGTATTTACACATATGTTCATTGAATACAACAGTTTTGGGAGTTTTCGTCCTGCGATATTTACATGCAGCTGATTAAATTACAAAAAAATTACGATTATTGCCTTTTGGTGGAAAATATTAGACCAAAAACCCCAGCTATAGTAGCCAAAATCATATGCGAACGTCCTCTATTCTCCTGGGCACGTACTGTCGTCCAAACTACAGTTACCTATTTGGAAGAAGATTGTACCGAGGTTGATTGTACGATAAAAAATTTAATGGTTACATCTCTGATGTATTTCAGCACCACCAGCATCATAGTCAACATCAGTCACATCATGCAGTTTCGACATCCTTGTATATCAGGGCGAGTTTGTCACAGGTGCAGAAACTTGTTGACATGCATGTGACACGCCGAAACATCAGCCAGACCACCAACTTGTACAGCGGAAGTTCATTGGTCGTTGACAAACTGGAATGGCGACAAAGGAGAAGCAAAAGTACGCGCGCTTTAAGCGGAGAAGACAGCTGACGAAACGCAATGTTTCGTTCGAGTTTCCTGACTCAAAAGTGACAGCGGATTTTCTAAATTAATTTTTCCCCGCTAACGCAGAAGCAGGCAAAACAAAAGAAAACATTGTTACATTGTGAAGATTGCAGAAGGTTATAAAGCCCAGTGTCTTTCGCACTTCTAACAAAAAAGAGTCATATTGCAATGTGTATGTAAAAATGATAAATAAACAAACGATCATCTATCTCACTTGCCTGACTTGATGCAGCGCCACTCTACTCTATGCTGCGCGATGCAACTAAGTTATTGCTGCATGAGATAATCAAATTGGTGTTTCGACATCCCACAATTCTTAATCTATCATTATTTTCGTTCCTTTTCTAAGCTAGAAATCAAGCTAGATATACGTCTAGTGAGGTTCACATCACGAACCCAAGTTTTTCTGCTCGCCGTTGAAAGCAAGCAGGTCGCTGCTGCTTCCATTACTTCCATGTGTTCCTCATATTCTTCCTCAGAGCTATCCATTTCGCGAATACACTGTGTAATACACACTGTGTGTTTGCGTCGAGCAGATGTGCATACCCCATCAACATGCGACTAGGCGTCGGTTGCATTGGGTCACGTCGCGTTGCTTCGATGGTCTCATTAACTTGGATGTAAAAGTGATTATATAGTACACCATCACGATATATTTGACCGACTCGGAGTCAACGCTTGCTAAAAACTACTGCCTCAGTTTTAGTATACTTAATTTTAATATCCCAAACAGTTGGAGAAACATGGACCGCTTATGTATATTATATCGTACCTATCGTACGAGTAGAGAGCGACATCGTCAGCCTAAAGAGCCATGTTTACGTTATTTGGGCGAGATAGTTGTTAAAATATACAAGGAACAGGAGAGGTCCAAGGATAGGGCCTTGTGGAACACCAGCTACATTTAGGTTGCGAAAGAGATGAGCGAAAGGAAACTCGGAATTGTCTCGATAACAAAAAAGGAAACGGATTATTTTTATTGTGTGGCAAATGGAACAATACATGTCTGGTGCACAAAATTGAATTTTGAAGACCTAGGAATGGTCGATCATACGCATAGAGGGCTTAAAACAGTAGTAAATTCAAGTATCATTAAAGTTGATGGGAGTCAGATTTACGTGCAGCTTCCTGTGGCTAAAACCACCATAAGGGATTAACAAAAATTAAACAACTTTAAAAAGAAAAGGAAAATAAAGATTGCCATCCTTTGCTAGATCGTGCCGGAAATAGGTTTGATAAATTGACAGCCTGGATTGTGGTTGTGACAAGTAAACTATACTTTATAATAAATTTTATAGTAAATTCTAAATAAATTTTATAGTACAATAAACTTTTCGTTAGTGTGGAATCAGTGCACTTATTTATTCGGCGGAAATGCTAAAGAATTTTTAACATCGAACCAAGCGACATTTATTATTGAAGCTTTCTGCCATTCAAAGAGATGTGTTCAGAAAGAAAAGCAAGAAAAAAAATCATGTCTAGAATCAATTCCCTTATCTAACAAGTGTTGAAACCTTCTTTTTAATATTTTCACGGATCTTAATAACTCTTGTCAGGTCGCATTTCGGTGGATGTAGCATGCGAGAACGGCAGTGGTGGAGAGGTCATCAACCTGAGGGTCTGCCCTACTCTTCCGTTCACAACACTTTCGACTTAGGCCGTGACGGGCCGAGTGAAGATCCCGCAGGCGTAACGGGACCGGCACCGGGCACGGAAGCACTTTTTTACACCCCCACAGAGAATAATCCGCTCATTAGAATATTCATAAACAGGTCGAACGTCGGTAGAGAATAAGGGAAGGACTGTCTTCGTGGTTCGCATTAATTAGCCGGACTGCGGATATCACTGTGGCATCTGCAGGAGGTAATTACAGAGAACAGACTGCCTGTGGGGACCCTTAAGCCCCTTGCTACCCGCAGCCGACTCAGGCCTTTCGAGTAACATGACCAACCTGAGGGTTCAATTACGGAATTGCAGTCCCGAACAAATTTGAAACTGAACACACACAGTACACAATTAATTAATCGAACCTTCTAAAATTAAAATATACATGGGTAACATAAACCAAAATTGACAAAAACCTTCTCCTAGGAAATATAGTTTAAAAGTCAAATAAGACAATCATTTTACATGTTTTATACCTTATAAAGAAACCAAACCTAAAAAGGTCACGTTAAGTCAAACAAAACATTTAAGACGTACACTTAATGAGTTTTCTGAAAAGTCCGAGTATCTGACCCGTGGAAGAGTTTGTTCTCTCATAAAGGGCACACTTGTCTTCCATTCCAACCACACGGACAGACCTAGAAAGGAATTTTCCAAACTATTTCTGATTACATTTTCAACAAAAGATCTTGAAAATAAAATGTTTTTATACTTGAGTAAAGTAAGAATACAACTAAATTATGGCAAAAATCTTTTGGTTGTTTCATTAGAAAGAATATGGAATAGGAAATAAAACTTTTGAGGAAAAAAATTATTAAAACAGTTGCGCTTACCAAAGTTAAATTATTGTCGACTTCGCATCATACTTTTTTTCAACGCCAGTGAGCCTTTTTGTTTTGTTATTTATGAATGCGTATGGTTATTTATTTCTTATTTTAAATTAATGTGCTGAAGCACAGCAGAGCCGCCATTCTTTTGTTGTTGTTCCTTTTTTTATGTTTTAATTAAAGTCCTTTTTTTATTCAATTGGAATCAAAGTCTTTATTTTTAATCCCTTTGCCACTATTCTTCGGACGGGGAAAGATCCACAAGAATCAAGTCTTAATTTTGATTGGTTTGTACACGACATAGTCCGACTAGTTTCCACGTTTCACAAGTTCAGGTCTTGTACGATTGTAAATATATTATCAATTGAGTTTATCCTCTGGGAGCTAACATACGACCGAAAGTCATTCCCTTAAGTAGTAGGTATATATATTACTATACCCTTGTGGGTCTGTAAAATCGCGAGTGATTTTGTGATGATCGTTCTGAAGAAAGGGATCTGCACTTTGGAAGAGAGGGGACGATCATCACAAACACATCGAAAAAGGAGGAGATAAGCGGCTATCCGGAAAAGAGTGCGCTGGCAGAAAGACGTCTATAATTTGTTTTGTGCCATATTAAAAGATTCAAGGTACTTATATCTTTGCGATTCATTTCGGTTAATTTTATATTGGGTTGTCCGGAAAATAATGCAGGATTTTGGTATTAAACAAAAAAAAAGAAACTAGTTACTTTAAAGCAATGTTCTTTAATCAAAATAATTTCCCATACTCTCAATACATTTCTCCCAACGTGTTGGTAACTTATTAATTCCGTCTGAGTAGAATTCAGAATTTTTAGAATTGATAAAGTCAATAAATGCATTTTCCAGTTCCGTTTGATTTTTGAATATTATGTGTTCTAAGTAGTGGTCCAGGTGTCTAAAAAAATGGTAGTCAGTAGGCGAGAGGTCCGGAGAGTAGGGTGGGTGAGGCAAAGTTTCATAGCCAAGCTCCAATAATTTTTGTGACGTTACACGTGACACATGTGGTCGAGCGTTGTCATGCAACAAAATGGGCCCTTTCCGATTGACCAAAGAGGGCTTCATTACTGCCAATTTCTGATGCATGGTATTAATTTGGTTACAGTATGATTCAGCATTGATGGTTTCGCCAGGATTTAAGAAGCTGTAGTGTATTAAACCAAATGAAGCCCACCATACCGTAACCATTACCTTTTTTTGATGAGTTGGGGGCTTTGGAGCTTCTCCTTTGTCGAGCCACTGTCCAGAACGTCTAGTGTTATCGTAGAGAATCCACTTTTCGTCACATGTAACAATTCTGGCCAGAAATGGGTCATTTTTGTTTCGACAAAGAAGTGATGCACAAACATCAAAGCGCTGATTTTTTGGCGATCGTTTAATGAGTGTGGAACCCAATTTTCGAGTTTTTTCACTTTTCCAATCGCCTTGAGGTGGTCAGCGACGGTCGTTTTACTGACTTTGAGTTGCTCTGCAAGTTCTCGAACAGTTGTTTTGGGGTTTTCTTCCACCACTGATCGCAGAACATCATCATTAAGAGAGGAAGGCCTTCCACGACCTTCTTCATCTTCAAGGCTGAAATCTCCCTCCCGAAATTTTTTAAACCACCTTTGCACAGTGCACTCATTAACACAACCCTCGCCCCAGACTTGGTTAATGTTTCTAGCCGTTTGGGCTCCGCTTCGGCCGAGTTTAAACTCGTAAAAGAAAATCGTACGAAATTCTCGCTTTGACATTATAAGGATGACTGAATTATTTCCAAGTAGCGGAATGCTACAGAGGTAAACAAACAATATCATTTGGAAGAGGATTAATAAGTGTTGACATTCATACAAATGAGTAATCCTGTAAACGTAAACAGAATATTTTATATAGATTTTTTTTAATGAAAACTTAAAATCCTGCATTATTTTCCGGACAACCCAATATATTATCCATACCGACAATCGTACCTTTCATTGCATTATTTTTTATATATATATATTCTTTTTTTTTGGGGGGGGGGAAGGATGTTTAACTGCTAATACGGAATCCAGACAGTTGAAAGATCGGCAGGAATCAAATGTGGTTTTACGTTCCTTGCGGTTTTCCGAAGGGCAAGTTTGCAGGTTTTTTTAAAAAGCTTATGATAAAAAAAAATATTTTTTAAATAATAAAAACTCGGAACCAAAAAATTTAGAAGCTTAGCACAAATATACCACTGGATCGTTCATAATTATATGCAGGGTGTATCAACTTCCATAGTCACCCATTTGAGTTACGCCCGAGGGAACACGCATGATGGTGATATGCTTTTTGTAACAACATGGCCCATCCCCTTTATTTCGAAAACGATTAACTTTAGAAAAAAAAATGGTCTCACACAAACCCCTAGTTAATTTTGAATGGGAATCGCGTTGTGCAACAGATTTAACGTAACTTTCTCATCTAGATTATTCGGAAATCGTGAGATGCGGTCTGGTATGACGTAGGTTTCAGAAAAACGTTTTCTATATGGTGCCAACGTTTCCATCTTTATTGAGATCATCTTCAGGGCTCAAAGTGTTTGTTTTCTGCGTAATTGTGCCATTCTTGCGTGTCGTGTTGAGAGTGCCGATGATTTCCGAATAATCATCGAATAACGGTCACTAATCACCACACATTTCTCATCTAGCTGGAAAAGGACACTAACTTTGTCATTTGAAATGTGAATCCCAAATTTTTATTTTACATTTCGATTCTACAGCTTAATTTATGCCACTTTTACTGAAAGGAAAATTTTGATGGGATAGAACATTTCTGAGCTATGCCCGAGGGAAACGCGTGAGGGTGTTATGCTTTTTATAATAACGACATAGGCCACCCCCTTTATTTCGAAAACGATCAACCTTAGTAAATATGGTCTTATACAAGCTCCAAGTAAATTTTCCCTTGTAATCGCATGATGGCAACAGATTTAGCATCTTTCTCATCTAGCTGGAAAATGACACTAACTTTGTTATTTTAAATTTGAAGCCCTTATTTTTTTATTGTACAGTTCTATTCTAGAACTTATTTTATGCCACTTTTACTGAAAGGAAAATTTAGATAGGATCGACCATTTCTGAGTTATGCCCGACGGAAGACGCGTGAGTGGGATATGCTTTTTGCAACATCACATGTCCCATCCTCTTTATTTCGAAAACGATCAACTTAGCAAAAAAAATTTCCTTTCAGTAAAAGTGGCAAAAAGTGAGCTCTAGAATCGAACTGTACAACAAAAATGACTAGGGAATCGCGTTGTGGTAACAGGTTTAATAAAACTCTCATTTAGCTGAGAAATGATACTAACTTTGTTATTTTAAATGTGAATCCCATATTTTAATTGTACAGTTCGATTCTTGAGCTTATTTTATATCACTTTTACTTTCAGGAAAATTTTGATAGATTCGACCATTTCTGAGTTTTGCCCGACGAAAGACGCGTGAGGCTTTTTGTAACAACATGGTCCTCCCCCTTTATTCGAAAAAGGTTAATATTAGCAAGTTAATTTAGAATAGGAATCGTCTCAGGATAGGGTAGAGATCACGGGGTCTCTTTTACGCTGAGCTTTAATAATATTTGGAAGAAAAAAAACTCCTTTTACAAAAAAGGATATTTTTATCATCATTGAGATCATTTTATTTTTAAAATGATTCACGGCTTTTATTATGTAGTATTGCAGATTTGACCATTTATTAAAATGTATGTTTATAATAAATGCGCAACAAGGCACAGTATAAAACACCTGCATTTTAAATCTAAAACGAGGATACACTATGTATGCTGAACAAAAAATGAAGAATATTAAAGAATTTCCCTTATTCTCTTGGCATGACACTTAGTATATAGCAACTACTACAGTTTAGTGCTTATTTTCACTTTCTACACTAATTTTATGATCAGGTAGAAGGAGTCTCATTGGGTCCCACGTAATCTCGATTTAATTATGAACGATTTGACTTACTATTCGCAACTTCCTTTTATCGTAAAACCATTAAAAATACATTTATAATTTCTAGAGAATTTTTAGACATCTTTAGAAGAGAAATTCGTATCACTCCAAGAATAGATGCAAGTTTAAAGAAGAAACAAATAGGAGGTTGGCGTATTGTTTTGTATAAGAAACCGACTGCCACTGACAGAATTCTGAATTTTAGATCTCAACATTCAAGAAAAATCAAATTTTATGTAGCAGGAAGTAGACTGTTGAAAATTTATGTTGAAACTTTACTGAATATATTACAGAAATAAAACATACAACCAAAAACCTCTTAAAAAATAGTTTCCCTAAAGTTTTAGTACAAAGAATCCTTAGAGAACGATATATTTTTGGTACTACTCGCCACGCGCGGCACTTCAATTCGCAATCTTACCGATCAATTTCGACTCGATTTTTCAAGCGTTAACATCTCACACAAATCTTGAATACCCCTAATGTAATTAATGATACATTACATACAACTGTGCATAACAAAGTTTTCAATAATTCGATCTGTTTCCTTTTGGGTTTTGAAGCAATATTTATTTAGCAATTATTGTTTACACACTCCGTAAAGGGATTACTTAAGGTGTTTTATTAGTCAGTTTCGTTCAAGATCTGCTATTAGCATAAGGTTTTGTCTCGTTTAAAATGGAGAAAAAAGTACATTTTCGTCATTAAATGTTTTTTTTATTACCACAAACAGACAACCGCAGATCGGACTACTAAGAAAATTTGTGGTGATGAGTGATGACGCTCTACGAGAAAGCACTGTCCGTAAGTGGTTTGCTCGGTTCAGGAGCGGAAACATTGATTTGGAAGACGAAAAGCGCTATGATCGTCCTTCAAACGTTGATGATGACCAAAGTCAAGCTTTTGTCACAAATAGTCCACAGACGACGTCTCGCGACACAAAGACACTTAACATAACTCATTCATACAAGCGTTTCCACGGATCCGAGAACACATGGATGTTTGTCAGAGCGATATATGGGTTCCTATCGTGTTGACTGATAAGAATTTATTATAGCACATGTCCAACGCAAATTCCTAGCTAAAATAGTGATAACTGAGAATGGAAAGTGGGTCCTTTAGAAGAGAGGAAAATCCTGGATGAAACGTAGCTACCCAAAATCCGAATACCTCAAGAATGTTGAGCATTTGGGGGAAAATGTGATTTATTACGAGCTTCTATAAAACCGTATATTCTGGTGTATATTGCGCACAATCGGCGCCATTAAAATCAGCAATTAACCAAAAACGACCGGCTAATCGGAATGGAATTGTTTTCTACCAGGAGAACGCTGGGCTAATCTAGAACTTTAGAGTTAAATGCAAAACTTTGTCTTTAACTGAAACATAGAACATACAAAACTCAAAACTTCTATGTATGTTTAATTAAAATCCTGAGTTAAAGTTATTGAATATTAAAACGCTAAAACCTGGAAAAATACTACTTAAAAAAATTATTTTTGAGAAATAATGGTGTCTTTAGGATAAAAAATAAGCTTTTTGCTTAAATGGAAGCTTTTGGCATATTCATGAAAACTCAAAATAAAGAAAACTATACTTTTTATAAGTTAAATAGTAACATAAAAAGTAAATATGGCTACACAGTGTAAAAAGCAAGAGTCAGTTTATTCCTTAAGTCTATCAATAATTAACCAAGTTAAAATAAAATATACATTTTTTCAATCAAAAAAGTTCAAAAAAGGGAGAAATCTTTGTTGAGTGACTGTACCCGAAAATACGCTGAGAATTGAATAAAGTTCGAAAACAAATGTACTTGAAATGAACGAAAAAGCTTCCTCTTGTTTAGAGAAAGATATTTTTCACCACTGAACAGTAATCATTCCATTAAGGACCCAATTTGTATACAAATGAGCCCAGCTCTGAGTTGGTGGATGTTAATGGACAAGGCTGTTCCAAAGGGCCCAGGTATCCTCCCTTTCGTCCAACAAGACCTGAATTGTCTTTGGAGAAGAGACCTTCAAAACAAAGCGAAATAAAACGCAAATCGCACCCGCATGAGAATGAATGAAATGAACCTTTTAACCTATGTTTTTCATTAACTGTGAAAATGAGGTTACCGTCCTGTGGGTGTTTGAATATTTGCCGAATATTCAGCGTGAGCCTGTTCGGCTATTCATATTTTCCTGTGATATACATGTACATATTTGTACGGCGATTGTATCTGTTCGGCCCAATTCAGAATTGATTGCGGAAAAGAGAAAAGCTCTTTGTAAATCCTGGCTTAGTAAATATTATCCCCGGTTCGTTTTTGGCTTTACGCCACCCCGTCGACACAATGTAAGTCTCAATATATATGAAAGTCACTGCAATACATGCGCCCATTTATATTTTTCTCTTTTTTCAAAATAGAAAGAAAAGAGAGCCATCTTATCCAGATAAACCTGTAGAAAGATGAAGATAAATTATTCTCCGGCTTTGCTTTAAAAGTTTCTTCACTCCGGGCAACTCATTAAAGAACAGGGCCGGCCTGCTCCGAAATTTATTGTGGACCCCGAACTAACTTCGCTGCTGTTTTTACAGCAGGGCTCACACCATTATAACGAATTAATAAACGAGGAGAACGTGTAAAGACTGACTCATACTGTTCCTGCAGTTTTCTCAATACGTTTACTCCATACATGAACAATTTAGTGTTAAATATCGATTGAATAAAAACTCTATCCGGAAACACATTCAACAATATACCGTCGAGTCGGTTAGAATCAATTGAGTGAGTTACAAAATGTCAGTGCTGGTGTAACTTATCATCCCATTGAGATTCTGTAACGGAGAAGGTGACAATCAGCGTACTTCCACGAGTTACTTGCAACCAAATCAATAATATTAATTGATAAAAAACATATCATTTGTGAAGGTCTCAAAAATCATCAGAAGAGTTTTGTTTGAGGATAGAACTTTTACTAAATACAGCAGTCTGTTTAATACAATTTCTTCTAAAAAGAAGAAAGATGAAGATTAGCTTGTTGTTTTCTATCCCTCAAACTGAAGTTGTCTTCTTGCCACAAGAAATGAGTTGATAGAAAATTATAACGTATTTTCCTTACGCTTATTATCCTTACTTCCGATTAAATCAATATTTGTTAACATTTTAATCACGTTGATATCTTCGATCAATAAAAATAAATAAAAAATAAGCCTGCACTTAACCCTTTGTAGTATTCAACATAATTAACTTTTTCCCATGTTTCCGATAAAAATAAATGTAAGGTTAAACCATTTCACAAAGCTAAGTTTTTCTATAAAAACATAAGTAATAAAAAATCATAATTAATGATATTTCGATTATTATTATGCTTCATTTATTAAATATGTTTACCGACTTGAGTTTAGTATAAAACTTGCATTTACCTTTCACATAGAACCTTACGTTACAGCATTTTTTACAAATGTGTGGTGTTTAGTGACCGTTCGTTAATGATTATTTATTATCGTGAGATATGAGATATTTAAAAAAACATTTTCTTTATCGTGCCAACGTTTCGATCTTTTATTGAGATCATCTTCAGGTCTTGAGATTTATAAACATTGTTTAAATTATATAAATACTTGTACGGTGTGAAAAAAAGTGAATTTATATAATGCTAGAAATTTTATATTTAGTTAAATTTAGAAATTTAGTTTTCTGTGTAGGTGTGTTTTTTCCGTGTTAACAATCCAAAATTACACACAGAAGAAAACAAACATAAATGTAACGTTTTAGAAATGGTTTATATCAACAGAGATAAACACAGCATCAATTACAGAACAGACACATGTTAACTCAGTCGCAGCTACTCTGATATCATTAGTCAAATTCAACATCGATAACATACATATATCATCATCACATCACACAAAACATATAACATATAAAACAATCATCACATTCCACACGTCAAACATTTCTATATAGTCTAATTCTTCAACAATTTGGCTTTCCTTTCCGTAATTATCGTCGTCTATATAATCCTGAAAAGATAATCAGGCCGAACCATTACCCACGTTTTTCCCATTGTCTGCTCCTTTCACCTCGAAGAAGCCGACTCCTCATATAAAAATGTCTTTCTATCCCGACTTCCTTCCCCACCCCTTCAAAATCAAACGTATATAGACGTAAAACAACAATATCTCACTGGCACTCTCAACACGACACACAAGAATGACAAATCTACACGGAAAACAACCACTTTGAGTGAGTACAAATACTTTGATTGAATCTAAAATTTGCTAGCATTGTATAAATTCATTTTTTATCTAAAATTTTCTAACATTGAATAAATTAATTTTTTTCATATCCTACATGTATTTGTAAAATTTAAACAATGTTTATAAATCCCAGGCCCTGAAGATGATCTCAATAAAGATCGAAACGTTGGCATGATAAAGCGTAGGTTTCTACGTCACACCAGACCGCACCTCACAATCTCCGAATAATCGTTGATTAACGGTCACTAAACACCACACATTTGAATTTATGGTTATCGTTTTAATGTTTTGTAATCAAATCAATTGATTTCTTAAGTTTTTTAAATGAATATTATGCTTTTAAATTCATATTATTCTAAATGTACACCACAATTTTTTTTTTAGTATTCCAACTACCCCGAATCATATAATAGTTTTGTATTGAAGTCAAACAATACATGTTTCCTCCCGACCGTGTCTAGTAGAGAAAAAAGTTGTATTTCGCTTAACTGTAAAGGAAATTTCATTTAGAATCGAAGAATTATCTTGTCCCCTGTTATTTACAACTAACCTGTTGATCATGCTGTCGTTTAACTTAATTTGCTAGAATCCCCTCCGGTCGTATGAATTTCATCCACTCTCTCGTGTTGCGAAATTATTCACACCGAAAATGGTACCGGCTGACGGTGTAACATAAACAAAAACACATTGGAAATCTATTGGCGAACTGAATAAAAGAGAGTGGAGTTCGAGTTAGGTTTAATGAACCGTACAGATTGGATCCGAGAGTACGAGAATCTATTTCCAATTGTCTCATTGCCTTGGCAGCCTTTCATACGAAATAAAAACATAAATCAACACCAAGTGGTAAAATAGAGCCAGATAAACAGGTAATTAAACTTAGCGATAAACAACCCTAAATGAATTTTTCTATAAAGAAAATAAAAATGTATCCTAGCTCAATGATTAATAAAAATTAATACTTCTCAATCTCTTTAATTTTTGAATACATCCATCATAAGGTAGTTACTAAAATCCTTGTGCATAAAAACCTTATTAAAATCATCCAGCAATTTTTATAAACTGAAAATCTTCCTACCTACCCTTTATTTTGTTATCCTGGAATCCTATTTAACTGATGGCAGTTCCAAATGAGGTGTGGCAAGGAATGCTGAGATATTAGACCAATACAAGCCGGCGTATCACAAGGGAGCATTCTTGGTCCCATCCTACAAATAATGTTTACTGCTGGTTCAACGTGCGACCTATGCGAATGGGACCATAATTCTATCTTTTAACCCGAATTCTATTGAAGCAACCTCCAACATCCAAGAACACCTTCAGTTTATAAAAGACAGGTGCAAATAGTGGAGGACAAGATTAAATGAGAAAAAATATAAAAAATGTACTTTATAGTGAAACAACAATCAGGCCCTCCATACACATCAACAACAAAGTGATACCGACTTCCACTCAAGCCACATACTCAGGACTATAACTACATAGCATCTTGACGTGAAATCCCCACACAATAGTTACGATACGACAACTTAACAGAACACTTGGACTATAATAGAAGACATTTATGACCAAATATGTTTTGGTCGTCAAAATGCAACTAGTTTTATATAATTTTAAAATCCAGTACATAATCCTTTCAATTAAAAGACCTAGTCAGATTGTAAAATATCACTAACCTGACTATTTACGACGATCTTAACATTCATTTTATCAATTAATTGATCCTGTCACTCATCCAAGAGTTCCACATCAAGGATGTGATCCATCCTAATGCTATTTACAAGCCCATCTACATTTTCCCATCCTGAGAATCCTTACCTTTCATTTCGTCCTACCATCCAAACCAAATCTACTATCAACAGCAATATGTGCTTAAACAACATATTAATCCGAATGTTAGAAAATTTGTTGCTCCGAATATATGATTTGCCAGAGACCAAACAATCTCTGTACCGCCAAAATACTGACAGATTTCGGAGAATTATGATAGCTATATGACAAAGAATGAACGTGTTGAAAAATCCTACAATGCAAGGGTACTTGGCTAAACCCGATGATAGCCAAAATCTTACCCAAACTAATCCAATCCCGCTTCCAAAAGAGTCTCACTAAGATTTCGACCATCCTAACGTTACTCCCCAAGCCATCATCTACACTTTCCCATCTTGAGATGACGTCGAGACCTTCTCGCCCCTAATACCATACAACCCCTAATAATATTGAAGGCCAGAGTTGTCTGATTTCTATTAACCCTAGTCTTCCGAGTGCAGTGGTAGCCATACGTGGCATGCAGTGATTAATATACAAGATTACGTAAAGGGCCATATGTCTTTTGACCTGCCATCCCAGGTAAATAGTATATCAACCACAATTTTTTGCTTTTAACGTCCCATTGAACCGCAATGTGAGAAAAACTGATGATCGTAATAGATTTCATGGAGACGTTGCCGAATCTCTAAACAAATTTGCGCCAAAATACTAACCAATTGCGTTAAATACTACAAGTTGACGAAAAGGGGTATTTTGAAAAATGCCACAACCTATCGTTTCTTGGTGCAACCAGATGATAGCTAAAATTGGATATTAGAACTACAAAAGCATTTTGTTTTTGAGCCAGTTACATAAAGCAAGGTTTTTGTCTCTGAGCATTCGATAAGATGTAAGTAGTTACAAAAGCAGTTCTGTTCTTCAATAAAACAGAATTTTGCGATGCTTCAATATAGCTGACTAATTTATTTATTTAGAAATCGTGAGATGCGGTCTGGTGTGATGGAGGTTTCAGAAAAACATTTTCTTTATCGTGCCAACGTTTCGATCTTTATTGAGATCATCTTCAGGGCTCAAAGTGTTTGTCTTCTGTGTAATTGTGCCATTCTTGCGTGTCGTGTCGAGAGTGCCAGTGAGATTTTGCTATTTTGTGTTTATATACTTTGGATTGTGAAGGGGTGTGGAAGCATGTCGGTATAGAAAAGACATTTTTGTATAAGGCGTCGGCTTCTTTCAGATGAAAAGAGCCGACGAAGGGAAAAAATGTGTTGGTAATGGTTAGGTCAGATTATCCTTTCAGGATTATATGGAAAGGGATAAAATAGGAAAAGGAAAGCTAAATTGTTGGGAAATTAGATTATGTGAAAAATGTTTGATGTGTGGAATGTAATGTGATGATATAGGTATGTTATCTGTATTGAATTTGATTAATGATATTGGCGCAGCTGCGACTGAGTTTACATGTATCTGTTCTGTAATTGATGTTGTGTTTATCTCTGTTGATATAAACGTAATTTCTTAGAAATGGTTTGAAAAACTTGAAATGAAACGGTCACTAATCACCACACATAGCTGACTAACTGACAAAAGTATCATTATGCCGAAATGAAAGGACTCCTCGAAGTTTCAAAATCTTATTTTATTTTTTTAAATACACATTTTGAAATGGAGGGAATTTAAAAACTACGAAAAGTATTATTGACTCAAAACCAAAATGAAGTGGAAAATAATGTCTAATTTAGTAAATCAAGTAAATGGTGTATTAATTATTCAGTTATCGTGAAATGCGATGTGGTGTGATGTAGGTTTCGGAAAAACATTTTCATTAACGTGCCAATGTTTCCATCTTTATTGAGATCATCTTCAGGGCCTGGTACAAATGTAAATCCCAGGCCGCATCTCACGATATCTGAATAATTATCGACTAACGGTCACTAATCGCCATAAATGGTTTATGTTAAATATTTGGCTTAATTGTTTTTAATTGTACACTCAAAGATTTTTGTGATAGTCAAGATATCGTCTACAAGTTTTGGCATTTCGTTGTACAAGTCGTTATTAAAAAGAATAACTTAAAATAATTGTCCTATTTATAAAGAGAAGATTAACCAAATCAACGTGAGGTAGAGTAAACAAAAAAAGAATTAGGAACAATAGGCACTACAGATAAATATACCCAAGAACCTTCCACCAAGTTGAAATGTAAAATACAATAATTAAAATTATGTAAAAAACATTTTAGACAAAACTCTGTAAGTTTGATTCAGTCATTGGGTGGTAATTGATATTTAAAAACTTGATTAGTGCATTTCTTAAAAAAAAATTACTACGAAGGGAACTAAGATAGGTTGAGTTTGGACTCCAGCCAAGACCAAAATAAGGACTTTGTTGCTCCAGGGATCGTCACTAGTAAATCCACTGTTTCCAGGCAATCGTGTTTTTTCCAGCTGTTCTCTCCCCGTCGAATGTCCTCAATTCTTGCTAAATGGATCTCGCGTGACTAATTCTCGTTGATACGAACGGTCCTCATCATTTTACTCTCCACCGACTATCTAGTAGAATTAATGTGACGACCTTTAAGGTTGATTAGAGCCGTGTAATGACGATTTAGGGGTAGGAAACGCTTAGCCGCGTCCAACGTCTAAAAATATCCCGTTTTAAAACGGAATCCCTTTCATAACTCGGTTTAGTTGTGGACGGTTGGAAGGGAATTGGGTCGTGCTCGACTTTCCCGAATCAACCCCTCGTAAATCTTTACTTTACTAGAGTTAAAATCGTTCAGAGGTTTCGGGTAAAAATCCTTTTGCAACTTGGAATGATATTTTTAAATAAATTTTGTTCTACATTTGTTGGTTTTCCGTGCCCTCTTCATCAGTGAATAAAAGTGAAAGACATGTGAAGAATATGACTAAGATGACAAATAAAACCTTTACATTCAACAAATTTCTCAAAAAAAAAATTCACAATAAAACAAAACTTTAAATAAAAATATCTCTGGTCAACAATAAACAACAAAACATTATCGATACAAATAATTTAAAACTTATTAACGCGGTAGCCACCGAACAGTTGTTTTTTTCCCTGTTTTGCTAACCCCACTCAATGGATTTCAATTTTGGTATGATTTCCTTCACATGAGAGAGTCTGTACTTTCTGTTTAAGATTCAAATTGTAAAATTTTATCGTATTTCACACATTTAAGGTCATTTAATAGTTAGTTCTAGAGAGATCAAACGTAGCCATTTTTGGTACTGTTTTCTCAACATGTACTTGGTCAATTACAACCATTCTTTTATTAATTTATTTTTTTAAGTGTACTACAAATGCCTTGCTAAGTGTTTTCAAAAATAAATTTTCCAATCATAGATTAAAAATCCGAATTAATTTAAATTAATTGTAAACAATTTTTTTTATATTACATACATATTAGCGTAGGTTTAAATTTTTAAATTATTGTTAATCATTGCTGAACACTGTGACCTTAAGACCATGGGGTAGCATGAGTTTTTCGTACTTTTTTATCATCAAAAACTTTTTTGTATCAAACTCTAAAATCACCGGATTTCAGCAATGTGTCATTTAATTGTTCAAAGACAGACCTACAAGTTGTCATTTTCGGTTGCATCGTCTCAAAATACATTCTGCTTATTATAATTTATAACAAATCAGTATTCATTTTATTTTCCATAGTATACTACAATTTCACAGCGTTTTTAAAAATAGCGAATCGTCAATTTTTTGGTAACAATCTAAAATAGGGACTAAATTTTCCACTATTTTATATACTCAAAAAAAATATTTATCCATTTTTGGGGGCTTTTTTAATACAAAAGCTAGCTACTATGGTTTGGATCTTATTTCTCTACAAAATGACTGTTTCAATATGATGCCCTGCATTGGGGAAAAGGTTAACAAAAGTGAAAAAATACAACTTATAACGGGAAAGGATTTTCTGATCGAGCTTGAATTTTTCCAGTTGCTGCCCAATTTACGCCATAAAACGATAACAACCGATTGATTCCTGTTGCAATAGGATGATGATAGACGATGAGTTAGTTGAGAAGGTAGTTTTTGACACAGAATATACATAAAAGATGGGACTCTCAACGGTTTAAAAAAGAGCGAGTTGCAAGTCCATCAAGACTATTTACACTAAAACAACTTACCTTAAAAAAAAACTTTCAAAGCCCTGAATATCATGGAACCAGTTCATTATGTGCAAAATACGTTGTTTATTTATTTTTATATAATCTACATAGGATATACACATACCTTTTAAGATAGAGTGAGCTATAATAAAATGTCTCAGTTTGCAAATTACTAACATTTTCCAAAGCTTTAATAAGTCAAAAAAGCTATGTTTAGTAAGTAGATAAGGATAAGAAAACAGAAATTGACTTTAACGCTCGCCCTACGTGGCTTTTCCAAGATGTTATACCATTTAAGGTGATCACCATTCATTTTTAAAATCAATTTAGCATTGTCATATATAGCCTTAATAAAAGCAAATCACTTCCCATTAATATTCAGTCAATATACTTTGTTTCTATAATTTTTCTTGCAACACAGGTCGAACGGTTTACAATGTTTTTATTTTAATTTTAAAAAATGCTTTCTTCTACCCCATTAATTGCAGTCTGTATAATATTATCTGTAAAAATGTTAATAGGGAAGATGATAATCTTATCCAACGAACAAAAACGGTAAAGTTTTAAGATAAAAAATTTTGGTGCTGAAAAAAAGGGTTCAAAATGAGCGAAAAACTGTATTTATAAACATAAATCACACAATAATCCATTTTGCTTAACTCATAACTCGTCGACATTCAGACAAAATAAGGAGCTTAATAAATAACAAACAAAAATGCACGAACAAACTATTTACTTATTTAAACCTGCAAACATAATAAGAACATTTTATTCTAAATGTGATTAAAAGAAATGGACAATGTTGTAACAAAGAAACAGGACATTCAACAACCCCAAAATAAGCAAAATACATCTTTCGGACTTTACAATTTCTACTTTTCTTAGGTAATGAATTTGAGAACATTACATTTTTGAAAGGACGATACTTCAATAACTACAGCTCTATTTGCCCCAATATCGAAATTTCATGTTTAACAACATTCACGGAAATATAGTAAGAACATAACTCTCCCTGCTTATAACCTTGACATCTGACTATGATATTTCTGGTCAGGCAATATAAATTATTGACACGAATAAACTGGGTGAAAATGAGTTACAGTATTGAAAATAATCACCTACACTTAAAATATTCTTCTTATTAATAATAAAAAGTTAAACGTTTTATGGCGTACATAACCCCTGTAAGCTACCACTCGTACATAAATATGTAGTAACTCTTCTAGATTACATCCATATGTAAATAGTTAAACTTAACTCATATAATGTGCAAAAGAAAACGTATATACAACAATACACTGTCAACCTGAATATACCGTACACAAAAGAAAATCTTTCTCCCAAAATGTAAATCAGAGCGCATAAGCTGACACATTTGATAAACCGTGAAGATCTCAGATGTGATATTAACTACTGTCAAATCGGATTAAATAGTATGTACACAATTGCAGTTATCACAGTTATATTATAATGTGAGTCAAAAGGTCTATTTGTAGAGTTATAGCGCGATTATGGAAGTTCTAATGGGGTGGTTGTTCCCAAACTAGAGCATTAGAGAGGAAGCTCGGCTTATCCATGAGAATTAGCGGGAAGGCGGCTCTTTGAGACTAATCCCTTTGTCTCTGGTGAAGCTACTTCATAAAAAGGGTGGGAAGGGGCCCTTGAGGAAGGGCAATCAATAGCCGCTCCACCTCTTCCACGATCTCCCTTTTACCCTCGCTCGCTCCAATCGTTTTCCCTTACCTTATCAATGAATCATTGAACAACACACGGGATCAAAGCGAGACAATCCTGGCCGAAAGTTGATTCACTCAACCCGCCTTGAAATCCCATGACAATAAAATCCCGGAGGGAAAGATTTAATTTAACTTCGGATTAAGTTTAACCTTTCTGAATATTTGAATTTTTTTGTATTACGAATTGAAACATAAAATAAATGTTGCATTATTTGTTATCAACATGTTTCAACACAAAGAACATTTGACATTTTAACTGGCGTCTTCAGAAATCTTCTAGCAGAGAAATTATAATAATCACAACACAAAACAGCAATGGAGAACTTGGTGCCTTGCCTCGCCGTGCTTATATCCTTGCCATTACATTTACTTTGTCCAATTATCGAAAATTCCAATTTTTTTTTTAAATGATGGGTTGAGTGGCTTTAAAAAGTAAAACTTTTTTGTCTCGATACCGAAATTTTTCGCGTGTGATAACATTCGCATAAATAGGAGTCAGGGTCTTGCCTCACCCCGCTCATGTCCTTGCTTTTACATCCTCTTACCTTGACAAATTCAGGACAATTCAAATTTTTTTGAAAGGATGAGATTTTGAAATTTAAAAAAAATATTAATTTTTGTCTAGATACAGAAATTGTTTCACGTTTGACAAAAATCGAAGAAATAAAAGAAGCCAGGTTACACATCGACCTCCTTATACCCCAACATCGCGCTAGCTTACTACTAAAGTCTAGTGCCCATTTGTGAAAAGACGGTGTTTCAAAAACTACGATGTTTTGGATGCCGTAATTTGGGTTTAACATTCACAAAAGTAGATGTCAGGTGGATCATTGCTTATAGCTTACAATTAATTAAGGTTTTCAGTTGAGATAAAAAAGTCAATGGCACGAGCGGGATTGGAACCCACGATCTTCGGCTTGATACGCCGCTGCTCTACCACTTGAGCTATCGTGACCTCGATCATCTCGGACACTAACCTCCCATCTCAACCACACCTTTTGAATTTTCCCTCCTTTTTGCCATTTTTCAATTGCTTATATCCTTGATGTAACGTAATCTAAATATTACACTTCTGGTCAGGCAATATAAATCATACACTGAGAGGTCAAAAAAGTGGCCACCTCGTTTTTTAGTAAGTAAATCCTTCCGATCGTTATAATATTTTTTTTTGTTAAAATTGTTTAAAGAACAATATAAGATGTAGCTAAATAAAAAATTAAACTAAGAAAAACAATTTTACCAAAAATTTCGCTGGAGACAATCAAGAATATATTCAATTCAGTACGGAATATTTCTTCCTCTTGCATTGATTACCGCTTAAATTCGGTGTGGCATCGATTTTATTCGGTTTTGAATGTATACTGTGGAATAGTTTCATACTCCTTCAACAACACCACTATTAATTGCTTTTTACCCTCTGTGACAATTCGTCGTAAAGGTGTTCGATAGAGTTTCAGTCGGGACTACATGCTGGCCACTACAAACATTGAATTGAAGCCCGTTTCAAGTAGTCACCACCGATCCTAGCTGTATGGGGGCCTTGCATTGTCACGCGTAAAAATAAAACCGTTAAAAAATTTAAAATAAAATCCCTCAATGAATAACGAGATTGTACGACCTTCCATAGAAATGCCTGCCCAAACCATACCACTGACTCTATAGTTTCTCCGGAGTGAAAATGTTGTGGGATATGACCCTCTCTTGTTCTTCTCCAAACCCTCTCTAGGCCGTCAGAAGACTTCTAACCAAACCTTGACTAATCCGAAAACAGGATTTTAGTGCAATCTTGCTCATACCAATTAATCTGATTTCGTTCGAAACTTAACCGAGCTGTTCTATGCCTTGTCGGAAGTTTTGGACCGGTGACTGACCTTATCGCACGTAATCCAGCTTCTGAAAGACTTCGCCTTACAGTACATAAACTAACATTAACATTTTTAACTTTAAAGTCGTTTTTTCATCTCAACATCGGTAGAATAATGATTACGGAGTACATCCGAAACAATAAAACGATCATCTCTGATATGTGACACGATGGTGACCTTGTTCAATATAATTTACAACCATTACCCAAACAAATTTGAAACTTCAAAAAGGTACAACATAAAATTATCAAGCAACGGTAACGTTAGAAAGAAGCTTTACACAAACATCAATAATAAAAGGCTGTCTATTCGAAGATTTATTTTCAATTTCCAATTGTAAACACAAGGACACACACACAATTCATCTGTTTTACTTACCTCTAATTCTTTAAAACGGACCAAATATAGTTGTACGATAATCAATGGAGGATTGTCTAAGAGTGAATTAAAAATATTAAAGTTAAAAATTATAAATTTCATTTTTTTGCCTGTCATTGTCAATTTATAAAACAAAAGTCAAAAGCTGGATGAAAAATGGGTAAAATTAGTTGAAAATAATCGCCTATTAAATTCACTAATTTCTTGGTCCGCTTGACCAATTAATATACAATTAAATTAAATTGAAAAATGGCAAAAAGGAGGGAAAATTCAAAAGGTGTGGTTGAGAAGGGAGGTTGGTGTCCGAGTGGATCGAGGTCACGATAGCTCAAGTGGTAGAACAGCGGCGTATCAAGCCGAAGATCGTGGGTTCGAATCCCGCTCGTGCCATTGACTTTTTTATCTCAACTAAAAACCTTAATTAATTGTATAATCGCCTATATTGAAAAAAAATACTTATTATTTCAGAATAAAAATGTAAACGTTTTATATTAATTTCGCAATAGAAATGTTTTAATGAGAACCATTTATTGCCTACGTAACCCCTGTAAGCTATCACCTAGTGGATAAATGTTGATTATTCTAGATTGATTTAAATAAATAGTTAAACTTAACTTACAGATGCCAAAGGGGATTTTATCTCCAATTTCTAACACAATACAGCCGGAAACGAAAATATACTAGTAAAAGAACAAAAAACAAATTAAAGAACAAGTAAATTATTTTGATTCAAGACACCCAACATTTTAACAAAGAAGGGTATATTCAATCCAACCTATTAATTCTTAATAAAAATATTAAGGCAATGGATGTTTTATTTTGACTCCAACAAAACTGGTTACGGACGCTCAAATGTTTTGAAAAATGTTAAAAGCGCGTTAACATATGCTGAGAATGAATCAATGGAAAAGGCAATTTGAATTCAAGTGCTCATGAAGTTCGTGATATTTACGACGTAGGGGAAAAGGGCTGTAACCCGATCCAACTGTTGCCTTTTTCACTTCTTAAAAACCCAGAAAGCCTACCATGTTTTCTTTCTACAATTCTCCATTTACGATTCAATACGTGCAAGACTGTTTAAAAAATACATTGATATAAAACGTTATTGAAGAAATATCGTTATTTAGGGAAAAGTTAACATTTTAAATTTTAAATTTTTTTTTAAGTTAACATTTTAAACATGTGTTGTTTGGGGGAAAAAAGTAAACTTTATCAATTTGCAGATAAATGCTAATGATGCTAATGAAAAAGTGATATCAATCCTTGAAAACCTGAGACGGTTACATACATGAATTTTCTAGACAGTTTTATTTGTTAACACAATCTGGTAACACAAAAATTACGCGCATCAAGAGATTGGTAGCCATCGGAGGATCTGAATCAAAGAAGAAGGATCATATTCACACGACTAAGAATATGCCATACTAGGTTGACACAAGGACAATATTTCTTAGCAAAAGCCTGCTTCTTAGCACAAAAAAAATGTGTCCGGCGTACGGTTAAAGATTGCTCAATGTGCCCAACTTAATTGTAGGGAGTAATTATTTAATTCCACACAGAAAACGAGAAAACGATATGAGAATTGTGCTTGAGCACAGTAGCGAGTCTTGGGTTTGATTTTCGGAGGGAAAAGAGCTGTAATTGTATTTAATACTTGGTAGTTATCTTGGCTTACGTTTTTCTTTTGATTGTATTGACTGTGCATGAATATGTAGTGTTAAAAGGGCCGAGGGTGAAATATTGAGTAACCCCAGAGACCCTCAATTAAATTAATTACGTACTGGGTGATCGAGTAATCCACAACGCTACTTTTCGCGAGAAATCGTTAACTCAATTCCGTAATTTTATATAATGTGTATGTATTTACATATTATATCACATTAAATTCATTAATTTCGGGGTCCGCTTGACCAATTAATATATTAAAATTAATTAAGGTTTTTTAGTTGAGATAAAAAAGTCAATGGCACGAGAGGGATTCGAACCCACGATCTTCGGCTTGATATGCCGCTGCTCTACCACATGAGCCATCGTGACCTCGATTAAAATGAAGTACACTTCGCTAAAGCTCTCCGTGGCCATTTCATTTGTCGTCGAGAATCCAATCCGATTACACGACATTTGAAAAATGGCAAAAAGGAGGGAAAATTTAAAAGGTGCGGTGGAGATGGGACGTTAGTGTCCGAGTGAATCGAGGTTATATATAGAACTTTCGCTTATTGTATTAATTGCGGAACATTAAAATTTGTTATAATTAATTAAGGTTTTTTAGTTGAGATAAAAAAGTCAATGGCACGAGCGGGATTCGAACCCACGATCTTCGGCTAGATACGCCGCTGCTCTACCACTTGAGCTATCGTGACCTCGATCCACTCGGACATCAACTTCCTATCTCAACCCCTCCTTTGAATTTTCCCTCCTTTTTGCCATTTTTCAAATGTCGTGTAATCGGATTGAATTCTCGACGACAAATGAAATGGCCACGGAGGATTCGAATCCCCTCGTGCCATTGACTTTTTTATCTCAACTAAAAGCCTTAATTAATTGTATTTTATGCACAGTTGAGATCTTATAGTCAATCAATCAATTCATTTCCATTCTGGGAGAACAACAATGGTTGTTTAACTCCCCCTCACGATGATCCATGTCATTTGTAAATAACGTTTCAGATTGTAGTAAATATATTAAATTTAAAAAATCAGTGCATTAAAATTATATTTCAATTATTAACCTTTGATTAAGTATAAATTAATAGATTATATTCTGTCAATAAAAAGATACTAAATTAGTAGTGAACTTAGCCAAAGTTACAATCTATGTTTGAAGGAGGCAAAAAGAAAAAGACGCCAATTTCAAATTCTCACTAAATTTCCAATACCTATAATTTGATTTCCAATTGTCTATAGTTGTCTAGTAGTAGTTCCTATTTTTTATAGATCTACTATTCCTGTCCCTTTGTTTGTTGTATGTGTGTGTATGATTTTATTTTTTTGTTCGTTGTGCACATCTTTCTATATATTTTAATACAATGCTTAACAAATTGACCATAATGTGTACACAGAAAGGATGTTGGGGTTTTCTAACTCGCTCACAGTGTACGCCAGCGAATCGGACATGACAGGATTTGAAATGAAAGGGTTCAGTAGATGACTTATTCTTTACAAACAAAATGCATGTGATGAAGAACCTTTATTTATTTTTTCGTTTTTGATGTCCGTTTTTACTGAATTTTATAATACCGTCTCTTATCGTCGGAATAAATTAGAAAACTAGTTTTTGCAGCATTCTTCTAATACTAACAATCTACTAACATTATTTTGCATCTCATAGCGAACCACTTTGTATAGAACGTTTCTCAACTATAGAATTAAAGAGATCGTAAGCGTATTTATTTATTTTTGTTTTTTGTCAGGTTTGTTATATTCTCTTCATCCAAATTGAAAATTATAAAATATTTATTTTTCGCGTGAGCGTTTTTTACGCGCGCGCGTGCTATTTTTGAATTACTCCTTTATCCATTTATTTTATCATTTCTATTTGTTTTACTATTTACAATCATTCCTGGAAAAACGTATGAGAATATGTACAACAGTTCAAACGTTTTCAAAAGTATGTATACAGTTTATTGCTCTCCAAGTATGAATTTGAAATTAAGAAAAACCTAAAAATAAAATTATTTTTCCTAATTATCTTACATCGCCCACATGAAATTTTATATAATATTAAATTTGATATGAATGGTAAATGAAAACGTATTAAACAACACAAAAATATATCAGGGTGCGAGTCTAGATGTTGTGAAAATGGCATTGTCATTTTTAGCATTATTTTTTCGTTCTTTAACCACGAGAAGAGTTACAAGTTCGATCGCCACTTTTAATAAGATATTATTTCGGAATAAGAGCAATAAACTGTTTTGGGGCGTTGGTGGCCGCAAAGGTTTAGGCGTTGACACGGCGCTCATCGCTGTAAGGTAAAGGTCCCGGGTTCGAATCCAGTGGCCCTGCATTCGAACTCGACATACCAACAAATGGGCTTTTTTCCAAAAACACCGGCACCCCGAGGGTTGATATAACCTCTGCTGTTGCGAACCCTCGTAATAAACAAATGAACTGGTTTTTAGTTAGATAATAAACTAAACTTTTAAATGGTATTTGCCTAAAAGTGAAATTAAATTGACATCAAACTTTTTACCCAAAAATAATGCTTTTCTAGCCAAGAAATCAAATTTGCTCAGTGTTTGTTGAATTGCAATTAAAGCTCGTATACATCAAGTATACTTCGAAAAAAATGTTTGTCTTGGGCCACCTCCAAAAGAAAGACCGCGTTTAATCATTAATTACCAACTGGGCAACAAGTTTGTAATCAAACTAAGCACTTCCGCTAAGTCAGGACGATATAAAATGGGTCACTTGAACATGGGAAAAGGCTGGAAAACAAACCGGCCGGTCTACCAGGAGTTGGCAAGACGTTTTCGGCTCATTTTTAGACGCAGGTTCATTGATTAAAGGCTACGGCCGAGAGAGCGGGCTCGTCCCTCCTCGTTGTTTGCACGGCATGGACCCCAGTCCTAGCATTCGTCATCCTATGACTCACCGAAACGACGACGATGTGAAGGATTTTGAATAGGACTGACCCGGATTTTCCGATGGGAGTTCGTTAGGTAAATTTTAAAATATTGGCTCGATTTGTCATAAAGTAACTAAGGGTGTTGTAAGATTTGATTTTCCACAAACGGAGGCTAAAAATAAAAATAAGGTCATCAATAAGCTCTGCCCATATCCCATAATAAATCTGCGTACATGAGACGATACAATCAAATTAACTCTTTCTATAAAGTAAAATGGTTTTGTTTTTTAAATTGTATTTGCCGAAAATTGAAATAAAATGACATTTAACCTTTGCTGAAAAAATTAGGGATAAGGGCAACTGGAAAGAAAACAATATATGTCGGGTTCCAATCTTCGTAGAAGTCATTAGATAGGTGAAAAAAAAAAATGCTGGGTTCACCGAGCTTTCCGCACTATATTCATCCATCAGGGCCTACTATATTACAAATTCAAATAAATAAAAAATAACATACAATTAATAATTAATGTAATAAAATGGTATACGTACTTTCTCAAGGATGAAGAAACGATTAATATGAAAAACTATTGTACAAGTTTTGGGTTTAAGGCTATGGAGCACATGGCCAGCATAATACATTTTGACGGTGAAAGACATCTACTTAAAATTATAAGTAATTACTATCACATAATATTATGTGATATAATATTTATATTTGACTTGAAAACAATAATTTATAGTAAAGGCAAACAATACCTTGCTAAAAATCCATACGTACAGGAAATCCTAATCCCACATTACATGAAATAGGAGGATTTGATCCTAACAGTCGAAACATGTTATGCAACACGTTACATAAAAATATTAAAAATATCAAACCATTTAATAAGTGGACATAATAACGTGTACCATTGTATACTATGTATATTACGTTCCCTGTTTATGCTTTATGTATGAATTATGGAATATTTAGAAATATTTGCAAAGAAAACTAATTTTAATATATAAAAAACTGTATTATCATAATATATTGTAGTTCTGATTTTTCTAATCGCGAAATTGATTCATGTAAATAAATAAAAAACACTTTTTATGAAAGTTTTTGTTGTCACCATGGAATAGAGTGGGGAATAACATAAAAAATAAATTTTAATTACTTCATAAGCTACCAGACAAATTCACATCGAATTTCAAATAAATCTAACCCAATATCACTTCAGTATTGTCCACCAATAAAGAATAAATGGTAAGCATAATAGTTAATGAAAACGTACATTTTTTTATTTATTTATGAGTGCATTGAAGCGTATATTTATCTGTTATCTATTATATATTACCTAAGCTAAAGAATAAGGTCAAGATTTTTTGTTACTATTAGATTATCAAAAAAATTTTTTTTATTTGATAACGATAATTGTTTGATGACTCTGTGTGATAAAATTAAATAATAGTTTGAAACAAAACTATGTCTATTTTAGTTAAGACCATCATGCTATAGTCTTTTTTTCGTCTTCTTATGCCCTCCCCAGAGCTACATTAAATATTTTGACATTTTATTATGCTATTAAACGTTTTTACCGGGCTAAATAAAAAAGTTATAAAAATATCGGGGATAAATTGACACGGACAATAAACAAAATCTACTAGTGAGATTTTCGAGTAAATACATCAAAAGAAGGGCGTCGAAAAGGAATTGAAAAAACGTCTTGACAGCCTAAATAAACAAACAAGACACCCGTCACCATCCACACTGGCAGTCACGGGCAGCTCAAAAACAAGAGAGATTCGTCAATTAATGGAAATTTAAAAAAACACCTAATGATAATACAAATATTCATATAGTGGCATATATTCAGTATGACCATGCTGACACTTTTTCGATAACAATGGATCTACTATGTATATAAATCAAATATGACGGATTTTTTCTTGTATTCTTTGGTCATTTACTTGTTCTGGGAAGTATTTACCTTATCACCGGTTATATACAAGCATCCAAATTGGATACAACCTAATATTTAGCAGATGCAATAACATTTTATTGTAATAGTTATTCGGAAATCGTGAGATGCGGTCTGGTGTGATGTAGGTTTCAGAAAAACATTTTCTTTATCGTGCCAACGTTTCGATCTTTATTGAGATCATCTTCAGGGACTGGGATTTACAAACATTGTTTAGATTTAACAAATAAATGTAGGATGTGGAAAAAAGTGAATTTATACAATGCAAAGAATATTTTTTATATGCATTCAAAGTATTTCTACTCACTCATAGTGTTTGTTTTCTGCGTGATTGTGCCATTCTTGCGTGTCGTGTTGAGAGTGCCAGTGAGATTTTGCTGTTTTATGTTTATATACAGTGGATTTTGAAGGGATTGGGAAGGAAGTCGGTATAGAAAGACATTTCTGTATAAGGAGACGGCTTCTTTGAGGTGAAAAGAGCAAACGAAAGGAAAAAAACGTTGGTAATAGTTCGGCCAGATTATACTTTCAGGATTATATAGACGGGGATAAATAGGAAAAGAAAAGCTAAACTATTGAAAAATTAGACTATGTAAAAATGTGTTATGTGTGGAATGTGATGAATGTTTTATATGTTATAATATGTGTTTTGTGTGATGTGATGATATATGTATGTTATCTGTATTGAATTTGATTAATGATATTGGCTTAGCTGCGACTGAGTTTACATGTATCTGTTCTGTAATTGATGCTGTGTTTATCTCTGTTGATGTAAACCTTTTTTTAAAAGTTACGTTTATGTTTATTTCGTTCTGCGTGTAATATTTTTCGATTGTTGAAGTCGAAATTGTGTTTGTGTTCAAAATGGTGGGTAGCGAGTGCTGTAGGATTTTGCTTGGGTTTTTTGCAATCATAGATATGTTGTTTTTACTCTCTTGTCCAGATATTGGGATGTAATACCGATGTAAGTTGAGAGTTTAAACAATTGATTTTGTAGATTACGTCAGAATTCTAATCTATAAAATCAATTGTTTAAACTGTCCGGCAACATACATCGGCAACTTTTTTTCCACATCCTACATGTATTTGTTAAATGTAAACAATGTTTGTAAATCCCAGGCCCTGAAGATGATCTCAATAAAGATAGAAACGTTGGCACGATAAAGAAAATGTTTTTCTTAAACCTACATCACACCAGACCGTATCTTACGATTTCCAAATAACCATCGACTAACGGTCACTAATCATCACACATTTTATTGTAAACTACTAATGATACTTTGAATTATAAGAAGGTCACAAGATGAAGGCAATTGTATTCAGCGTGCAATATGAAAAGGAAATGAATTGAATTAAAAAATTTAAAATTAAATTTATTTCAAACCAAATTTATGACTATTTACGTTAATTTAAACAAGTGATTCTTCATTTTTCTTCTCAAAATTTCACCAAAATTCTACTTAGCTAAATCAATTTTAGATTCAGACCCCTTTTTTCAACGCGTAGATAGTATATTTATTAATAGTTGCTCCTTTCATAGAGCAAAAATGTTCCTTCCTTATACTGTTTATGTTATTTTTATATTCACAATTTTTTCGCCCCAGGATTTGATCTGATTTAATTATTTAAAACAGGAGAAATCGTAAACAAAATTACCCCAATAAAAGGGATTTATTTAATGAGGCAAAAATAATTTTCCTGGAAATCTGTAAGGTGGCCGAAATCACATTGATAGGCGAATTTGGTAAACCACCGAATGAATTTTCGTCCTATGGACCAATATCACTTCCATTAATTTCAAAACACTCAGATAAATCAATAATCAAAATATTACAACTCTCCTCCAACAAAAAGAGATTCGTACTAAATCTGGCTTTAGAACAAAACACTCGACAATAGATAAAATTTCAGAATTACTGATAATAGGAAGAGCATTAGAAAATTAACAAATATGTATGTATCCACCGCGTTTTTGGACGTATCTCAAGCCTTTGATAATGTCTGGATGAAGGCTTAACATGTAAACTTTTTAAAAATTCTCCCAATCCATTACAACTTCTCTCCCTGTACCTCTCAGAGAGTCTATTCCGAGTAAAGCAGGACAAATACTCCGAATGATTAGAAATAAAGGCTGGTGGACCCAAGGAAGTGTCCTAGTACCAACCCTTTTTGCTTTGTTCCAGTGACCTATCACCATCAGAAAACACAACTATAGCTTCACTCGTATGGCACTACAGCTATGTCAGTAGAAAATAGTATTGAAGTATCGACAAGAAAACTGCAAAATATGAACATAGATGGGCAAAGATTGAAAAATTGAAATAAATGAGTTTAAATCTACCATTAATTTTACAAACAGAAACACAGATACAGGTAGCACAATCTATACAAACGGAAAAATAGTACCTACACAAAACAGCGATCTAAGCTTAAAGCTTAGAGCTAAGCGTTAAGCGATTTGAGCGATCTAAGTATGTTACTAGATAAGTAAAAAACTAAACTGAAGAGCACACATTAAAAAAATCCTATTTTTATATTTCATAAGGTTTTCAAATTTCTACTTGAGCCCTCTTTAGTGCACGTACATTATATCTAATCCTATAAAAATGATTTGCTTATGCAGTTTAAAAACATTACGTCGTTAATAGAAAATATTGTATTGGTGTATATACCAGGTGGATACCCTATATTCATCTGGCTAAGGGCTCCAACTTTTATCAACTATGACATCACAACTTTATTTTGGTTAAATTGTTACACTGTTGATATAAGTCAATAATATTACGGCCTGTACTTCACCCAGAAGACAAAGGTTATGGGAAGCTAGTCAGTGCTAGCACTCGGTTTGTTGTCGGGTTCAGACGAGGAGATGGTGCCATCGTCGTTTGAAGCGACGTGGAGGATTCTTGGGATGGAAAGAAGGAAGATGGCTTGAGAAACAAGTTTATTTCGGGTGGAAAGATTGGAGTGAAACATGAGGAAGTGGAATCGGATCAATTCTTTGACGAAGGGAATGTTGAGGTCATTGTGGATAGTGAGGTTGGATAATTCTTTAGAGGACTTTTGAATGGAAATTTGGATTCGTTGGATAAGGAAGTGGCACAGCTGAACATTGATCCATCACTATTCTATTATTAAGCAGATCTGCTCAGTGTATTCCCCACGTTGTTTCTAGTAGTCAAGCCCTGACCCCCAAGACGATCCGTACATTCGGGCGATTGTAGCCTTTGTCTTCTCGAAATCCACGTCTTTCCAAATTGAAAACTCTCAAGTTATTTACTACGTTAATTTTTTGTTTCATTGTATGTGACGAATACAAATCTAACATCAGTTGTATTTGGTTTGTTATACCTATCTAATAATCTAAAATAAACTTTTAGTTCGTCCTTATAATTTTTACGTTTAGAAATGGGATAAAATTTTCTTTTTGTTTTTCGATAGTAAAGTTTGTTACTGTCCTCGTTTATAATCAGACCCTTAAACCAATCTGGTTTATGCCAAATGGTTGTAGGGGGGAACATGGTTGACACTTCTTAGTACCATGGTTTTTAGCAAGGACGCCAGTGAGTGCAACCTAAATTTAACTAGCATTGTGCATATAATATTAATTGTAAAATTAATGGTTGGACAAGACTTTTTGGCCCAGTTTAAATAAATAAATCTATTACAAAGAAAATATAATAGTTATTTATTTAATTAGTCAGAGTAAAATATTATACCACATCCCACTGGCAAAAATAGAAAGAAGGAAGATCATTTATAACACAAATTAATTAAGTTTACCTATAAATTATTTGAGTCTTATTGTGATGATTTTGTTATTAAGAGTGCTTTTAAATCTGATATAAACGTTTCCCTTCTTTGTGTGGTATATATTGCCATCGTTAGTGCTATTTATTTCGATGACAGGGCTATAAATTGTTTCGAACACGGTGTTTTAGTCACCGAATGGCCGTGTAGGACTTGAAAAAAAAGGTTTATAAGAACAGTTAACCATCTCGGCGAATAATTTCAAAATGAGCGTACACTTCCCGCGACCGGGTTCTGTGAGTATCGCTCCGTGTAACGCTAAGACGACGGGGTTAAGAAACTCAAACTGTTCCTCGACAACGGGCTGAGCTGGGCCATTAGCTCACCCTGCCCTCTCAATTAAACCTGTTATCTGATCCGTTCAAGTCAATTGAGCTATATCAATATTGATTCTTGCGGGCCGGCTTCACTTCACACGAAACCAACAGGCTATATTCTCCGTTTTATTGATTTCCGTTCACACATCGGTAACGTCGTCTCACTTAAGAGAAAAATGAGAAACATCTTACCACGACCAGCTTTGAATAAACGATTACGAATTATATACGAAAAATGGCCGTAACCCAAAAGTTTTTAAATTGAGAAACTTGTGGATAAAAGTATGTAGGTCGGTTGGTAAGAGGCAATTTGTAAGGGTAATTTCACAAGAAAATTGAGTTTAACATAATGAAATTGTCTATCAAATAGATTTTGGTTTAATATTAATTCCCATTCCCCGAAGAAAGTATTTATTGTGCCTTTTCAAAGGTCCTTTTGTATGAGAACACGATTAAATCTATATTTAAATAATAATCCTTATTGCCTATACATACTTAATGTTATTGCTTACTTTCAATTAATTATTCTTTTTATGTAAGGTCTTGGATGAGATAAAAAAGTCAGTGTCACGAGTGTGATTCGAACCCACGACCTTCGGCTAAATACACCACTACTCTACTACTTGAGCTATCGTGATTTCGATCCTCTCGGACACCAACTCTCCATCTCAACCTACAACCATTCAAATTTTCCCTGATTTAGCCATTTTCTATGTCCAATTATTGCTTACGTTTTGTCATTTAATCGTTTTAAACAATTTATGAGAAAATGCAACATTTATAAATAATGTAAATGAAGAAAAATACAGCAAGAACCCTGAGTTTTGTCAAGTTTGGGAACATCAATAAAAATGATGCTATTTGCCGGCTGTCGGACATAATTTTAGCTTCCAATGCTAAGCATTGCCTCTCCCTGCTTAAATCCTTGACGTCCCTTGATCTGGCGAAAGCGAAACGCACATTTTTTAACGAATTTTACGAACCATAGTTTTTGCTTAAAAACCAAACATAATACAATCAAACCGACTTAAAATCCTTAAATAGCCACATAAAATAATATGTAAATTCATTTACAAGCAAATAAATTACCATTATTCACGAAAAAATCTACAAAGATTGATAAACGCCATCTTAACAACTGTATTTCAGTCATATTTTTTTAATGTTTTTTAATGTTTTTCTTTTATAGAGCCTTTTTCTGTTAATCACACTGAGCCCAAATCCTATCGATGTTGTGCAAATGTGCTCCAAGATTCAAAGAGTGGCATTCATAGGAGAAATTGCGTTACAAATATTGAATAGTGGATGTTTTTATGTTTAAATATTAAATCTATCTTAATGCCACGCTCGACTCTGCGGGATAATCGTCAAGATTTACTTTTGTTGGAATTATCAAGATCTATTGCACTTGGAGCTTGTTTCAGATGGATAGTTTTGGCTAAAACGAGTCCAATCTGAGTTCACCATTAGTATTCGTTTAAAACTATTAAAACTATAAAACTAAAAACCTCGCTGTTTAAAATATTAGACCAAGAAGACCATGTTTTCAAAAGACCTAGTTCCAGACGTTAGACATACAAACTCGCTTGAACAAAAATGGTCGATTTCGAAGGCTCGTAAAATCTTGAAACGTGTATACTTTTTTTGAAAAGTGATGTAAATCCGAAAGTGCTAACTCCAGTAAGTAAATGGTTCAACTACAAGTCAAAGGCAAGGTTTATTGGAATTATGAAGGCGTTTTTATCACTGAGCCTGTTCCAGGTCGACAGCTTGTTATAGACTCCGATTAATCTTAATAAAATTACTTTATAATTCACGGATTATCGGAAATAATTATGGATTCGCATGTCATCATTAGTGCCCGGAATGTTCGGCTAAAAACAGATCCTCGTGATTTAAAACTAGTCCTGATAAAAGTCATATCAACGTCGGTCAAAATATCCAAAATACGACCTATTTCGTAGAAAAAATTCATGACAAAATATAGATAGTGGGTGTTTTTGAACGTTTCAATAAATCAGGTTTTAATAAATAAATTAGGTTTGTGTTTGTTGGAACGACGAAGGTGTTTCGCCTTTGAGCATGTTCCAGAGTTACGCCAGGATTATTATTCAGCAATTCGAGGATTATCGTTCAAATTATTATATATTATATATTATTACATTATCAAGCCACCATCTTATCCTTCTAACTTGTCAGATTTCGACAGATTTGCTCCAATTTCCAAAAATTAGCCTATTTTGGAAAAGCTTTATGGAACTGGTTAAAAGTGATTACTTTTTATTTTATCGTATCCGAGGTATATACCATGAACGTTTAAAAAAAAATTATTTAAATAAACGCTCCTGCTCATCCATGGCGGAAACAGCATCTTGCCTCACCCTGTTTTCATCCTTAGCGTCGCGTAATCTTTCTACACGTTTTAGAACGACGGATTTATAGGTACTATTGGTTGTTTTTCCTTAATACTGAAGGTTCAGAATTCAAACTGTCTTTAAAAAGTATATATTAAAACACAGTTGAGAACGAAAGAACTTCTTTATTACGAGAGCACATGTACAAGATTGGACTGAACTGACTTTCGCGCCGCCTATCGATACATACAATAGACTAATCGATTAATGAGTGTTCGGCGGCTCCTCCAACAGTATAAACCAGGTGAAAATAATTTATTTTGACATGTTCAATTTATTAAAGTGTGTTATATTAATTGTTGAACTGATTTTATCCTCCAGGATATTTATAATATTAGGTATGTTTAATCACTAGGAAACAGAAAATAAATTAAAACCTAAAATAGAAATAGCAAAATGGTAAAAACCTCAAAATATTCAAAGCGCCTTCCCCATATTTGATAAATATCATCATAAAACCAGGACTGCAATGTGTAAAACAACCTTCGAATATTTATCTTCGATTGGATTTTTCTCCCGTTCATTGTCTGGTATAACAAAAGAGAGAATAGACGAAGTTTTGTTATTATGGTAGGATTAGTTATTTTATCGCTGAAAGACAATCTTAAATGAAGTTTAGAACCTCATTTAGAAACGCTTAACATCGTCGTTTACAGAGGTGGGTGATGAATTCAAACGATGTATGTACGTACATTAAGAGAAAATATTAAAATAAAAACTGTCGAACTCGAAGGAATTACAGGTCGATAAAGAGGGGAAAAGAGTATTTTTCCCATTTCATCCACGAACCATCTCGGCCAAACCTCCGTGGCTGAAAAGGATCCCCAAGAAGTTGGGAAACTGATAAATCTTCTGAACATATTCGACGGAGACATAACGCATGATTTTGTCTTCGCGGCCAAAGGGTGGATGTTGGAAACCCCTCGAGTGGAAAACCAATACCGAACGGGGGAGGGAAAACCCGGGGCCCACACGACATTCTCGTTTGCCCGAAATTGTTATTCCCTTCTCGTTACGCCCGGCATCTATTCGCTGAGTACCCTAAACGAATAGAAATGGGCTTTTATTTGCGCTAATACTTCCATCCATTAAATTTGTTCTCAACCAGTTAATTCGCGAACGCTCTATCCAGGATAACATCTCTAATCATTAAACACCACAATTTGTAGGACGAAATTCGGATAATAACGTAAAACAATTTATCTTTGAATCTAATATGAAGTGGCAAAGACTCTCGTCGACTTTCAGCCGCTCAAAGTTTTTTTTGTCTCAAATAATCCGCACTTAACGACACGAGACATCACAGAGATACCTTAACATAACTCATACAAGCGTTTCAACCCTTCTGAGAGCAGCAGGATTTGTTTGCCGAGCGATATATTGACTTTATTGAACGTAACTCCATTGCGATTTCCTCTAAAAAAGCAAAAACGATCCGTTTCTAAAACGAATGACAATTGTAGATGAAAAGTGGGTCCTGCACAACAATACTCAAATGCTCAGGAAAACGCAGCGACCCACCGTTAACAACTTCAAAAGCTGGATTACATCTTAAAAGGTTAATTTGGTGGGATTAGAAGGGGTGCTGTATTATGAGATTCATCCACCCAACCAAACGATAAATGCTTGTATATACTGTTAACAATTGGAGCGATTAAAGCGAAAACAACCGGCATTAGTTAATCACAATCGGATTGTTTTCCTTCCGGGAGGAGATTGGCTGGGTTTGCTATCGTATTTACTTCATATTTGTCTTACATTGACCCTTCCGATTTTCACTTGCCCTGGTCTCTAAAAAACACCATAATGAGAAAAACTTCAGTTGAGGACTGCAACGAACACATCGAGTTCATCCCTCAAAACCCTGATAAGTTCTGCGAGGGCGGAATTACAAAATTACATGAAAGATAGCAACAGGTAGTGGAACAAAGGTTCATAAATTTGATTAAATTTGTTTAAAAGTACTTGAAATTTTCATTGAATTACCATCAAATAATTCTACGGACTTATTTTCGACCCGATATGTTTACATTGTCTCAATAATCTATTCACACAGTACTAGAGGTATGATGTTCCGTTTTATTTACGAACGAAGCAATAAATCTTTCCTCTCACCTCCACTTGGCTGGCAACAATGTCTATATGACCAACATCGAGGACGAGATGACTGGTCAATTTTCATTCAACTCCCCCATCGGCGATACATCACGGACCGCATAATTCAACTTTACACAATCATTGTACGTTAATCCTAAAACTTGATCGCTAATTGGTAGTGTATAAAATTGTTTCCAACTTTTTAAATGAGAAATATATGATAAAATATGAAAACGGAAAAACAGTTTTTTAGCGAGTAGCATGAGTACAACAGCCTTTTATTATACGGGCAAAGCAAGTGAAAGAGGAAGTACCGTTATCAATGAATACTAAGTATGTAATGGTCAATAACCAAGGTTCCGTTCCCAAAGGTTCTGAAACGTAATTTTGATAAAAACAAAAATCTTTCATACAATTAAAAAATGAAAATTAACCATCGGTTGCTTCTTTATTACCCACTGTCCAAGTATTTCCACTAAAAAATCAGTTTATATTCAAAACCATGGGATTGTTTCGGAGTTCCCTTGTCATCTGTCGACTAAACTGCCACATTTATATTTTAACAATGTTGAAAATTTTATTCCCACTTGCCAATCCTATGACACAATAATATGCGTAATTGAGTTAGCATTTCCTTTGTTGGCCCATTCAAACGGAAAGTTTTGGCAAAGTAAAATTGATTAACAAGTTAATTACAAGCAGGAACATTAAGCCGATGTAATATCATCTAACTGAACTTCTTCTAAACTAAGAGAAAAATTAGACGAGGATTTAAGACGAAAAAAAAACTATTTGCCTTAGTAATTACAAAGTATTATAATATGTCCTCAGTCTCGCCAATTAACCAAAACTGGTTACAAGGATTCATAAATGAATTATTCATACTTTCAGATCAACAAGGCTTTAAGTGGGAAATAAAGTATCTAGGCTATGTGACTATTTTTTCATTAAATTATTCAAAATATTCGAATGAATCCAATTATCAGGTCTGCACAGAAATTACAAATCTTAAATCATAATTTTCACGTCGCTCTGATGGTTTATTTAATATATTCATCTTTTAACTAAACATTGATGTGGAGTGCAGTCAAATAGTATTTCTGCTTTATTTTTGCTTCTTTATTTTACTTAAATACGCTTGCTTACAACTAATAATTGTTTGAATTCTGTGTATGTCCATAAAACTAACGTTCTTTATTGATTATTTGGAGATCGTGAGATGCGGTCTGGTGTGACGTAGGTTTAGAAAAAACTATTTCTTTATCTTGTCAACGTTTCGATCTTCGATTGAGGTCATCTCCAGGGCCTGGGATTGATAGATCTCCGTGAAGATGATTTCAATAAAGATCGAAACGTTGGCACGATAAAGAAATTGTTTTTCTATACCTACGACACACCAGACCGCATCTCACGATCTCAAAAGATCATTAATTAACCGTCATTACATACTACAAATTCTTACATTCTTTAATCAAATTTTGATTGTGCTAAGTTTTTTTAACAGTAAATTCTTATTTTTTCTGGTTGTATGATTTTGCGAGTGATTCTGATCAATAGTCATCACATAAATTGCCTCTTCAGTATATCAACACAACTGTCATATCGTACAGAATGTGGTGAGATTTTTTTGTATTCAGACCGAGGGAATGGACAAATTTGACAAATCAGTCCTTACGTTTTACCTCGGAGCTGAGCTGATACTGGCAAAATATAATTCCACGCTTGAAGTGCTTGGGTGCAACAAGAAAGCTCGGTGATGCGTCTTGAATATCAAGTCCCTGCGTCAAAGTCCGATGTAGCCGGCCGACGGCTAACAAGAGATAAAAATGATCGGGCCTAACGCCATTAATTATATTTTTCCTTTATTTACAACAAATAATAAATTACTTAATAAAGTAACCTACACAGGCTAATATAAATTCCTTAATTTTGAAGTTTTTTTTATAAAAATTTAAAAATGAGATTAATAAGCCCCCGCGGGGAGTTTAAGACATTATATTTAAAAAGACAGTTTTAAAGTAACTGATGCCGCACGTGAGATATGGGAAGTGGAGGGTGAAGATGCCGAGTCAACCCGTTCAAAACAGAACTCGTTTAAAAAATTCCGTGAAAGGAATGAACCTTGAAAGTAAACTTAGATCAACAGTGATAACGATGTTTCGAATGCCCATGTGGCTTCCGAGCTTTACTTACACAAACACAAAGAAGCATGCAGATGAAGTTTCCCCATTACGAGTTTATTATCTTAACTAGAGTTTTGTTTTAACAAGCGAAATTTATTTTGGGTAAAAATTGAATTTATTTCAACCATCCTAATGTCTGAACTAAATTGTCTGTTTTCCTAAGCTGTGACGAGCAGGAAGCGACATAGTATGAGTGGATTCATGTTGAATTTGTAGCAAATTATCTAGCACTAGTAAACAGCAAAAATGTTTTTAGCTGTTTTCAAAATCATTGAACTTAATTGTAAAATGATCTTTTGAAGCATGACAATGCTGTGCCATTCGACTAGAAACCTAGCTAAGAAACCCCGACCTCGCTGCGAGTTACTACTTATTTTTTCATGGTAAAAATGGTGCGAAATATTTAAAACTAAAGGGTTTTGTACAACTTCACTTTAGGAATGGATAGAAAATAACAAGCTTTGATAAACAGGAAAATATTCTTCTGCGGCAAGGCAAGGAAATAAAAAACTGAAATTTGCTCTTACCTACCATCCAAATCCGACTTCGCTTCTTTGAATTACCACTTTTTCTGCCTCATGTTTCACTTTTTGTGAAGCCAAGTATTTAAAACGGAAGGGCTTTGTCCAGTTCACAGCCTAACATTCAAGACCGACCTCGCTTCTTCGAATTACCACATATTCCGATTCATGACTTACTTTTTATGAAACTAAATAGTTTAAGCTAGAAACCTTTGTTTAGCGCAACTTGAACAAGTAAAGAAGAAAATATGTCCGAGAAATAACAAGATTTGACAAACTCGAAAAATGTTTTGCAGCATTCAACGCAAGGTTACTTGAAGGTGAATCGTAGACCCGCTGCTTTACAGGTTGTACAGTTATTACAGATTGGACAAGACAACTTCAATTTACCAAAAGTAAGAAACTTTGAATGTTTTTTTTTGCTTTTTTAACTGGAATATACCAAATTCTGTTAACTGTTTGGCATTTTGGTCTGAAGAAAACGTTACAAGCTCTTTCATCTAAAAATCGACTAAAGTACTACATGAAATTATTGCCATAAAAAATGGCCTGTGTTTTCAAGAACGGTTATAATAGATAATTTTCACAGATTTTACAGCCTAATGAGTTAATCGAGAAATTTTTAAAGATATTTCTACTATTATCGTATTTGTATTGGACTTTTAAAATTAAACAAACAATCCTGCGCTGTTATTTGGGTAGTTGAGTTCACATTGATTTTTATTGAAAAAAAAATGCAAATTATTATAGCCAAACTTTGAATAACTCACACGACAAATCGTTAACAGAATCTTAGCATCATAATAGTCCATGTTGCAAATAAAATAAGAGTAAATGTTAGAAATAAATTACACGTTTCAACACTTTTTGTAAATAAAATTCCATTAGCAGATAATTGTAGCGTATTCAACAGTTTAACGGTCCCAACTAGCACCACTTTTACTGGAGTAAAATGCAAGAATGCAGTTATTAGATTGAAAAAGAAACTGCCGCTAATTAGAGCAAAACACACTTTTCGAGATAAGTGCAACAGAATATTAAAGGGAATATGAAGCGAGAGAGCAAGAGGAAATTCCTCCATCGGAAAACTCGAGGGAAAGCTTTCCCGACATCGTGCCAAAAGCGAGAAAGCAACCATTAAACTGCTTTCAAAGTAGGCTTTATTTTCATTATTTTTCCCCTCCGCCATTAAACAACGGTAGTGAAATGAAATTTAATTGAATCCGCTTATGCTGCTGTAAGGAAGGGTTTCCACGTTTCGCTCTAATAACAAGCCATGAAATAATAACGAGGGCTGATTTTTTTAAATTAGTTGTGGGTTATATTTTATTATTATACCTTGCCTAGGGATAATTTTATTGTCATCTAAAAAAGCCGGTAAATCGAGTAATTAGAAAAGTTTAACGGATCATTAATCTTCAAAACTTATTTTTTTATATATAAACGATATCCATTATCAAGTGAATTCAATATAATTAAATCAACGTAACAATTCAGCACGTTAAGTTGGCCGTTAACGAACATTATTTTGGTCTGTTTATTCAGCGAAATTACAGGTTCATCACCCCAAACCACACGTAGATATCTTATAAATTTGTACTTGTTATTACAACAAATTATAAATAATTTATAAAACCCTTTAAATATATTTTACGTTTTTTTAAACTATTTAATTTTTTTGACGAAAAAAACTGATATCGAAGGCCTTTTTTTTTTTTTTTTTTTTTTTTTTTTTTTTTTTTTTTTTTTTTTTTTTTTTTTTTTTTTTNTTTTTTTTTTTTTGGCGTTATGAACTATGCATATTAGCCATGTGACAAATTCGTATATGTGTGTTCAAATTTGGGGGGTTATTGGGAAAAAAGGGCCAGGGGCAACGGTGGGAATCGAACCCACGACCGCGGCGTGAGAGTCTCTCATGCTAACCACTCGGCTACCGCGGTCCCCTATCGAAGGCCTTGTTTATGCAAAATATTGTTAAATCCTTAGTCAGATATTAATCCCTGTTTGACTCTATAGTTTATATAATTTATAACATTGTTTACATAGGCTAATTCCTCATTCAACTATGCGCCCCGACCGATGACTGGTTATGATTACGCTAAATTACTCGGCAGTTAAGCCAGGATTAGCACGCTACCATGACCACTTGCCCTGATGTCCTCCATATCCTGCCAAGACCAGAACCTACAAAAGAAAAAAAACTCCTAATTTTTAATTTAAAAAAATACCGGAGAAATGGAAAGAATAGAAAGTATAGGATTTTACATACCCTAAACAACGACGGATTAAATAAGTCCTCACATCAAATATGTATATATGTAGATATATACATATCCAAAATTTACCATAATGTCAACAGCAATAGGCATAAAGTTAAATACACACAAATAAAGGCAAATTAAAAACTATAGAGAATTGTTTGCCTTGAGAAAGTCATTCGCGTTTGAAAACAACCACTGAAATTGAAAGAATCTTGTCTCACCATCGTTTTACCCTTGTTATTTTTTCTCTATAACTAAAACTTAAGTTATATATAGAACTTTCGCTTATTGTATTAATTACGGAACATTAAAATTTGTTATAATTAATTAAGGTTTTTTAGTTGAGATAAAAAAAATCAATGGCACGAGCGGGATTCGAACCCACGATCTTCGGCTTGATACGCCGGTGCTCTACCACTTGAGCTATCGTGACCTCGATCCACTCGGACACCAACTTCCCATCTCAACCACACCTTTTGAATTTTCCCTCCTTTTTGTCATTTTTCAAATGTCGTGTAATCGGACTGGATTCTCGACGACAAATGAAATGACCACGGAGAGCTTTAGTGAAGTGTACTTCATTTTAATCGAGGTCACGATAGCTCAAGTGGTAGAGCAGCGGCATATCAAGCCGAAGATCGTGGGTTCGAATCCCGCTCGTGCCATTGACTTTTTTATTTCAACTAAAAACCTTAATTAATTGTAATATATTAATTGGTCAAGCGGACCACGAAATTAGTGAATTAAAATTTGTATTAAACACAACCGAGTGCCCAACTTTCGTGTTAGTTATAGAAATATCGTATTCGCCCTCCAAGAACAATCGATGCACTTAATGACGTACTGCAGCAAAAGGGGGCTAAGACCTAGGCAGAAGTGCCGTCGGCCGGTAGTAACCAGGATGACAATGGAACGCAGGCGCTCTTCGTAAGGCAGGCATGTGCAATAGTGCAACTCCATGGCTCTGATTCTTACGATTTCCATCGTCAACTTCACTTTGAACAGTAGCCGATGACACTTTATCAAAACGTAAATCTAGATCGACATCTATTTTTATTAAATATTTCCCATACGGAAAACCAATTATTGTCCGCGCTGCGCTTTGTAAACAGGTGGTAAATCTTTCTCGGTTTACCCTGTACGTTTTTTAATTAATCGTGAAAGGACCACACACAACCTTCCAAGACAGTTCTGAGAGTGAGAGAGAGAGAGAGAGAGAGAGAGAGAGAGAGAGAGAGAGAGAGAAGAGAGAGCAAAAAATACAGCAAACGTAGCATTAGCAGGGAAATAGAATATAACAGACAAAGCTGAAAATGATCAAGAAAATAACCGAGGATGAACAGTTGAGCAGTTTATCACTAAAAAAGAAATAAAAAACACGAGATAAACAAGATCTCGTAAGGAAGCACGAATGTAAATAAATGTCATTGACCCAATTTTCCAACTTGACGTTTCCTTTTTCGTCGTCCGGCGTCCTTATTTAACGAATAAAATTTTACACCGGCGTTGGGTTTACCATGCTGCTATAATGGAAATGGAATTGTTTTCGACCCTGACAGGATGACTTCATGGCCCCGAGTTTACGCCACTGGCTGGAGCATGGAGCGTGGCACCATTCCAAACAATCCAATTGTTCAATGTTTGAATTTACGCCTGCATATCCAGGGCTTGTGGGACACGTGGAAACGGTCAGAGCAATGCAAATCCGACAATTATTAACTTGGGACAGAGACAATTGTATTAGAATTTAAAGATAAATACTTTACGATGTTCACAGTCGTAAAATTTATGGCACTATAAATCTCTCAATTAACGTTCTATTAAAAGCTACAAGAGGACAAATAGAGACTATTAATTCGACAACTTTATAGTTCTCACTTTCGTAAATTAATTCATAAAAATTCATTTAGTTTAGGTTCATTCTATCGGCTGGTAGATTGCACTAGCCATGCCATTATACTTTGTATACTATTCAATTTATATGTGCTCTCTAAACTTTTTAAATACAAATACTTTTCAGTCAAACATTCTATTGGTCCTAGTTCATTGTTTTTTACATAAGGTACGCATTTTTATTTATTAATATAAAGTGACATAATTTCACTTAATTAGACGATAAAATGTACGCAGCCCGTTACCATCAATTTCTATTTCTCATACGATCCTATGTTTCAGATAAGACCATTTTTTCAACAACAAAAAAACACTTTCATAATGCATGAAAGATAAACTTTCTAGTCCAAAAAAATGACTTCATTTTACAGTTATTAGATGTTAAACTGGTTCTTGGCTAATCTTATCGATTCAATTTATTACTGTTACCAAATTAGTCACTATTGCCTATGAAAAATTGTTAGTGACATAAGTAAAAGCTTTTGCCAGTAATGCATATTTCTGATACTATGTTTTAGATGAGACAAACTTTTCAAAAATTCAACTTTCGTAGTATTTGAATTATAGTTTTATTTTCAAGTGAGAAGGTGGTTCCATGAACTGTTTTTAACATCCTCAAAACCTAAAATGAAGGTTGATGAACTTGTCAAAAAGTGGGGTGTACAAACTTGGAATGATTGCGATAGCAAATAGATAGGACAAAGCGGTAGAAAAATTAAACCGAGACATTACTAATAGCAGTTTTGCGAGTAGAATCATCCTTTAGAAAAAGTGAATCGACATACTCACCCGACCTCAATTATTTCAAAGAGTGATTTACTTTCACCCAATTAGCCGTTAAACTGTTTTATGGATAATCAATTCAATTTATTGCAGTACTGAAATAGTAGGTTATAGCCTTCGGAATGTTAATATTTAACTTTTAAAAGGTCTATGTTTTAGATGAAACCATATTTTCGAAAATGTCACTTTCATAGTATACGAATGATTAATTGATTTCAAGTTTCAAGAAGATTTGACTCAATTAGATTTTAAATTGTTCCATGGCTAATCTATTATCGAATCAAATTATTAATGTTACTAAATTAATTGCTATTTAGTCACTAGTTGATATTATTTTATATAATTGTTTTCTGGGTCTTTTAGAACTCTGTTTCAAACTATATGTTATATATATCCATTCGAAGCCAAATGTTTATTAAGGAAGTAGGCAAAAGGAATGTATTTTATCTATCATACCTGCTCTTTTCAAGTTTTGTAGGATTAACACAGCAAGCCGAATGCCAAGAAAATATAATTCCTTTGGCATAATTGTAAATATTAAAATATACAAAAATGACATAATTCGATTTGTATTAATTTTAATCAAATACTTCTAAAAATGTTACTAACGACAGGCCTTTTTTAATCAACGATATTTATTTCCTTCTTTCTACCAAAATTGAAACCAGCTACAAACGAAAATGAAATAACTAAAACTAATGTTAATTCTTTCATTTGTTTATATTAATAAAATATTTTAGCTGACGATGAAGAAATGAGCCCCATGTCCAAAATTTTGTTGAATTATTGAAGAATAAGTCAATTTTCAAATTTCAATAATATATTAAAAAATATGATGAATAGATGATACTAGTTTGAAAAATACTAAGCACCTCTTTGAGCGATCTAGCCAATAGGCGCTAGGAGCCGAAAAAACTAAAGTTATTTATTTATTTTTAGAAATTTCGGCTTCTGCCTTTATTGTGCATATATTTAAAGATTATAATATATAAGTCGATTCGAGTTTTTTAATCTATGATAAGAAATATATGCAGGATCATGTTAAATGAGATTTGATACCTATTTAAATAGGTAAATTAATGATAAGACACTTCCAGTAAAGTAGACCAAAAATATTTATTTTAAAACAAAATAAATTCGGTTTCATTTTAGGCACTCAAAAAATTGAATTTTCATCAAACTTTTTTGGCTAGATTCGGTGAAAACAATTTTTCTCGCTGATTGTCTGGTGTTCCCCGTAAAAATTCATAACTTTTATTGGGTTGTCCGGAAAATAATGCAGGATTTTGGTATTAAACAAAAAAAAAGAAACTAGTTACTTTAAAGCAATGTTCTTTAATCAAAATAATTTCCCATACTCTCAATACATTTCTCCCAACGTGTTGGTAACTTATTAATTCCGTCTGAGTAGAATTCAGAATTTTTAGAATTGATAAAGTCAATAAATGCATTTTCCAGT
>NW_019393026.1:0-70975 GCF_000648675.2 Cimex lectularius | reverse complement strand
AAAGATCGAAACGTTGGCACGATAAAGAAAATGTTTTTCTGAAACCTACATCACTCCCGACCGCATCTCACGATATCTGAATAACTATCGATTAACGGTCACTAATCTCTACACATTTTAACCTACTTTGCTACGTCCCTCGGTCACAAAATAATTAAGTATTGTATATCAATAGATACAAATTTGTGAGATTTGCTCTTGTAGTCTGCGGGTGATAAACCTACTGGTTGATAGTTACCTATCTTCTTGCTCTATCTATCCTCGGTGATTGTCATGGGTTCAGACGTGTTTCGACATCTTCAATGTTTGGGTGCTTTCTGAAGACTTGATTTCATTCTTTTCCATTATTTTAATGGAAACACTGAAGATGGCGAAATGCGACTGAACCAACAAAAATCTGCGCGATAGGCAGACCAAGATGTTAGGTATAGTTGATACATACAAATTTGCCCGCCAGATAATTATTTTCGTTTATTTTCAAATCAGCTTTTTTTTAACAAAGCTGATAATCGTTCTCTGCACCCAAAAAACCCTGAATACAAATTTTTAAGATAATTAAAAAATAGTTTTTTTCTCGAATTTTCTTCCTTCCATTTTTTCCTAAAATTACCAAAATGCTGGCATTTTTGGCTAATGACTTTATTAGGACTATAGGAAAATTTACAGGTGTTTAGAACCTCAGGACCTACAACTAATGTCATAATTTTGCCCGCCATAAATAAATTAAAATTGGAAATATAAAATAAAACATTACATGAGTTCTTTGTTGACTTGATACCTAGATTTCTCACCTATAACGACATAAAATGAAAACCTTGTTGGCAAAGACTGAATGAACAGAAACTATCGGTTGAAATAACGTTAAATTTTAATAAGGTCCAGAGGAGTTAGGAATTTTTAAATGGAACACCGGAACCGGCGAGAAAAAATAGTGCTCCGGCCAATACGGAAAAATGTCAATTTTTATTTCGATGAAAATTCGTATTTAATAGTTTATATATATGCATAGCCTCCCCTTATAAATTGCAAATACAAACTTTCCATTCTAACTTATATAACAGAAACAATACTTTATTAGAATCTACTAGGATTTTAAAAACACCAACTAAGTAAAAGTATTAACGCGATTACACAATGCTAATACAGACAAATTAAAAAACTAACTTTAAGACGCCCTCCAGTTTTATAGATAATGCTTTTAATATTTTTTCTCAAATGCCTCTGATATAATTAATTTGAATAAACTTTATTAATAGTTAACAAGAACTTTCTCACTGGATCAAACAAAGAAAATTATTTGAGCTTGTTTTTGTTGTTTATTATCATCCACAACTTTTGTAAAAAATAATCAAATAGATAGTTTGTAAATAAAATATAAAAGTAAATTAAATTGTTTAAATATTATAGGTTTTATTATAAACTATGTATATACTACATATAGATATTAGAATTATTAAATAAACTGAAAGACTTGTTCTGACCCAAATATGTCAGGTTACGCCCTTTTTATGAATGTTGTAGTAGTTGCGATTTCACTTTACACTTCTTCACAATATTTATGTTAGAAATATTTGAATATAATATTTGTGTGTGCAAGTGTGAAAGTGTGTACATATATTATCGGGTTGTCCGGAAAATAATGCAGGATTTTAAGTTTTCATTAAAAAAAATCTATATAAAATATTCTGTTTACGTTTACAGGATTACTCATTTGTATGAATGNATGGGAAATTATTTTGATTAAAGAACATTGCTTTAAAGTAACTAGTTTCTTTTTTTTTGTTTAATACCAAAATCCTGCATTATTTTCCGGACAACCCAATATTTATACATAAAATCTGCTTTTCAAGTGAAATATTGATAATTTAATGTACAATTCGTCAGTAATTCTACTGTGCTTATATTCTGCGCTATTAAATATGAATGACACACACACACACACACACACACACACACACACACACACACATTTAGTAAATTTACTACTTTTACGTACATATTACGAAATATCAATTAAATTTAAATTGAGATACAATTAATCGTACGGATTTATTTTTAGTCGGTAATAGTGTGAAAGCTTTGAGAAATGAGGACAAGAATTTAATTCACAGAAGGTTGAAAAGAGCTCTGAAAGAAGAATGCAACTTTAATAACCGGCTTACAAAAATTTTGTAATTTGTTAGAAAATTGTTAAAAAGGATTGAAAACAAAAGTAGGTCAGTCAAGAGGAATATTAATATCGTTTTCGCTTTTTGAATAAACAAATTGGATTTCCGCTTAAGCAATGTCAACATTAAAAAAAACACATATGTTCAAATGGGTTCAAAAAGAAAAAAATATATTTTAGGGTCGATATTATGGGAAATCTTTTTGGATTAGTCTACATAAAGAAATGAATTAAATAAATATGAAAAAAAAATTGAAAAAAAAAATTAAACAAGAGAGAAAAATTGAGAGGCGAAGAAAAGTTGTACTGCGGTGCTGTACTGTACAGTTTAAAAACAATTTTCGAAAGGAAAAAATTGAACTGTCCATAAAATATCAAAAAAAAACCGAAATAAAATTGTAAAAACATTATAAATTCACAATAATTTTAACGTCTATTTTAAATTGACAAGAGAATAACATTTTTGAACGTTCAATCTCTATCCCAAACGGTTACATCCTGATATCATTTATTTCATACAATACTTTACCACTTTAAAATATCTTGTCATTTTATATAACGCAATTTCTATTATAAAATTTAGAAAAAAATGCAAAAATCTACGATATGATTTAAAAAAATCACGATCTACAATTAAAAAAACAAGCGATCCTGAGATAACAGAGAACCAATTACCTTTTTATTGTTTTATTTATTAGCTATTAAATTTCATGTTGTAATTATCCTTTGTTTTATTAAATTGATTTTTTATTGATATCACTTCTTGGATTTGACATTACTTACATCAAAAGAAAAGGCATTACTATAAACTAAATCTTCCTGTAATACTTGCATAATTTATTGTTGACATTTTACCTTTTATTATTTGCCTTACATGCCAACTAAATCATCTTTGTAAAAATATAAAAATAATAACAATATACCATGGAGTGAAATGTTACATAATGTATTCCCACTTAATTGTATTGGGGCATTCCGTATATATAGATTATTTTATTGTAGTTAATCTCATATGAATATAATAAGTATAGCATGGATGTATTCTCTGTTAACTGTTTCAAGAGAATGTATTGATAAGCGTGAATTTGTGTAGTCAGTTTAAAGCGTCGATAGTCGCATACCCTTCGACCCTCAATTAGATTAGATAGTGTTTCTGTAATTGTTTAGAAATGTAAAGGGTGATGAGGAATATCAAGTACACCTTCCTTCTTGAGTGTGTTATATGTAAATAAGAAATAATGTATTTAATAATGAGTGAGAGTTATTTAGGTTAAAACTGCATGAGTTGGGGGATGAAATGATCTTCTTGTCGAAAGTCCCAGGAACCTAAACAATGAGTAAGTTCATGTTTTAAAGCTATTTAAAGTTAAAAGTTGGCTATAAGGTTAGATGAATGGGCGTTAAATTAAAATTAGATGAAATGAACTTTATCTATCGCATTCAATACAATTGCTTCCTTAGTTATACAATTTTTATAATTTCATTAGTTTAACTATATTAGGTAATTAATGATTATTTGGAGATCGTGAGATGCGATCTGGTGTGACGTAGAAAGAAAAATAGCTAGAAATTTTAGATTTTAAAAAAATAAATCGAATTTATACAATGCTAGAAAATTCATTTTTTCACATCCTACATGTATTTCTAAAATTTAAACAATGTTTATAGATCCCAGGCCCTGAAGATGATCTCAATAAAGATCGAAACGTTGGCACGATAAAGAAAATGTTTTTCCACAACCTACGTCACACCGACCGCATCTCCGAATAATCATTAACTAACGGTCACTAAACACCACACACATATTAGATAATTAATACTTGGTTATAAACATTGCTTCGAATTGTTAAACACTGTGCAAAACTGTACTGACGGTGACTTTTCGGTTATTGTTTTGTTGGTTGTTTTTATGACCCAAGCTTACAAACTTAATACTGAAGTCAGGTTTTGAGAAAAAATCCGTGAGGGGACAAAATCAGACAGTTTCTGCTGATATTTCATTATTCAATCCTACAGATAAAATTTTCTGTCTGTTAATAAATCACCAAACATAATTTTGGGTAAGAAAATCCAACCAAATTGTGTTTCTAATTAATAATCATACGAGGAATGATTCTAAGATGTATTGAATGTTGTTTTTGAAAGCACCTGGGAAAATGTCCAGATTTTTCTTATTGTAATAGCAAATGAGTGAGCTAAGGATTTTGCAACTCATGAAAATATAAAAACTTGATTTCAACACAAACATTCGAATTTGCCTGAATGAAAACATTTTACACATTTTTCCCGTAATAATGAATTTTTCTTTATTAAAATCACAACTGAACTGCGTTAAGAACTACATTTGAACAATAGCCGGGATATCGTCTTATATTATAACAACATAATTAGTCCAAGGGTAATTCTGAATACCAAAGGGCTTCTGCTGGCTAGAATCGTGTTCCTGAGACGCCAAGGACGGGTTTCTACATTTACTTCATGGGGCAATTTCCAATCTCAGGGTCGGGATTACCTACATCCGACTTAGAGCGAAAACTTATAAGGGAATAGGCTGACAAATTTTGCTTGATGTTGACTAACCAATCACCAAGGAACGCACAAACTAAAAACTTAATTATCTTAAAAGTAAACCTCTATTTTGTAAACAGGATCATTTATTTGTTGTTCATTGTTCGCAAAAGCATAAATATATATTTTTCTCCCACGATAATTTCAAAAAGATTAGTATACAGATAAGCACATAGAAAGACATAAAAGATTAAAAACAAAACCATGATCCTACGTCTCTTACACATTTCTACCATAAATTTTACATTAAGCGAAATTTTTATAAAATTTTTAAACATAAAAAATGTTAATGTAAACTGTTTGTATGGAATATTTATCGAATAAACATTTATTGTTAGAACATTCCCTGATAGGGACATTTTCATCCATGATAAATTAGCCTTTAATTGGAGCTTTATGCAGCAAAGTATTTAAATATATAATAAATATGATTTTTTATTTAGGGCACAGGTACAAATACTAGGGAATATGATATCAGGCGAAATAACTTTATCTTCAAATAACTAACTTTACGAATTACCTAATAATAATCATAATAATAAGAAAAGATTTTTTTAAATAATTTAATAACGTGTCATATTCCTCATTCAACTAATTATAACAATTAAAAATTAATTAAAATGAAACATTGCAAAGAAGAATATTTTATTTTAAGTGTTTTACAAAAGAGGGATGAAATTAATCTAAAAGGGTAATTTGGTTTGAATATTCCAAGAGAAAATTATAAACCACCCCCGCTAAGAAAGCACCCGGGAATTTTCAACCCGTTAATCCTCAATTTAGAAACATATTTTGCAAAAGCATCCCACGCTTAACCATACACTTGTAAATTAGGCCCCCTTTTTAACTTTAGTCCAAATTAATAACAACGCCCGTGATGTTTCCTCCAAAGAGATTTAAAGCTTGATCAAAAAGCTAGAAATTTACTTCATAACAACTATTTTATTACTATGTACATTACATTATATATATGCATTGAAGTTCTTGGAGGACATCTACCACCCATTTTATAAATAATTTTTAAATATTTATCTATATACCTTTAATTATAGCATGGTCAACCAGAAATGTCCTTAAAAACCTATTTGTTTTAAGACTTTAATAATGGAAAAGTGTATGAAACGCTAGAACTAAATTGATTTTCCTACTTTTATACACATAAAAAATTTAAAAACCCAACAGTCAGTAGATTTTTTTAATATATTTTTTATATTTACTTGTATTTTTTCTTTACAACTATAAATAATAATCTTTAAATAAATATTTTCCATTGGTGATTATGTCGTTTGAGTCACATGTAGGCCAATGACAACACCCCTTTACACTGAAACCTCATCAATCTTCACTCAATGAGAAGGCTCGGGGCCACTTGCGCTTCAATCGGCTTTGAGAATTTTTCGGTTATACTGGATTGATAGCAATAATCAGTAGATAAAAATAAACAAGTGTTTTCATTTGAATGTAAAGTAGGATCGGGAATATAAAACAAGGTGGTTGTAAATACCAAAAAGCCAGAACTGCTACTTCAATAATTTCAATCTTTAGTGTTAAAGAGTCCCGATTGCACCATTGTTTTCAGCTAAAAAATTCTTTGAAATGATGTGCAAAGTGTATAGGGTCGTATTTGAAATTTTAAAGTTGAACTGGACCTGAGGTACCCTGTATAATTTTTCTACAAAAAAATGTAAAGGCTTGAAACTAGACTAAAAAATATTAAACACGTATTTTTTGTATTTTTGATAGCGTCAATGGTACAAAGAAATTCAGCCGGGTCATCTATAAAGCGCACCTTGTATATAATCAACTCCAAGACCAAAGGAAAGACTTCAAAATTGACCCCAAATCGAGTAAAATACCGTAGGCACCTATAAAAAAGCGTGTACATGTCAATGATCAATGAAATAAAAAGTATACAATTGGATTGATTGATTGTCTAGAATGGACGACAAAACAAAAGGGGATGATAAATGCCGAAAGCCCTGGTCTGTTGAATTGTTAAATACGACTTTTATAATTTTGTATGTAGATTACACAATCTGTACTGTTAAAATGTACTGCTCAATTAACCAAAATACAAAGGTATTTATTTTAATTTGTTCGGTACAGGCATATATTAATTAAAATGACAAAAAATGGTGTTATTTGAAGCTTCTCGTCAGTTTTTATTTTGGAAAAAAATATGTATATATTACGTGACTGTGGAAAAAATTTTCCTGCCTGGGGGCGTAAATTTGTGTTCATTCATTCATTAAAAAAGTCGATTCCCATTTTAGATTACACGTCGGACCTCGAAAAATACAAAACAAATGGGATTTTCATGCAAAAATAAAATTAAAAGGGTTGTTTATTGCGTTTTATCAGTAATGCCGACGTGAAAAAGTAATTTGTATACACCGAAAATTATTTGATATCAGTTTATGACAACAATAAATGTAATAATTTATGGTATAGGAAATGTTTTCTCTGTTATTATTAAAAATTATTTTTAACCCTGAATTCAACTAAAGGATGAGTGATTAGAATGCAAAATCTTTTTTACTGTTGTACTAAACAATAGTAGCAGAATTTATGGATAGGTTTCTAAACTGGTGTCTTAAAGATCGTACAATTGACTGTATTCTAATATTTAAAAAAAACAGCACATACATAGACTATTACTTATTACGAAGCTAATTAAATATTTAGTCCAATTCCTTGCTCTCCAAAATAAATAATTTGTTAACAAATTTAAAAGACGATAAAACTATATCTTTGTAAAAGAAAAATTGGCGAACAAGTTTAACAACAAATAATCACAAAAAAATATTTCTGCATGTAAGTAGTAAATACAATGTGTAGAGATTAGTGACCGTTAATCGATAGTTATTCAGATATCGTGAGATGCGGTCGGGTGTGATGTAGGTTTCAGAAAAACATTTTCTTTATCGTGCCAACGTTTCGATCTTTTATTGAGATCATNAAGATCGAAACGTTGGCACGATAAAGAAAATGTTTTTCTGAAACCTACATCACACCCGACCGCATCTCACGATATCTGAATAACTAGTAAATACAATTTTTTTACATTTCAACATTTTTACATTTCAAACATAGGTCGAACTAAACATGCCGTATTTTCTGGTAAGTTAAAAAAGGCTGTTCTAACTGTGATCGTTTTATTCTAATGCCAAATAGTTATTTTTAAAAATGTCAAAAATCCAATCTATTAGATTATCAACCATTAACAGCTGTGATAGTGTTAAAAATCCTTGGATTTCATTTCAAGTAGCAAGTTAAAATTGGCAGGAACAGTTGATAACGTCTGCTTAAAAAATTTATATACAACCTGCTATACAATCTGAGAGATCTTCTTGGCCTTTGGACAATAAGAATTTTAAATTATTGTTGATGTTCGGGGTTCGTACAGGGGTTATGGGACATAGAATCAAAAGTTTTCAGAGAAAAAGCAAGCGATAAGAATTATGTGCAATTCGAAATTTAAAAACCACTGTAATCCACTTTGAGATACTTCATGCAATGATTTATATTTACTGTACGTTCTTATACGAAAAAGTAAATTAAATTATTTTCATTTAAAAAAAATTATGGCTAGTATAACTAGTTATACCAACATGATGTACAACAATAAAACTATTTATGTACGTAGCAAACATGTCAATTTTGTACATTCTACAGGTATAAAACTTTTTTTTTTGTATTATCAACTATCCTTTTATCAACGAACTCTATGAAGAGGATTCGTTTCACTTTAAATATTTATGCTGTAACAACATAAACATTATAAACTCCTGTAATAATACATCCTGCATTATTCTCTCACATTACTCTGCATAAATAATTCTTTTCCATATGTATGTATTATACTATTCCGAAAACAAAATCAAACCATGTTATACCTTATTCAGTTTTATTAAAAAAAAAAAAAAGACTAGTTAAGATTTATGTAAAACATGAAATGTTTATACAGTAAATCTAACTATAAAATATTTAATTGTATAGAAAATGCGTAAAATATTACTTTACACTTATTAACTCTCTAAAGACGCTTTTTCCTTCAAAGTTATATGCTTTATACTATAAAGGGTGGTTTGCTATGAGATGTAAAAAAAGGGACGAAGTAGGTTGTAACTGGAGTGGAATGCTGCATAAATGACTTTTCCAACTCACTCCGTTTATGAGATTAAAATCTCCGTTAAATTATCTAAAGAATGAGTCATCAACTGAACCCTTTCTGTAGAACTGATAGCCGTTTCGCTGTCACACACCGAAAAAACACACACACTGAAAGATCTTTGAAAAATTTCAAAAACTCATTACACTGTGACGAAACTACCTAAGGATTGGCGAAATTCAGTAAAACCACTTCATTTAATAAGCCTTTGAATGGTACAAGGAAGGATCAGTACGTCCGTTTTTCGAGGATTATGATAGATAAAACCCTCAAAGAAACGTGTATTGTAGGAATAATCAAGGTTTGAATTTATGACCGAATTTTTCGTGAAATGAAAAACTAAATACGACCGCCAAAACTTGAAATAAAGATAGTCTTTTTTCTAAACGAATTAAAAAAATATCAGATAGGTTCAGACCTTACAAATCTCTTTACTGCTTTAAATTCTCCAAGTGTATTCTAATACTCTCACGCTTTGCCTAATACGTTTCCCATCACTGTCACATCTAAAGTTAACAATTCTCGCAGATTATGGTCTGCTTTCACATTATACATTACACTTTTGTTGTAGTTAGAATGCCACTCTAAGAGTCAATTATTTTCTCGATAGAGCAACAACAATTAGTTATTATCTTTGTCTGGGTATTGTTATCTTCAAAACCGTTCGCTTAACCCTGATTTTCCTTCAATGCGTGTATTGTGGGGGGGGTTCAACTACCACCTTCTACACTTACCACACTGCTAGAAACAATAATGGACCGAACCTACCAAATATACCATTTGAAAGTTCATTAAATGAAGCGGTTTCTCTCAAATTCGCCTATCATCAGAATGTTTAGACATAGCCGAGTGAATTTTTGAAGATCTTCCAAGATCTTTCATTGTTTATATTTTATAGGTTATAGGTGCCAGAGGAACGGCTATAAATTGGACTGAAAGGTTCAATAGATGATTATTGTGTGATTGTGCTGATTCTTTAAATTTAATACAGATTTTAAAAACTACCTCCGTTTTAATGAAAATTGCATAGACAACGGAGAAAATAGTTTTTTCCCCGAAAAATCGTTTCTTCTCGTCGGCGTGAGTTATAAAACGCATTTTTGCGGGTTTTATTTATAGTCTACTATCTCCCATTTTAGTGTGAATCTCGAGGCGCGCCACCCTGTATAGTATAAGACTTATAATTATGAAGGGGAAAGAACGTTTGGGACAAAAAACAGAATATAATAAAACCTAGACAAGAGATTTTTTATAACTGTAAATTTATTTTTTGTTTTTCAAATCTTTAAGAATAATTTGTGCACTATTCAAATTATAATTTGTTACAAGAAAAACGAGAAACTGTCTTAAAAACGGTTTATTTTTATTTTTAGGATAAATACAAAAATGTAATACGTTAAAGAATTATCATTGTATGTATTCGTAGCGTAGCACGAAGAAAATAATTAGACTGAATTATTACTGAAATTTATTATGGGTATGTAGTAACTTACTTATAGCATAAGTATATATTTTGTTTTGTGATATATTATAGCATAAATATGTAAAGAAAAACAAATTTTTGTTGTGCCGTTTGTTGACAAAACGACAAAAGAATGTGATAAAACAATTTTTGTATATATATAACTGTTGAATAAATTCTATCTTCTCGACAAAGCGAGTTCGAAAGTTTACAGTATTCTACCCCATTTAGAGTCTATCACCCCCTTTATTCTTTGAATCGCATAGCCAACCACTCTGTTTAATATTTTTTTAACATGGAATACATAATAAATAAAAACTGTGATAGTATGTTTTCGTTCCGACTTTAAACTCTCAGAAAAGAGAGGAAACTCTCGGACATAATAAGATTTTTTTTGTTGATTGAAGCTTCAAACCTTATATGTCTTATATTAGCCTCAAATTGAACCAAACCACATTTTTATGGTAAATATAGCATGAATAATCTAACAAGCGTTAGAAAATAGCTACTTGTCTTTTACGTAATTACGGTTATAAATGAAAATAAACTCAGTTAAATAGTATTTCTTGGTCAGTTTGTGCCAAGACATCGCTTTTTTTTGTTTTGTTTTTTTCTCACAACATGTATATGGGCACATATATATTTTCGTTTGCATATAACAATTTAAAATATACATATGTGGGTTTTTAAGTTACATAAATGTAACCTAATATTTACTGTATAAACGTAACAGATTTTATATAATTCATGACTTAAAGTAGTTTGTTTTTGTTTTTCCAATTCTAATGAGTTATGCACTATTCTATATATNTATATATATATTACTATCAAAAATCACAAGAAAAACTGATAAAAAGTCTTAAAAATGTGGTTTAATTTATTTTTGTTTTAGGATAGTGTAATCCGTAAAGGAATTAATTATTTGTATAGAGTAGCATTTAGAAACATGTAGGCTGGATCATTACATTCATTTATAATTTATAGCATAAATATATAAAGAAAAATCTTTTTTTATGCAGTTTTTTGACAAAACGACAACAGAATGTGATAAACATTTTTTTTAATATAATTTTATATGTGATGATTAGTGACCGTTAATCGATATTTATTTAGAAATCGTGGGATGTAAGTTTCAGAAAAACATTTTCTTTATCGTGCCAACGTTTCGATCTTTATTGAGATCATTTTCAGGGCCTGGGATTTACAAACATTGTTTACATATAACAATTACATTTTAGATGTGAAAAAGTGAATTTATACAATGCAAAATAAAGAAAATGTTTTTCTGAAACCTACATCACACCAGACCGCATCTCACGATTTCTAAATAAATAATTTTATATATTTTTAATAAGTGTAGAATATATCCTATCAAAACCCTACCCCAAATCATCGTAAATCCTATCTTCTCGACGGAATGAGCCAGAAAAGCAATTTTTGCGGATTTCTTGTCCATTTAGAGTTTACAACGAATTTTTTCCAACGATTAGCGAACCACCCTGTCAACTAGTAAAATAGCTGTCATATAAAGTATATAGCGAAAGAAGTAAAAACATCGATATTGTTTTCATTTGTCTCAAAGATCTCAAAAAGGGAGTATTTTATTTAATTTTATCGATTTATGCTACAAACATTTAAACTTAGCCTCAAATTAAACTAATACGTTTAATCTGAAAATCGTTGGTTTAAGTTAATAGTTTTTCTCATTGCTGATCAAAAGATAACTGTTTTTCCTGCAAAAATCAGATAAAAATAAAAATTTGTGTTTTATAAACTGCAGTGTTTCTAAGTTTTGACTCAAGATTTAATTTTTTTAACTTTTTGTTATAAAATATAGGTCAACAAATATATTATTTTGTCTTTGTTGCAAAAATTTAAAAAACGTTAAATAAATTCGAATAATAATAATAGGCTCATATTATGTGTTACGGGAGGAAAAATCCAGTATCACTGCAAAACGTTTCTTTCACGAGAAAACAGCCGGCACCCGTTCGTATCAGGCCGGAAAACCCCTCGATTCGAAACTTCCGGCCGGAAAACATCTTCCCCTAGATAAATTCGATTGGAAAATTTCACGCGTTCCCAAACCTTGATGAGCAATTTAAAATTATTATTTTTTTTTTTTTTTTTAAGAAAAACCATGTTTAGTTTCCAGTTTTCAATAACTTAAATTTGGATGGCAGTGATGCCGAAAAACCGCGCAACTATAAAAAAAATTGCTAATTGATTTTTTAAAATTAATGTTTATAAACTGGAGGGTTGATGAATGGAGAATAAAGTTTTTGCTTTGATTAGAAACATAATGTACTATTATTCGTATATTAATTTTCGTGTTTTAATATTATTTAGTCATCATGACTCCTAATGGCAATCATTGTTATCAGCTAAAGTTTGATATGAGACATGAAGAAATTCTATTGTTTAAAAAGATAATCTCCTTTAAAATTGATATTTTTTTATGATGAATGATTTTTTGGGAGTTTTTTGTTGGATGTGAAAAAATTAAAGCGCGTTTTGACAGGAAATTTGGATTTAAATGTCAAGCGTTATCTCTAGATGGTAAAAATTTACTAAGTTGCTGTATCCGAGTTGATTTTATTATTTAATTTCGGCTATTAAAAATGAAATTTTTTTTAATATATGTGTTTTTATTATGGTATGTTGCTAAGTTACATATGTGAATGATAGGAAGGGCGGTGATAGCTACCTTGTTGAAACTGTGTAGAGCAGTAGGCGCGAGAGCCAATCGATCCCCCACCACAAAGCTTTCTCGTTCAAAACACGGGTAAAACAACACTGTCACACACAATCACTGTATCGACTATTTATTTAAAACTGGTTCCAAAAAGGACTCGGAGGCCCGGTTTCAGGCAGGGCCGGAATTCAATAACTATTGTCGAAGGGAACACAGCTGGACCGCCGCAGTTACATTGTCCACCAACAGTTTCGCCTCAATTACTGAGGTGTCTCTGAGTGAAAACAAGATGGCGCTGGTTCTTGTGGAGGGGCCGATGGCACGGCGGGGTGAAGAAGGCGCCCCGCCCAAATGCGCATCTCAGCTCCATCTCTGAGCCCGGGGTCCCAACTAAGTACGAAGAGGCGATCACCCACCATCCTCACACTTTATTTATTCACGTTTCCTTTTTCTGTTGAAATGAGAAGAGAAAATTTAGAAGGATCACCAAGTCCTGGCCCAAGACGTCATTGCAGGCATCAGCCCTTCCACTGGTACAACAAACTATAAAAGATTTGCCTTCGTAATTGACCGTATTAAATATATATGTTTCTTAGTGACCTGTTGTTTCATACTTTGTTGAATTCGTGAGGAGCGGTTAAGAATGAGGTTGTTTAGAGAAACACCTTTTCCTGTATCCTCCACTGGTATGTTTGGCCGAGGAAAGACTGTTAACAAACTTGACTATTGGACCATTATCATTAGTTAAAATGGGTAAACACAGAGCTTTAAGCTTTGATCTGTTATGAAACGAGTACCAATTAGCTTTCTTCAGCCTGGTAGGAATATTTGAGTTGAAACAAAAAAACTTGTCTTATCATCTTGAAACAAAACTCACATATTATGGTTTGCATTAGCTCTTCTGTTCTGTTCTGCTTTGTTGTCAACCATGTGTTCAACGCAAACTACTTTGATATGTCCTTTACTGGTATGCTTATTTGGCAGAAGACGGATTTGACTGTTAACAAATTTGACCATTGGTTTCCCCAAGTTGAAGATGATTTTGACAATGGGGTGATAATGAGTGTTAGAGCTAGAAACCAGACTATTGGCTACTAGTGCTTTGTATAATAATACTATACGTCTTTATTCTTTAATAAATACATACATACAAAATTTACAATTTGATAATAAGGATAAAAAAGAGAGACGTTTCTCATGGTCTAAGATCGTTTGAGGCCTTCCATTCCTTGATCTGTTATAGAATGAGTACACGGCTTCAGTACTAATTTTACCTATCGTGTGATCTAGGGTGTCCGACGCTAGAAACCAGACCATTGGCTCTGAGTGCTTTTTAAGCCCAGATCTGTTATGAAACCAGTACGAAGCTTGTATGAGTGGCAACAAAAAACTTGACCTCCCACCATGAAAAAATCCTCAGATATTTTGCATTGCATTAATTATTCTGTATGTTTTTGCTCTGCTGTCAAAAATATGTTGAACCCCAACCACCTTGATATATTCTCTGATGATATGTTTATTTGGCAGAAGAGGAGCTGTAAGCTGGTAACCAACTTGACTATGGACCCATTATGAATAGCTACAGATAAACACATTTTTAAATACAAACTTACAGTTGATTTTAGGAGGCTCATCACTGTAAGGAAAAGTTCCCTGGTTCGAATCTACGGCCCTGCTAACCCGACATATTTACAAATCGGCTTTTTCTCAAAAAATACCATCACCCCGAGGGTTCATATGACCTCGTAGTTGAAATACCTTCCTAACAAAAGGAAAAAATGTTTATTGTACCTATCGTGTGATCTCGGGTGTCTGATGTCAGACAAGACCATTGGTTCCAGTGCTTAGTACAGCTTGCTCTGTTTTGAACCGACATGAGTAACTATTGACTGAACCTAGTGCATATTTCAATTAATCATACTTTTTACCAAAGGTATTGGTTGAAGGCCGTGTGTTCGAATCCCGCTCGTGACAGTAAATTTTTCATCTCAACCAAGATCTTAGATAAAAAGTATAATTAATTGAAATAATTAATACGTAATTTGTTGAAGTCGTGAGGAGTTCTTTCGTTATCGTCCTTAATAATTAACTTCCTTTCTAATATTAAATAATTCCGAATCACAAATCCAATCCAGAAAATCCCCAAAAGGCAGAACTGCTATTGCAACTCATAGTATCTGTTCTTTGTCAAGGTAGGTGAGGACAGGGAGATTAAGCACTTTAAGAGTATACATAATTCACTGGCACTCTCAACACAAACACAGCAATGACACATCTACAAAGAAAACAAACACCTTGAGTGAGTACAAATACTTTGATTGAATCTAAAGTTTCTAACATTGTATAAATTCATTTTTTCATATCTTATAGGTATTTATATGATTTAAACAATTGTATATATACAACCTTTATGTAATAGATTATATCCTAATAATGTATTTTAATATTTATTAATCCCAGGCCCTGAAGATGATCTCAATAAAGATCGAAACGATGGCACGATAAAGAAAATGTTTTTCTAAAACCTACGTCACATCAGACCGCATCTCATGATCTCCAAATAATAATTAATTAACTGTCGCTAAATACCAAACAGTATGCATAAAATGAAGTCTAGTGTGCATACTATCAAAGGTTCCTATATGTCTCTACATGCAACAGTATAACATATAATTATGAGTTGAGAAAGGGAGGCCAAAGCGCTTCTTGATGAAAAATTTTTGAAATTGTTCAAATACATTGTACCGCAGATACCTTCAAGATAAGTTGGCCAAGTTGGTGGACAATCTAGCTTCCTCACATTTTGTGGATGCGGATGCGCGTATGTTAATTCATTGGGGATCGTCTAGAAAGTAACTCACATAATCCCAGAAAATCGCATAAGATTCCGATAAATGGTTTCAGAGATTTTACGTTTGAGCATGCGCAGGCGATACGGTTGCTATGAAATTCATAGGGAACCATCTGCACACCAACCCACACAAAACTGAAAATTTCATAAAAATTGGTCTCATGGGTTCCGAGTTTTGCCCGTTAAAAAAATTGACCACAGACAGACACGGAACCAAATTTGTTTAGAAACGTCTGAAACGAAAAATGCCAGTGGAAATTTTGATTTTGGAGGCATGAATACAAGGCTTCCCTCCCTACCTTCGGCGGTTCGGAAGCAAAAAAGCAGACATTATTCAACATAAAGCCGGCCCGTATTCCAGTAAACCTGCATATGACACCTGCTTCAAATTATGTAAGAAAGAGAGGCGAGACCAAGTGTAACTCGCAACATATTTGTACTGTTTGACAATTTTATAGGGTGATCATTGAAAGAAAAACGTTCAGCAATTGCAATTCCATCCTTTCTAAAAATTACTCCTTAAGATTTAGCAAGGCTAACAGTCAGATTCCATTTTGACGGTTTCTACAGTACCCAGAAAGCTGCGAGATGTGTATCGAGTAGAACAGTTGACAGCAGATTTACAGACCATTCTCAATCAATTTCCATCAAGCCGTCGGCATTTTAGCTAATTACGTTTCAAGTGAACACATTTATCTTTTATCATGATCGAGGTGGTACGACAGTAAGATTTTCATTTATCGAATTAATCAAGCTCTGTGTGAGACTTTGATATAATTATGTTAAGTCGTAACCATAAGTTAACGCTCGTTTAATAAGTTGGACTTTAAGAGGAAACAATTATCAACATCGAAGTTTGAAATGAATTTAAACGATTAAGAAATATGAATTGAGGGAGAAATATCACATCGCAACACATGTTTAACTGGATAAAAGGATTTCAAAATTCGCCACCGTCAAAGCCAAGTTAATCTGGATAAGGAAGGATTATCGCTATTTACTCTGCCAGGAAGGGTCATTTTTTTGTCGGGTCAATCAAAAATACAGTTTTGTTAAATAACAGAGATGCCTGCCACTGAATATAGTTTTGTTTGGCAATAATGTACACAACCCAGTGCTTAATTCAATTTTTGACATAAGTGCAAAAAGTATTTATAAAGCTAAGTAACTTGCGAAAATACAAAATCTTGATGAAGAAAAGAGATCTTTTCCCCAGTACCGGAAGTGTAGCAGTAACTGGTTGGTTTCACATTTAATGTTAAGTCAGAATAACCTTTAGCATATAGGAATCGTAGGGTTCTTGATCCCATTTATAGTTTTCAATAGCCCGGATTAAGAGAAAATCTGAAGGGGCAAGGTCTAGAATACGATAGGTTGGATAGCACATCAAGTCAAAACCTAACACTATCTGGTGCGTCTGAAAAGACACAGACTTTATAATAGTGGAAAACAGTCACCTTGCGATTTGCCAATTTTTAACTTTAATCGTTCTAATTTTATGTAGTATATACTAGAATTAACGGTTTGGTTGGGTGTATGAAGCTCATCATAAAGTACATCTTCCAATCCCACCAAGTTTCAATTAAAATTGCCAATATTACCTTCTTGAATCCGGCTTTGGAGTTTTTGACGGTCAGTGGCTGCTTTTGTCACGATTTTCCCACAAATCACAAAAAAAAGTATATCCAGCTGCTTTCAGATCCATTGAAAGGTTTATATGAGATCTGTTAAAAGTCTCTGCATGTCTTATGTCGTTGAGTGTGAATTTGTGACGAAAGCGTGAATTTGCTCGTTATTCATTGTTGAAGGTCGACATGAGTGCTTTGCGTCTTTCCAATTAAAAATTCCAACTCAGAACCGAGCAAGGTGCCTTCTACCATAGATATCACAAATTTTGTTAGCAATCTGATCAGATTTTGTGGTGTAAAAACCACATGGAGAAGATGCATTATTTTCCCTCCGTTTTACATTAGCAAAACACCTTGTAAAAATAGGAGATCTCGAACTGAAGAATTAACCTTTTTCCGAGTGTATTCACCACAACGATTAAATAAGCATTGCTTTAAAATAAAATAGGGATAAATTCCAATTATCGGAAAAAACGGTAGGGTCTTGTTTTACAAATCTGTTTGATTTATTTAAATCAAATATAGTAATAAAGGTCATAATTTTATGAACTCGATCGCTTCAAAGTCGCGTCAAAATCATATTTTTGCTAATATACTTCATCAAAAGGAAAGCATAACACTTCATGTGATCCAAACAGCTCATTCCGTGCTATACATGAGTACTTTTCCGTGATAAGGAATACACACAGCACGCACTGTTAACTAAAATATTACTAAGCTTTTTTTGTTCGCAGCAACATCCTACCTTCACAAAACATTATAACAAGTAGGAAAGTGATGAGAAATAACTAAAATAATCAAGATAACTTAAGTAATAAAACTAACTATAACAAATTAATAATATTTAACAATTTATATTGTTTATTGTTTTGTCAAAAAATAAATAAACAAATAGTTATTTGCTAAAGACGATTGGCTAAATATCCATATACTGTTTAGAAAGTCTTTTAAGATGATTTTTTGACTCTATTTTTGTAAATTCTTAAGATCCATAGTCGGTTGATTTAAACAGTTCTATCTAACTTATTTATCTACAATTATTTAGAGATCATGAGATGCGGTCTGGTGTGATGTAGGTTGTAGAAAAACAGTTTCTTTATCGTGCCAAAGTTTCGATCTTTATTGAGATCATCTTCAGGGCCTGGGATTTACAAACATTGTTTAAATCATGTAAACAATATAAGATATGATTATGAATTTATACAGGGATGCACACAATATAGAAATTTTAGGTTTAATCAAAATATTTGTACTCACTCAATGGGTGTGCTTTAGATACACTCGTAATAAAACAACCAAATGGCACAATAATCACAGATTGGTATCAAAAACCAAGAAACACCTGAACCTTACATCCCCTTCAAGCCGTAATAAACACGGCCAAATGGTACTTCACACATTTATTACCCCGAGCCATGATTATTCTCACCACAAGAACATATAGATATACAGACATATCCTACATAACAATCACTACCCTAAACACATAATCAATAACTACAACCCAACACAAATACCATCTACTATCAATAACAGTACATTCATTCTATCAAACATAGACATACCAACATACATATTCATTCCATTCGTTCACGGCCTATTTCACAAGTTAAACACTTTTGTCTCTTTTAATAACTTCAAAAACTATGAAACTATTCACATCCTTTTTTCCAAAATTAAAGCTTCCACACCAGTAACAAATAAGTCTGACGTAATTTACAAAATCAATTGTTCAAATTGTCCGGCCACTTACATCGGAATTACATCCAATATCTGGATAAGAGGATAAAACAACATGTCTATGATTGCAAAAACCCAAACAAAATTCTACATCACTGGCTACCCACCGTTTTGAACAGCAACACAATTTCAGTTTAAACAATACAAAAATATTAAACACAAAACAAAACAAACATAACAGAGACTTTTTAGAAAAGGTTTACATCAACAGAGATAAACACAACATCAATTACACAGAAAAGACATATGTAAACTCAGCCGCTAATATCTCGAATCAAATTCAATATCAATAACATACATATAATACACAAAACATATAAAACAATCATTACACTTCACACATCAAACAATTCTACATAATCTAAAGCTTCAACAATTTATCTCTCCTTTCCCTAATAATCCCGTCTATAACAATCCCGAGAGGGTAGGTAACCAGGCTCGAACGACAAACCATTACCCCTTTTTCCATTTTTGGTCCATTTCACCTCAAAGACGTCGGCTCAAAAATTCTAGCGTTAAAAACTCTTCATACATAGGATAAGGATGTAATCGATCAGCAATACTTAAGTATTGAATATATGTCAAGATTTTGATCACATCTCTCATCTACATACATCCAAAAACCTATAGAATAATAGAAGTAATAGAATTACTCACAGATAAACACTTCACTAACAAAATTAACAAATGTTTATTAAGGATAATGTATTACGAAAATAGTAAAAGAATGAACCTTTAATACCTACTGATATATATTACATCGGACATGTAAAGTGAAATTACTACATTACACGTGTGTTTGTGTAAAAAGGAATGGATGGATAAAAAGTTCTACAATATGCTTTCTGCTTCTCCCTTGTCACCCCATTTTATTTCATAAGCCCTTTACTTTGGCCACCCTCCGACAAGGCCTGCTAAGCAAGCCGCTGCTTAGAGTGAACAACGTTTTTTGTGAGTTGCCACTAGATGGCACTTACAAGAAATATTTCACACACAAAGTTATAGATTGATCAAATTTGAGATTAATCATGTATTTGATACCTTTTACCGAGCAAAAATAATATCACTAAACCTTTCTCTCAAATTTATTGTGTAAAGAAACGTTCTTTAGTTGTTACGTATTAATCCAATAGGCTCAATAGGCGCTCTTCATCCCACTTCTTCGATTTTCTGTTCACAACTGAGTACGATTAGCAATCACTGGAGACGTTAACCTTGCGCAGTGGCAATATCGTAATCAATGAAGTTCTACTGAGATGCGATTATTGCTAGTTGAAAACTATAACCAATACTCCGCCATTCTGCTGTGAAATACCAGTCGGAATAGGCAATTTTTGAAGGTCTCTACGGGGATCCGCTAAAGGCGTTGCCAAACATGTAATTTAAAGTGTTTTCAAGATTCATATTAATTTCACTAATTTCCTGGTCCGCTTGACCAATTAATACATTACAACAATTAAGGTTTTTAGTTGAGATGAAAAAAAGTTAATGGCACGTGCGGGGTTCGAACCCACGATCTTCGGCTAGATACGCCCCTGCTCTACCACTTGAGCTATCGTGACCTCGATCCACTCCTACTTTTATTTAAACATACCTAATGTTTTATTCAGATAACGTGAGATGCGGGTGTTAAGGCGATGCCAAACAGATTTTCCAGATTCATTTTATTAACTTGCCCACATCTAATACCTACATTTTCATTTAACTTTACTACACTTGGTTTTTGTTGTTTCTTCCTTCCGTTTTCTTCATTGAATTAATAAAAATCTAAATTAATAGAAATGTTTGAAGTGAGGTGTGTATGGCAATTCACTTTCGCAGAAAGAGAACTAAAGTAAATGTGAAATGAATAAGGGAAAAACCTGTCATACTCGTCTAAATATTCTTTCTCATACGACCAAATAAATTTGAGAATCAATCTGAACAATTATTGTCGTTAATTTCCAGTCCGGAAATTTTAATTGTTGGCCCAGTTAATAACGTGTTTTGATGATTGATCGGCCCATGCATTTTTGACAATTGAACGAAATCATATAAATAGGACGCCTCAAAATTCGATTAAGGCAAAGTCGAAACAAACCCCAGCATATTTAATAAATTAATATGTATAGAAAAGTCATACTTTGTAATGCACAGTATTTGAGGTTTTTACTTAAAATGAAATCATTATTGCCGTAATATGTGTTTGCATTATTTTGATCCACGAAAGGTAATTTTTAGGTTAAAAAAACCTAACCCTGGTATTGGTGGAACTTTAATATGATCTCATGTCAAAAAGCTCTATAACAAATAACATATGACTTTTAGTTACATTTACGTTGAAATTGAAGTTAAAGTTTAGCTTTTCATATTACAATAAATTAATAAATAAAACACTGTGCATGCATTAATTTTCTATTTGGTATGAGTATTATAATTCGTATAAGACGCGCTTTATATTTTAATTCAATGAAAAACGTCGTAAAATACAATATTCATAAAAGAATATATGTACATTTAAAAATCAAATTTGAGTCATTTTGCACAGTAAATAAATTACAAATACTACGACCCCTATCTACAATAAATAAAGAAGATGAAAACTATCCTCATTCACCAAAAAAGACTTTTGAGATAGTTAAAAAAGTCTGTTTCAATCTATACATTATTTTGATTAATTATTCTTTTTATCTAAAGTCTTGTTTGGGATGAAAAATTGGTATCACGGGCGGTTGGTCGGGTGGGTTCGATTCCCGCTACTAACTTTTTTATCTCAACCAAGGCCTTAGATAAAAAGTAATAATCAATTGAAATAATTAATAGGTCAATTATGACTTTTAAACATATAAGGATTATTATATATTATTTTTTATATAAGGAGTGCTAAAAACATTATATCTTAGCAGTGCTGTCTTTTTAGTATGTGAAACGTTTTGTGAAATTCTTTGTACAAACAATATTCTTTATTGACGAATGTTTGAAAGTTAACTATAGCTGATTATTGACGGTCATTGATCCACTCTCATCAACTCATCCGCCTAATCTTGTTTGATATTAAATAAGTAGATAATGAATATGTGATCTGTAAATAGGGATTGATCCCATTCTATATTGTGTACATCATTGTATCAATTTATAGCCATACCTTATATGTATTTTTAAAATGTAAACAATGTTTATAAATCCTACATGTATTTGTTAAACAATGTTTGTAAATCCCAGGCCCAGAAGATGATCTCAATAAAGATAGAAACTCATTAAATTCACTAATTTCGTGGTCCGCTTGACCAATTAAATCATTAAAGTTAATTAAGGTTTTTAGTTGAGATGAAAAAAAGTTAATGGCACGAGAGGGATTCGAACCCACGACCTTCGGCTAGATACGCCGCTGCTCTACCACCTGAGCTATCGTGACCTCGACCCACTCGGACATCAATGAAAAATGGCAAAGGAGGGAAAACTCATAAGGTGGGGTTGAGATGGGGAGTTGAGTATATAGGTTTATATTATAATGATTATAAGGTTTATATTATGCGATAAATATTTTGGCGTACTGCAAAATGAGGCAACTCTAATAATTAATTATTCAGAAATCGTGAGATGAGGTGTTTGAGATGCGTGAGAGTGATTTCTGAATAATTATCGATTAACGGTCACTAATCACCACACATTTCTAATAATTAAAAAAATCCGACTATATTAATGATCCCCGAGGGTTCTTATTTACCCCGCGCGTCGGACAACGGACTAATTATTTAATTGCTTCCAGATCAGTCAATTGTAAGCAGTTTAACTTAACGACCGACCGGGGATAATTTCACAAATTGGCCGATTAAGCACCGATGCTCTAGTGTTGGCACAATCTTACGACCTGGCTCTATTACACGACCAACCATTAAACCGATTTTATGACGTTGTCACTTAATTTTACACGGAAATCCAAGTGTGACAAAATTAAATATGGATATTGAACCGATCCACCGTTCGCCTTAGGAATATTTAGTTTTCAAATTAAGACAAGTTTAAATCACCTAAGAATAACAAAAATAATAAAATGTAAAAATTCCAGCGCTAACAACTTTTTACACAATTAATTAAGGTTTTTAGTTGAGATAAAAAAGTCAATGGCACGAGCGGGATTCGAACCCACGATCTTCGGCTAGATACGCCGCTGCTCTACCACTTGAGATATCGTGACCTCGATTGACTTTTTTATCTCAACTAAAAACTTAATTAATTGTAATATGTTAATTGGTCAAGCGGACCACGAAATTAGTGAATTTAATCTTTATACAATGAATAAGGATGTAATCGATCAGCACTATTTAAGTATTGGATATATGTCAAGATTTTGATCACATCTCTCATCTACATACATCAAAAATCCTATAGACCAATAGAAGTAATAGTACCCACCGATAAATACTCAACAAAATTAACGGACGTTTATTAAGGATAATCTGTTACGAAAATAATAAAAAAAATGAACTTTTATTATATACTGATGACTAAACGTCATCATTTGTGTAAAAAGGGATGGATTGATACAAAAAGTTCTACAATATGCTTTCTGCGTCTCCTTTGTCACCCCATTTTATTTCATAAGCCCTTCACTTTGGCCACCCTCCGACATGGCCTGCTAAGCAAGCCGCTGCTTAGAGTGAACAACGTTTTTAGTGAGTTGCCACTAGATGGCACTTACAAGAAATATTTCACACACAAAGTTATAGATTGATCAAATTTGAGATTAATCATGTATGATACCTTTTACCGAGCAAAAATAATATCACTAAACCGTTCTCTCAAATTTATTGTGTAAAGAAACGTTTTTTAGTTGTTACGTATTAATCCAATAGGCTCAATAGGCGCTCTTCATCCCACTTCTTCGATTTTCTATTCACAACTGAGTACGATTAGCAATCACTGGAGACGTTAACCTTGCGCAGTGGCAATATCGTAATCAATGAAGTTCTACTGAGATGCAATTATTGCTAGTTGAAAACTATAACCAATACTCCGCCATTCTGCTGTGAAATACCAGTCGGAATAGGCAATTTTTGAAGGTCTCTACGGGGATCCGCTAAAGGCATTGCCAAACATGTAATTTAAAGTGTTTTCAAGATTCATATTACTTTCACCAATTTCCTGGTCCGCTTGACCAATTAAATACATTACAACAATTAAGGTTTTTAGTTGAGATGAAAAAAAGTTAATGGCACGAGCGGGGTTCGAACCCACGATCTTCGGCTAGATACGCCCCTGCTCTACCACTTGAGCTATCGTGACCTCGATCCACTCCTACTTTTATTTAAACATACCTAATGTTTTATTCAGATAACGTGAGATGCGGTCTGGCGTGATGGTAGGTTTCAGAAAAACATTGCTTCGTTTCAACGTTTCTATCTTTATTGAGATCATCTTCAGGGCCTGGGATTTACAAACATTGTTTACATTTAACAAATACATGTAGGATATGGAAAAAGTGAATTTATACAATGCAAAATATATTTTTTATGTTCAATCAAAGTATTTCTACTCACTCAAAGTGTTTGTCTTCTGTGTAATTGTGTCGTGTTGAGAGTGCCAGTGAGATTTTGCTGTTTTATGTTTACATACGTTGGATTTTGAAGGGGTGGGGAAGGAAGTCGGTATAGATAAGACATTTTTGTATAAGGCGTCGGCTTCTTTGAGGTGAAAGATAATACCAATAATGTGTTGGTAATGGTTCGGCCAGATTATCCTTTCAGGATTATATAGAAAGGGATAAATAGGAAAAGGAAAGCTAAATTGTTGAAAAATTAGACTATGTGAAAAATGTTTGATATGTGGAATGTGATGTGATGATATATATATGCTATCTATGTTGAATTTGATTAACAAAATTGGAGTAGCTACTGTTCTGTAGTTGATGCTGTGTTTATCTTTGTTGATGTAAACCATTTCTAAAAGGTTACGTTTGTGTTTGTTTTGTTCTGTGTATAATATTTTTGGATTGTTGAAGTCGAAATTGTGTTTGTGTTCAAAATGGTGGGTAGCGAGTGCTGTAGGATTTTGCTTGAGTTTTTGCGATCATAGATATGTTGCTTTACTCTCTTGTCCAGATATTGGGATGGAAGAGCGATATAAGTTGCCGGACAGTTTAAACAGTTAATTTTGTAGATTATGTCAGATTTATTTGTTATTGGTGTGGGATCTTTAATTTTTGAAAAAAAAAAAGAGTTCGAATTGTTTTATAATTTTTGAAAGCTATTTTGAAGTTATCGGACGAGAGAAATTCGCTTAATTTATGTGACAGACTTTGAATAAATGGCATGGAAATGTAAGCTGGTTTGTTTGTATTTGATAGACTAAATGTAGTATTATTAGTAATAGTGGATGGTGTTAGTGTTGATTATTCTGTTAATTATGGGGTAGAGATTGTTATGGAGGATCTGTTTGTATATCTTTATGTTTTTGTGGTGGTAGGTTTCATGGCTTAAGGTAATCATTCAGTGAAGTAACCCTTTGGCCGTGTTTTTATTGTATTAAGAGGATGGTGAGATGTAAAGTTGAGGTAGCGATCTGTGTTTCTTGGTTTTTGATACCAATCGGTGATTAATGTGCCATCTGGTTGTTTTATTACGATTGTATCTAAAAATGGTATTTTTTTGTTGATTTCGATTTCATGTGTAAATTGTAGGCGTGGGTGAAAGCTGTTAAATGTATCTAATGTAGTTTTAATTTGATCTGTGAGATCTGCTGTCAATATGTCTGTAAATCCCAGGCCCTGAAGATGATATCAATAAAGATCGACCGTTGGCACGATAAAGAAAATGTTTTTCTGAAACCTACATCACACCAGACCGCATCTCACGATTTCTGAATTTTACCAAGTATGGTGTGGTGATTATTAGTGACCGTTAGTCAATAATTATTCCGAAATCGTGAGATGCGGTCTGGTGTGATGTAGGTTTCAGAAAAACATTTTCTTCTTAACAGCCTTCAATGAGTTTATAAACTTAAAACCTAATAGATATGGTTTGTGGTGGGGGTGTGTAATTGGCAATTCACTTTCCCAGAATGTGAACTAGGCAAACTCGATACAAACCCCAGCATAATATTTAATAAATTAATATGTAGAGAAAAGTCATACTTTGTAATGCACAGTATTTGAGGTTTTTACTTAAATTGAAATCACTATTGCCGTAATATGTTTTTTAAATTATTTTGATCCACGAAAGGTAATTTTTAGGTTAAAAAAAACCTAACCCTGGTATTGGTGGAACTTTAATATGACCTCATGTCAAAAAGCTCTATAACAAATAAAAGAGGACTTTTAGTTAGATTTACATTGCAATTGAAGTTAAGATTTAGGTTTTCATATTAAATTAAATAAATTAATAAATAAAACACTACATGCATTAATTTTTCTATTTGGTATGTACATTGTAATTCGTATAAAGCGCGCTTTTGAAGTGTTACTACCGCTAGCTAGCGACGAATTCAAGGAACTAAGCTGATTGTCGAATTGTTTTTTTCGTTTAGACTAAACACTAAACGACGTCAATGGGGAGACATTTTTTTTTCAGAATAACCCTGATATATATTAAAGTGTGGGATATATGCAGAGAGTTGGTCAAAGAAGGCTGAATTAACGCCATAATCGGTATGTGGAATGGGAAAGGAGGTCAGCTTCCCGATCAGGCGTTGAGAGCACCGTCGTATAGAGTTGAGCCGGGTGCACATTAAATCATACTTACCTGGCGTCGGGGTTACCGTGATCACTAAGGCGGTTCCCCCAGGGTGAGGCCTTCCCATTGCACTTCGGCTTGGCTGACCTCTGCGAATATCCCAAATGCGGATATCTCGGGCGCGTAATTTTTGGTAGTCGGGACTGCGTACGCGCTATCCCGGTTTTAATTTGGAAAATTAAAGGCAGAAAGAAGTAAAAAAAGTCTTTTTTAAGTAATGAATATTCGCAGAACGATAGAATGTTTTAAAAATGTATTAAACTTGAACAGCAAAGCGTGGAAAAAAAGAAAAGCGTGTGCTGAGGGAGACAGGCAAGTTTACAAAATAATATAAGAATTTTATGATCTTATAACGTAAAAAGTCATAAATTACAATTTTCCGCAATGGAGCAGTTTCTGAAAGATGGTTTTATATAGTCGAATGGGTGAACATTTACAAATATTTGAGTGTTTTTTACGCGTCTTTCCCTCTCACCACCTTGACGCTAGAATTTCTGCTCCAAAAACAGGTTTGAACTGCGTCTGGGTAAATCTATTCTGCAATAATCTTCTTCCTTATGAAGCCAAGATAAAAGTTACTAAGGTGTCCTGCATTTGATATGTACTTCAAGGAAATAAATTAATCGGACCTTATTTCTACGAAAATAATTTAAATGGTGCTCAGTTCCTCAATTTTAAAGTTGAACTGGACCTGAGGTAACCTGTATAATTTTTCTCCAAAAAAAGGTAAAAATTTGAAACTACTAAAAAATATTAAACATGCATTTTTGGATTTTTTGATAGCGTCGTTGGTTCAAGAGAAATACAGCTGGGCCATCTAAAAAGGACACCCCCTATGCACAGACTAGTTCCAGAAAATATGGATGCTTTGAGTTCGATTACTTCACGAATATTTGTGCACTGAATCGGGCAAGGAAACCGACAATTAGCCGAGCGCCGAATATTGTTTTGCTCGGCGAATAACCGAGCACCCCGTCCCAACTAGTTCAGCGATTCTTTGGCATTTGAAGCATACCATATGCCTAGAGCCCTTTTACTGTGTAAACATTAGATGCATAACCTTCATAGATCTTTTTTTAACTTTAAGCCGGGAGCACGTTTACCCGATGCTACCCGACGCTTAGCCACGTAGGGTGTGCATATCTATGCGACGTCCTCGCACGCCACGTACAGTCACACAGCGTGTATCACAAATCAGAACAGGAATGCCTCTTTTGTTCTTAATGCATTATTTTGAGGAAAATCATGTAATAAATTGTTAGTTAAATTTTATGAGCACAACCATATAATAAATTGTTTGTTAAACTTAATTGTTTTAAATAAAGTTATTCCGGTGTTTTGATAAATTTTCTTCCTAACCATCATAATTAAATAATTTTTATAAATTTTTTTGATTTCGTTTAATTTGGTTTACATTAAAATAAGAATGTTGTACTTAATATAACGACGAAATTACATGTACTTACTTTGAAATATACTACAAAAAATATGAATGTCCTGTTCTGACGCTACTCCACGAAAATGGTGTAATTTTATGAGCAAAACCATGAAATAATTTGTTAGTTAAATTTTATGAGCAAAACCATGAAATAATTTGTTAGTTAAATTTTATTAGCAAAACCGTATAATAAATTGTTAGTTCAATTCATTATATCAAAAAATGGTACACCGGTGTTTTTGACCAATTTTCTACAAAACCATAGAAATTATTATTATTCAGAAATAGTGAGATGCGGTCTGGTGTGATGTAGGTTTCAGAAAAACATCACTAATCACCATACAGAAATTATTTTTTTTTTAAAATAAAACTAATAATTTTTGATCTCGGTTAATTTGGTTTATATTAAAATAAGTATGTGGGGTGATTAGTGACCGTTAGTCGATGATTATTCGAAAAACGTGAGATGCGGTCTGGTGTGATGTAGGTTTCAGAGAAATATTTTCTTTATCGTGCCAACGTTTCGATCTATATTGTGATCATCTTCATGGCCTGGGATTTACAAACTTTGTTTAAATTTAACAAATACATGTAAGATGTGGAAAAAAGTGAATTTATACAATGCAAAACAATATTTTTATATTCAATCAAAGTATTTCTACTCACTCAAAGTACACATTTTCTGCGTAAGTGTGCCATTCTTGCGTGTCGTGTTGAGAGTGCCAGTGAGATATTGTGTTTTATGTTTATATACTTTTTAGAAATGGTTTACATCAACAGAGATATACACAGCATCAATTACAGAACAGACACATGTAAACTCAGTCGCAGCTACGCCAATATCATTAGTCAAATTCAATATAGATAACATACTTATCACATCACCCAAAACATATATTATAACATATAAAACATTCATCATATTCCACACATCTAACATTTTTACAAGGTCTAATTTTTACAATTTAGCCTTCCTTGTCCTATTTATCCCCGTGTATATAATCCTGAAAGGATAATCTGGCCGAACTATTACCAACGTTTTTTCCTTTCTTCGGCTCTTTTCACCTCAAAGAAGCCCACGCCTTATACAAAAATGTCTTATCTATACCGACTTCCTTCCCCACCCCTTCAAAATCCAACGTATATAAACATAAAACAGCAAAATCTCACTAGCACTCTCAACACGGCACGCAAGAATGGCACAATTACACAGAAAACAAACACTTTGAGTGAGTAGAAATATCTTGATTGAATATAAAAAGTATTTTTTTGCATTGTATAAATTCACTTTCTTCCACATCCTACATGTATTTGTTAAATTTAAACAATGTCTGTAAAAGTGTAAATCCCAGGCCCTGAAGATGATCTCAAAAAGATCGAACGTTGGCACGATAAAGAAAATGTTTTTCTGAAACTTACATCACACCAGACCGCATCTCACGATTTCTGAATATTCATAAAGTATGTTGGAATTAATATAACGACAATAATACGCGTAGTTAGAATAAAAAATGAACGAGTGTCCGGTTCTATTGTCTTCGACTGTACTCGATACTACCCCATGAAAATCTGGACAGTTGGGATCGCAGAGCGTAGAGTTAGTAATCGAGCAAATGAGCAGCACAGAGATAATACAATTTAAGTCAAAACTGGCCTCTGGTTTTTTCGTTACGAACTAGCGAGCCCCCGTAGAGGCTTCCAAAAATTGCCTATTCCGACTGGTATTTCACAGCAGAATGGCGGAGTATTGGTTATAGTTTTCAACTAGCAATAATCGCATCTCAGTAGAACTTCATTGATTACGATATTGCCACTGCGCAAGGTTAATGTGAAAACTGCGTCGCAAGGAACATGTAGTTCTTAATGAAACACGCCGTCGCGGGAAGTAACCTTTGACTTAATTTTACATCCAATAGTTTACACATTGCACAAGCATTTGATATTTTTATTATCATTCGAAAATATGTAATTTATTAACATAAAAATATAAATTGATGTAAAACTAATTAATAAATTATATTCGAAGCATAGACAAATAACAACACGTTCAACAATGACCCTGCTGCTACCTAGTGGCAAATAATTACTACTACGCCTGATCCCTTTTGACAATTTTTCATAATTTAATAATAAATCTTCATAACTAGAATAATTAAATATTTTTAAGATGAACGGTTCGTTTTAAAATCTCGTTCACCATAATTTCCTTTTATGTATACACCCAAGTATTAGATAAAGACAAAAATTCAATGTTGGGATCGAACCGGGTGGATTAGTTTAGGGAAAACAAGCAATATTCGGTTTTTTAGGCGTTCAAAAAAAGCTTCGTTGTTCTTTTCTTTGGCACCGTCTTTTTTCGCTTCTATACACATTGAAGTGTTATGTCTGTGGTTTTCAGCTGTCATTGCTGCCTGTTTGCACCGTTTTAAATAGGGTTATTTAGCCTAAAAACTCGGAAGTACAGTAAATTTGGCCACTTTCTGTACAATTGTAGTATTGTATGTTATTGTTTTGTATGTGTAGAAACCGAATCAGATATCAGAAAATGAAACGTTTTCTTTAACAAAAAGGTATATCTATAAGGGATAATAAATTTTTGTTTCATTGCGGACGAAGTGCAAAAAGTTGTTGACTTGTATAATAGGTACATAATTATAGTTACTAGTTATTTTGTCAGTTCAAGTTTTTAGTTATTATTCTTGGAATAAGAAATCATTGTAATTGATCAGTATAACGATTAAAATTGCTTTCCATTCACACAGACAGAAAAAAGCAAATCGTACCATTCACTACAGAAAGCCTTTCACTGATAGTTTTTGAAAGTATGCAATTTTAATGAAAAGCCAAAATTTTAATAATTTCGATTAAAAAAGCCAGCTTACTACTTTATCAGAAATAGTATTAAAAAAATTAAAAAGATAACTATTGGGAAGCTCTTGAGTTCAGCTTTTGTTTAAAACGCAATTTTACAATTTTTAGTCAGAAATTAATTGAAAAAAAAAGTTTCATTTTGGATATTTGAAAACGGGATTTTTGCTGGTTTACTTGCAATAAAAGCAACTTAATGCTTTTCATTCCTGATCAGCGTTAAGTTATAAGGATAAAGGTTTTCAGAATTTGATCTTATCTTCTTTAAGTTTGTGTTTCAACTGTGTGAAGAATAGTTATTCAGATAAAATTATTGTGAGTCCATTTGAGTCAATATGCCAGATTATTTTTTTCAATGTGTAGTTCAGTTGTAGTGTGTTATTCGTCTACCGTCCATGATTTTGGACAATTTGCTATGGTCCAATCGATTTGAGAAGTTTCATTGAATTCAGAGTATAGAAAAACATAAAACTATGCCAATGGTGATTATTGGTAATATTGGTTCCAATTTTGGATTTTGAACCACATATTTGTACGGTTTGCTGTGGACAATCGTAAAAAGTTTCGTTGGATTCAGCACACCAAAAAATCGAAACATACAAAATTTGGGAAACTTACCTGAAATAGCTGTGTGTTACTGATTTTTTTGCGTTGCAGAAGCCAGGAAAATTTTCTATAAATTTTTTTATTATTTTTATATTTCTAAAAAAAACCTAAAAACTAAACTCCCCCTTCATAAAACCCTAAAAACCAAGACTCTGGTGACCATCCAATCTCAATATGGATGCTAATGCATTTGTATATTACAATTGCATGCAATTGTATATTATTCCCCCCCCCCAGAAAAAAAAAAATCCATTTTTTGATTTTGTTATTAGATGCGTAATCTCTTTTCAAAAGTTCAAAGTTTTTCAATTTCACAAGAAAGGCATTAGCTTTGGTTATTTATTAAATAAAATTGTAGACAAAATAAGAGGTTTAATCAATGCTTTTCTGGGTTGGAAATTAATTACTTCCATTATCATAATGTTCATGCTGCGATAGACCAATTTTTTTTTTTACTTGGGACACTGGAAACAGAAAAATTTGGGAACTGCTGAGTTGTTGTTGGTTTGGTTTTTTTGAGTGAAAAGCATTTGGGGAAATTCTTAGATTGTAATTTCTCAGCTTTTTGTTGATATCTGATGGGCTTTGATGAAAGCGATAGGTCGAAGTTCTGCATCAGTTGGTTTTTCCAAAAGCAGATGATTCATAGACCAGTGCCTTGTTCTTGTAGACCACTTCTCCATTACTAGCTTTTGTAAGGAATATTTCTTCCAAAGTTTTCGTTTCTATGAAGTTATCTTGTAGGACCTTGATTTTGTCTGGTGTTGTGAATATTGCCAAAATAAACATGAGGTGATATCTTCAACTGTGAGTTCAGTGAATAGCATGCAGAGCTGTTTTCGCTCAACAGCAGTTCTTCTACACAAGAATCTTAATGGGTCGATACTAAGGACTTTGTACAATGGCATATTTAGCTCCTTACATAAACTTCATTATAGGTTAGGATCTTATTGTTTTTTCAACTTGCAGTTTCTTTCTGGGATTAAAGCGACAAATTTGTTAAGACCCAGAAGAACCCATAGGTTACTATAGATCACTAATCTGGTGGAATAAAGCTCAACAAAAAGTAGCTACCCAAACATTAGACAGCGTACAAAGACTAGCAAATCTATATATCACAGGGGCAATGAGAACAACCCCTACAAATTCATTAGAAACTTTGCTGAACCTACTTCCATTGGAAATATTTATACAAGGAGAGGCTAGGAAAAGCTCATTTAGGCTCCAGAAACAATTAAATTAGAAAGGAACTAAACAATTCAGGCATACAACCATAATCAACAAAATCAGAGACCCATTATTAGAAATGGGGACTGATTACATGATCCCGGAAACAATCTTCAAAACTTCCTATAAAGCCTCAATGGACTATAAAGGAGAGGAAGATCACAGGAGAGCATCAGATACAATGATATGGTACACAGATGGCTCCAAAACAAACGAAGGAACCGGATCAGGCGTTTTCTGTACAAGCCCAAAACATGAGCAATCAAACTCATTATGGAAGTACACTTCGGTCTTTCAAGCGGAAATACATGCCATCAATGCTTGTGCCCTGGAAAATCTTAAAAGAGGTTACACTGGCAAAAAAATTCTCATAAGATCTGATAGCCAAGCAGCCATTAAAGCATTAGCGTGTAAAACAATCATATCAAAATTAGTCAGTGAATGCATCCAAAATCTCCAAAACCTGGGTAAACACAACAACCTGATGATATCTTGGATGTCAGGGCACAGGGGAATTTTGGGTAACGAGAAAGCACACAGTCTGGCCACAGGAGGATCTGCAAGCCCATACATAGGCCCTGAACCTATACTTGGGATGAATGGATCCAAACCAAACAAAAGGAGAAGTGGATAAACTCTAGCGGTGCTAGACATAGTAAACTTATGATGAAACAACCCTCACCAAGACTAGCAAAAGCGTTGCTGTAATTGGAGAGAGCAAACTCAGAGTGGTAGGATTACTAACCGGTCACTGGCATCTGAGAAAACATCTACACAACGGGTATATACCACGATGATCCCACTTGCAGATTATGTAATGAGGACGAAACAGCCACCCATATCATCTTTGAATGCGAAGCAACAGCTCAATTGAGATTTAACCAACATATGGAAAAAATTTAGCAAATTTAATTGCAAATTTTCAAATTGCAGCAGCGACAGTCAATGACCTGATACTTCTAAGGGGAAGGATTCAGTCTATTTCACTGAACTAAGGAACTAGGAAGATACAAGCCAAAAGGCTGCAGTGCCTGGGGAGCGCAAACCGCGCTTCCTAGTATCCTTTTTACCATACCATACTACCCCATTTCGTTGGAATGGGTTGAAGGTTGCACATCAGTGTACTAAACTTGTATGTTGAAATTTTTTTGTTTTTAAAAGGAATCAAGACGTTAATTTAATTGTATATATGTTTCTGATAAATACTGTTATTATTATCAATCCCGTGTGCGTAGCCATCTGGAATTTGCAAGTGTCGTGTGGTCTTGTTGATTGGGTCTTGCAGATCTGAATTATTTGGAAAGATTGGACTGGCCTGGCCTAGCTCTAGAGTCACTTAGCTCCTACCGGACTTCTGCTGATCTCAGTAGGGGTTGGAAATTGTGGAATGGGGCCCTTGATATCAAAAACTTATATTTTACTACATGTGCCTCAGCAACCACTAAGGAATCAAAATTGTTCTTTGTCCCACATTGTAGAACAGAATATATACCTTATTACAATACAAATCGTGAATGTACAAGATTTTTTTAAGTATATCTATTAATGAAAAATAAAAATTATATATTAGGTCAGAATAAATAAACATCCACCATTTTATTTTCTACAATTTCTACCAAAGATAATACTAAATAAATTCCATCATATAGGTTGAAATTAATACAATTTGGTAGGGATAGGGATACGGTTAAAAGAGGTGGCCACAAGCACAAGGCCTTCTGCACCTTGACCTGAGTAGATCTATTGTGCTCCCCTGTTTTTTATAACTCACTGGCTGGTTTCAGGTTGTTAATCAACCTCCATAGCCTTGCCAGTGGCTCCTTAGTGTAGGATTGCTTGTGGTTTTTCCTGTCATAGTTGCAACAACCTGCACCTACATACACCTTCACAGTAACATAAAATGTGTTCTGCGGTTTCCTCCTCTTCCTGGCAGTATCTGCAGTGTTTCTTCAGTCTGTACTATCCAGCGCATGCCCTTTCTTAAGTGGCAGTGCCCCCCTCAGAAGACCAACCAGAAAACTGGTTCAGTTGCAGTTTCCCACGTTTCTTTGTAAGTTTTGCGGATGACCCTTCTATCAATCTCTTCGCGTGCCTGTGGTATTGATCCACCAGATTTTGTACTCATCAAGGATCTATTTTAAGATGTGTCCCCTTTTGTGGCAGGGTGCTAAGCCCCAGTAGGACACATCGAACCTGAGTCCATGTTGCCTCCTTCTTTGGCCAACATGTCAACCATTTATTTCGTTGCCTCTAGCCACCTTTTGGTGATTACAGTTAAGTTCTGATATTTATATACAGGAAAAAATTTACCAAATAAAATTGATTTCTTCAAAGTTTTTGTGCTATTTCTGGCAAAAGCAATTTTACTACATTGCATTTTGAACATCAATAATTGAACTCATAGATTGATAGATAACATTGAAATTGGGAGGGGGAGAGCTTTTCTTCTGGCTTCAGAAAATACAATCCTACTTCTCTGCCAAATTCTTCTAATCAGCAGCCGTCATCTCTTTTGCTACTATTTAAAGAAAAACTGTCCCAAAATCAAGTAACTATTCAAGGTCAGTGTAAAAAGTTGTAGTGTAGTTCACCAAGAGCAAACAGTACTGGCAGTAAATCATTGGTCATCTTCCTCTGGTTTAACTAGTAAAACAAATTTTTCCCACTTATTAGAAATATTCCTCTTGTCAAACATCAATTGTACAGGTAATTGTGTTAAAATCTTCTATAAGAATTTGATGGATACATGAAAAACCATAAACTTTTTGTTAAGGGGTTCAACTGATGTATATACTTTTTTCTTACGGGGTTCACAACAGCTGGTCATATCATCCCCTAGGGTGCCAGTGAGGGAATAAAACACATGTTGCAATTCATGCTGCTGTTTTCGAATCCAACCGAGGACTTTATCTTATAGTGATGAGTGCCGTGTCAATGCCTTAAACATTGCAGCCATCGTCTTTTAGTTGTGATCGATTATGAAGACCGACCACGAAGTTGTCCAAGTGCTGAGGCACTTCCATTGCACCAAAATTATCGGAAATGACCAAGCAACAGGTTATTACTCTGTGGATATCAAGAAGAAATCTCACAACCAACAGATGGCCAAAAAACATGATATGACAGTCTTCTTTTAATTCATATATAGATAAAATCAAGTGTGATACTCTACAATGCAGATAATAAAATAAAGTTTTACTTACTTTTTTATTTGAATAAAATATTCAATGAATGGGTCCAAAATATAGAATTTTTTCAATTGGCCAAAAAATATCTTAATCATATCATCACACTGTTCAAACATTTTGAAAAATCCGAATTTTACATTAAAAAAATATGTTTTCTTTTTAATCATAAAATCTTGAGGTTAGTAGGTAAAAATAATTGTAGGATATAAAAATGCCCACAATAGGACGCAACACATGCAATTTCAAACAATAGATACAAAGCTAGATAAAGTCAAAATATGTTCAATAGAAATTAACAAAAAAATAATTAATGGTTGCACAAGCACAATTTCACAATTTAATCAATTTACCTATTATATACATAAACATATTAAATTATATAAAATATCATTTATTCATTTATTTAAAAAATATATTATTGCACTTAGATATAAGACAAACAATTCATTTCCGCCTCCCAGGAGGCTTGGTTGGAAGTATCGCCAGAAACCTGCCCCTTGTCATTTCTTTTGATTCTTCTAGTCCTAGTTTGTACGTCAGGTCATGCAACATTCTCACTTGCTGTATGAGAGCTTCTTTGGAAATCGTTGAATAGTCTAAAATAAAAATATATAAATAAATTTTTTCTGTGGAAATACAAAAAATTAAAAGCAAAACAAAAAACCTTACGTTCTATCAATTTGTAGTCTTCTTCATCGAAATAATGTATTTCTTCTATTTCTTTTGGAACGTTATTTATTGTTAATGAATGCCGGGCCGCATACTCCGTGACCCCCGGAACTGGAATAGTGACAAAATACCATATAAAAATGCTAACACTAATAGATTTAAAATGATAAAAACAAAAAAATCAGTCATGTGAACATTTAGCGAATAAAAACATATTTTATTTATTTTTTGAAATAACCCAACATTTATTGGAGAGAATTATGTAGATGATCTAGCAAGAAATGGCTTACTTAAAACCTTAAGTAAAACATAATTGATAGCAAATTTCATGTGTTGTTTGACTGGCCAAAAATTAATAAAAGAAAAGAAAAAATAATAATGAATCAAAAACAAACCTCAAACATCTCCAGCAGTTTTGTAGAATACAAACAATTTCTTGCACACCCGCTCTAGATATTTTTAAACATTTAGTTTTACACATGTTGCTATCAGAAACAATTCATAAAAATAAAATAAATAATGTGTAAAATTCCTAGTATTTTTAAATGGATTTGGGTGTGACAGATTCTCGGCTCTTTCAAAGTTTATTTGTTAGGAAATGATATACTTACTAGCTTCGGGCCAAAGTTCTGGCGAAGACCGATCCAGCTTTTCCCGACTTAGTAAAGAATGTTCCCAGTCAGACATAATAAGCACACCTACAAAACCAACACAGTTAATACCTTTGTATGAAGAAAACCTCAACAAATAAAGAACAATTTTATTCCATCAATACCGTAAGAACATTTTTCTTATTTGGAACAATTATTGTTTGAGTATTTAATACATTGATATAAAAAGCCTAAATTGGTCAAATTATTTCAAAGACAGCCCCATGTGCATTAATTTTAAAGACATTCTTGAAAATAGACATTTTTGGCTCAGCCACTTTTTCAATTTTCTTTTATAACACATTCCCAGACCCCTGTGCGAACAAAGGGCAGTAACCAGCCTGATCCTTTAAATTTTTCTATTAAACAATTTTGAACTTCACAAACATTATCAAAATCAATAATGCCTTTATTGATATTCAACTTTTGATGATGAAATTCCACCATAAAAACGCAACAAACCTCGAAAAATTGTTAAGTAGCAACTCTTATTAAAGCATACTTTAAAGAAATATTAATAAGAAAACTCATGTTTTATGGAACTTTAATTCTACAATTTAAATGGTTTTTGCTGTTTACTTTATGTCCAACCAAGCTGCAGAAAGCTCAAAATTAAAAACTACAGGCTTACCCTACAGACTTCATGGAAAAATCGTACAATTTCGTATTCTGTTAAAAAAAATTATTCTTGACCTATAAATTTCTGCCATGAACACCTTAATAAAATTTTCCATTTTTTATGTTTTGTCTACTTCAGCACATTCTAATGAAAATGTCGGAGCACACATCCAGAGACTATATGTAAAGTGGGTAAACAAAATAGATTTATTTCTTCTCCAGTTATGTGTGGTGATGTCTGATTTTGATCAATTTGACCTATAAATTTGTTTTGATAAGGGAATTGTTAGAAATTGATCCTTACAAAGAGACACTATGACAGTATTAAATTATAAAAATCAGAATAATTCAAGATGTATCTTTCTTGAAATATATCCTTTTATAAGCAAGTATGGTAACTAGAATGATCAGCAATGACCAAACTGACACATCATTTCCTGGCGGTTCTCGAGGTTTACGTAGAAACAACAGAATCATTCAGTTCATACAAAACACGTTAATAAAATTTAAAATTTTTTGTTTTGCATTCTCAAACCTTGTGATGATGTCAGAGTATTTATACAAATATGATGATTATTTGTTCATCTGTGGAGTTCAAAGCCAATAGCTTGGTTATATTCGATTACAATTACAATATATTGTGTAAGAACAATTGAAACAGCCATCTAAATGTAACCAAAAGCTAAAACCATTACCAATTTTTAAGATAAACAATTTTAGGTATAAAAAGAATGACTCATTCCACATTCTGTAGCTTGGCTACATTCAAATTGTTCTGGTTCATACAAAGAAGCACGATTGACAAAATAACACACTAACAGAAGAGGGCAAAAATCGAAACCAGTCTGACATACCAAAATGAAAGAAAAACAAATGGTTGTTTCTAGTGATCCTTGAAAGGTTTCAGCATTCCATCATCTTCAAAGATTCGCATGAGTGTTCTTTTATTTGCAAGGACAGACTACTATGATGATCGGAAATGTCCAAACTACCGGTTAATTTCATGACAGACCTCAAAGTGTATAGGTATGTTTATACAGAAATCAGCCCACCTTTTATAGACTGGTCATTTCTGATTATTAGAAATCACCCAATTACAGGCATTTCCCAGTAAAATCTCAGTGTTAGGTATAAACAGAAAGATTATTTCATTATTCATTCAGTTGTCCGGTCATTTACGATCATTTTGATCTGCTTATCCTAGCTGTTGAGGTCTTCTTCAGAAGTGGATCCTTTCAAAAATTTACAATTGACAAAATAACACAGAACAACCACCGTAAATGACAAAAATCCTTCACACTTCTGACAGACCAAAATGTTAGGAACCTACTAAACTTGGTTATTTTTAACTGGGCGGTTTCTAGTCATCCTAGTCTGCCAGATCATTTTGTCATTCCACCATCCTCAAAGGTTGGTATTTGAGCAATTTCGTGAAATATGTTCTTTTATATGCAAGGAAAGGAAGACCATGATGACAGATAAAGACAAAACTACAGGTTCATTTAGGTCTTGTCAGATCAAAATTATCATTGAAAACTACATTATTTATAGAAATGATAAATGATGGAGTGAATGTGGTGTTCAATACGTTTTAAAAGGATAGTTCCTACTAAGTACACAGTAAGTTGTTTTGCAACGATCCTGATTTCGAGCCTTTTAGCTCATCATCAGGTTGAAGGACTTCTACAACCACGTCTCTCGACATGAATTGCCAAAGTGAACCGCTGATACCTCCGCCAACGCCGAGCTTATGATGAGCTAAAAGGCTCGAAATCCGGATCGTTGCAAAACAACTTACTGTGAGTAGGAACTATCCTTTTAAAAAGTACTACATTATTTATATCCTGTCTACCAGATGTACAAATATATCAGCGTACCACCCGCTTCAAAAGTTGAATACATAGGTACAATGGGTATAATAAAGTACACAGACTAAGATGTTTGAAAATAACCAAACCACAGTATTTGGATTGATTCTTGCTATTTATACCGAACTTATTACTTTAGGATTTTAAAGTAAAATATGCATTGCATTATTAGAATGTCCTTAAAGCTATTTAAAAAATATATATTGACTTCAGGGATATATTTTAATGGTTTTTTAGCGTAATTATATGTATATAAAATGTAAACAACTGTGGTTAAAATTTTGAAGTTTGATTCTTGGCTTGGGCTGCCAGCAAAAGCCGTTGGACGCATAACTCAGCAGAAGATGAAAGCAAAAACGTCAACATCATACCTCCTCTGGCTGCAGCGCACGAAGTGGCCGCAGTTATTCGCATATATCCTCAAGTAACATTAGCAGAATGTGAACTTTACATTTTAAATTTGAAAGGAAAAAATGTAAACAAACACAGAGTACGTGAAGTAACGTAACAATGAAAGAAGGCCATTAGTCTGGTCCTGGTGGCACGGAGCAGAAACGAGTCTAGCTTGTGGCTCGCTCTGCAGCATGAAGGAACCTTGGCCAGTGATGCCATCTATACTCAGCAGCTAGCAAGCGACTTGGGTGCAAAAATGTACAGTTCTACGACAGTGAAAACGTCTTCATCTGCAAGTTTTACTTGATCCCAAAAAATTTTTTTGAAGAATAGTTATGCAATATGTCTTTAGCAATCATGGTCATATTCGGTATGTATTTTGTTGAATGATTAATTCTATTGGTTTTTTTCTGTGTGTTATTTTCTTAATTGTGTTCCGCGATGTTGGAGTTAACGGGTTGTTTGCCTTTGCACACTTAAGATCACTTTAGTACTTTCGTTAAAATCTGACCCTACCATACTTTAAGTAAATACACGCTAGAATGCTGAATTTAACCATTTTCCACGGTCAAACCTTAAAAATAAAATCACCTTTAACAGTTACATATCTGCAATAGTTATATGCAAGTCTAAGCTTTGCAGGATCATTACAAAAAATGTAAAAATACATTTTTACCATTTTCTAATCTTAACAGCAAACTTGGCGAAATGACATGATTTGAGCAAATTTACGGTAGACCTGTTTACCACCGAGACTACTCACTACCGAAAAAAAGTCTTCTTTTAGAGTTCAACTTTGTATCATTACAGCAAAGGTAAGTCGGGGCTTCCCAAACTGGGGTCTGCGGTGAACTTAGAGAAAAATTAATAAATACACAATTAAACATAGAATGAATAAATGGAATGAAAAATTTCATTGCAAACATTGTTGCCCTTAAAATAATTATGTTTTCCCTTGGGTAGAACGCTGAGGAAGGTATAAAATAACAAGCCAAATGCTTTGCAAAAAGATACATTTTGGACCATTAACATAATGTTCGTATTCAAAAATAAATAAAAATTTAAAAGGGGAGAAAATCAATGCTTGAATAAAAGTAATACTTTGTGCACGTTAAAACAACGAAATTGTAGCTAAATAAACAAACAAAAAACATATATTTAAAATAAAATAATAAATTCAAGGATTATTTGGAGGTCGTGAGATGCGGTCTGGTGTGACGTAGGTTTTAGAAAAACATTTTCTTTATCGTGCCAACGTTTCGATCTTTATTGAGATCATCTTCAGGGCTCAAAACGTTTGTTTTCCGTGTACATGTGTCATTCTTGCCTGTCGTGTTGGGAGTGCCCAAAATAAATTCAACTTTTCCTTGTTGATAAATATATTTCCAAAAAATAGTTTGTATAACGATTTAATTAGAAACATAGAAAACCTTGAAAATAACAAAATCTTTTACATTAAAATCTTAATATCAAAACAAAATTGATAGCCAACTAACAAAATATGAAAAAACTACTTTTCTTCTTGCTAGATAAATTATAAATACAATTTTATGTTGAGAATTGATCTCTATATTACTTGAAAAATAGATTTGTTTTTGTTTTGTGTTGCTTTTGAGTCCATACACCAGATAAAAGGGATGATAATGGTTTTTCAAAGAAGTCCGTACTTGTCAATATCATTTGTGAGTGATTTGTGATCCGAGGGTGAAGCAGCAGGGGGTGCCTAGTGCTGTGACTGCCCCCCCTTCATAGCCTGCAGCTAATGACAGTTTCACCCTCCGCCAGGGCGTTTTGCACATTTAAGACCTGGGCAATTTTCCGGTTCAAAGGCAGCTTTAATAGAGGAGAATTGGGCGAGGCTTTGTATGTAATCGACTGCACTCACATCGCTAGGCACAGCTGATCCAAGGACGATCCGCACATTCTCAGGCCACGTAAAGCGCAACCGTGTTGCAAAAGGGGTTTCGCAATTTTCTCTAAACCCACAGCCATTATTTTTTAACCACTGTAGATCGTTTAAAACGTCGCTGAAATCGACGTTTTTATTTATCCCGAGACGCGAAATTGCTAGCATCTCGAAGTTTATTGGTTGTGGGTATATTTCATTCTTTACATGCTACACTCTTGGGGGGGCTAAAAATAAAATTATAAGAAGCCGATCATCGGTTGCAAGCTTCAACAACAAACAACGCAGAAATAATTCAAGTTTTCTATGTGATATGAGTAATCAAATTTAACGATCCCACAACAAATTAATAACAATTTTATAGTATCCAAGATTATCTTAGATAGTGATAGAAAAAAATGCAATTACAAAGAAACTACAATGATATAAACAAGTTACAGTACAACAAAGGTACAAAGTTACTTATTTAATATAAAACTTAGAAAAAAAGAAACAATAAAAATCTAGCTCGATAGTGGAACACTCATTAAACAATAGATCAGGAGGTTATTCTACATGTCAAATTTGACTCAAAATTTGCTATTGTCAAAAGTCTGATTGTCAATTGTATTCGACATATTTCACTTTTTAGCTTATTTCAAACCTTTCACAACTTTTTCCCAATCTTAGACCAAACTTTTAAACTTCTTGTGTAAAGTTTAAGTAAAATTTTCTTAGTTCTGTAATATAGACAGATATGGCGCTTAGAGAAAAGTTGCATCCACTAATGAGTTGTACACTTAGGTACTTAATTTCTTAAAGTTCATTTAAACTTTAGGGGGGAATATTTTATGAGCGCCATATCTGTCAATACCCACAGAACGAAAAATCTTACTTAAACTTTTGACAAGAACTTTGAAAACCGTAAAAGTTTATATCTATGTCATTTTGTATTTTGTTGCTTAAGGTTATAATAAAAACAAAAAAAAACAAATGAATCTAATATGGTTTTCAATGCTTTTACCACTGTTTTAATCTGTAAAGATTACCATTATATGAGATGAGGGAACTTCATGTATCTCGAATACAATTTAAAGCAGACTCGGGACAATAGAGATTCTTAATCCAATTTGACATGTAGGATAACCTCCTGAGATATTGAAGTTTACTGGATATCCTGTGTATTTTGTAGGATTATTGCAAAATGCCTAGCCTTTAACGTTAAAAAAAAAAACAATTGAAATTTTATTTAATTTAATAACAACCTACAGAATAAAATAACAACAAAAATATTATCAATATAAGATAATATAGTTTTTTTAAAATTCAAGCTAGATCTTATCCCTGGGGTTTGATTCAAAGGGGAAAAACAACGAGAGTAGACACAGTCAATGTGCCTAGCAATATATACTTTAGTAGGGGTTCAAAATTATGATAGATAATCAAAAACTAAATAAATAAAATATTGTCAAGTAAAAGTGTTTAACACGTTAAAAAATAAAGAACGATGGTTGAAGGTAGAAAGCAAAAGCTGCTAAATTAGGATTAATTAAATTAATATTCTAAGTCTCGTCAGCCGACACAAATTGTTAAACTTTGGCTAAAGTGCCTTTGGCACGGAATGATTTTCAACATGTGATGAATACCAGCATTGAACTTGGCTAGGGCAAGTTTCCATACTTGGTACAACGGCCAACCTTGGCCATGCAGCATCCGCAATCCACCCGAAGCCGGCTTGTTCCTTCACCGATCGTTATCCGACAATCCGAAAGGGTCTTATTTAAAAAGGATACAAGGAAAAATTGTTATAATCGGACTGTTTTTCGTATTCTGCCCCCGGGTGCTTCTTGGCGTAAACAGACCGGAGACGGTTTCGCAATGTTTGGCTTTCGCATGACTTTTACTGATGACTGTTATGTATCTTTTCTTTTCCTTCTAGCCCGACAATTTGAAGGTGCGACTTAGGAAGTCTGGGTGTATAAGTAAGTGTAGAACCCTAGGAGATCTTATACAACAGTTTATACATGGAATACATTATAATTGTGTTATTTCGATTTTACTTTTCTTTTCGAGGCCGAAGTTTTCAGTATCGCTGCTCTCCTTGACATTTTCTCTTATAAAATTACAACAACACTGTTTATGGAGGAAAAACTCCTATAGAATAGAATAATGACTTTATGCCTGTGCAAGGTAGTAAATTTGTAAAACCGCAAAGAAATGTTTTTGTAAATTTTCATAATTAACACTAACCCAACAACAAAAACTTATGTAAAATTTATACTCTTTGCATGGTGTCAGTAAAAATTATATTTTATTGAATGATTGTTTTAAAATAAACATAAAAAATGTAAAAACGTATAAATTGAATCTTAAAAACTTGTAACGCTACGAAGTCAAAATTCCTTGTGATTTCAATAATGGTCAAATGTCAAAACTTACTGAAATATTAACCCCTTTTTGGATTCTTTGTTTATACTAATTTTACTGTTCCTTTATGCAACTTTGTCTACGAAGTTAACACAGAATGGTATGAATGTCCAAACAAATCGGCCATTGGGCCAGTAAAGACTACCAACCACAATTTCGGCTTTCCCACCGAAAGCCACACTTCAAGAACACTCGATGTTCCCAATATCGCAACCAATGTGGACCCTAGATGAAAACTGGTTATTTTCCAAAAAATCTTATTATCCGTAAAGATTAGAAACAAAGTTGTTCCTTGAATAAGGCAGCCAAAGTGAAAATAAAACAATCCGAATATTTACTTCATCTTCTGCCATTACCACCATGCACATTTACGGTGGCTTTACACCAGTAAAGTCATACATGTGGACGTCGGCAGACACCACAAAGGTCAATTCGTCTCCCTATACAGCATAATCTAAAATATAGCGAAACTAGTATGACCCAAAGGTATTTAATAAGCCTATGTTCCCAAGACTTACGTTAGATCACTCGGGTGATGTTATTTATTCAAATTTTAGCTTTTTTTATATCTAGGATCAACTAGTTTACCTGCTAAACATAATAATAAACATAAAACAGCAAAATCTCACTGGCACTCTCAACACGACACACAAGAATGGCACAATTACACAGAAGACAAACACTTTGAGTGAGTAGAAATACTTTGATTGAATATAAAAAATATATTTTGCATTGTATAAATTCACTTTTCAACATCCTAAATGTATTTGTTAAATGTAAACAATGTTTGTAAATCCCATGCCCTGAAGATGATCTCAATAAAGATCGAAACGTTGGCACGATAAAGAAAATGTTTTTCTGAAACCTACATCACACCAGACCGCATCTCAAGAGTTCTGAATAATAGGAGTTTTGGTTGGATAGTTAGTAAATCATACGCCATTAGTAGTACACCAAAGTATATGCCCCTCTTTTTTAAGCAAATCATTCGCGTTTTACACAATAAAAATTCGACAGGAAGGAATCAGCGACAAGACCCCCTGCTTATATCCCTGAAGTCACACCCTTTCAAAATGAACTTTTTATAGAAAACGAAAAAAAGGCTAATCAATTGCAATCAACAAGGGCTAGACGCCAAGACTCAAAAAAACCTGTTCCAAAATCCAAAATATGGGTAATATTAATCCATTTATGTTTTTAGTGGTTAATAGACCAAGTTACTTTTTTCAATTAATTATTCTTTTTATGTAAGGTTTTGGTTGAGATAAAAAAGTCAGTGTCACGAGCGGGATTCGAACCCACGACCTTCGGCTAAATACGCCGGTGCTCTACCACTTGAGCTATCGTGACTTCCATCCACTCGAAAAAAATGGCATGAAAAATTCTCTCGGACATCTCTCCATCTCAACCTGGCTCAATATGGCTAATGTCGGAGGGAAATAATTAAATGTTTCGGATAGATATATCTGGAAATATTATCGGCCATAATTATGACTGCTTATATTATTATTGGTTATATTGCTAAGTACCCCTAAGAACAAGGTGGTAACCAAATTTCTATTTTTCCTTGTTGAGTTGGTTTTAGATGGACAGGCTCCATAATTTCCAAGGAAAAAACAATACTGAGCTTTGATTAACCTGGAAAACAATATTTCAACAAGTACATTAGACGTCAAAAAAAGAAATGAAAAATCATTTTCTTAAACTTGCTTACCCCTAAAGTCCATTAGATAATGCTATTTCTTGGGCAATTCACGTGTTCTGAGAAAACGGCATTAAAAGGATGATAGGAGCATGGTATTGTCATTTAATTCTAATTTTGAGATAAAACTCGCGTTCGATTTGTTTTGCATATGTTGGTTCACATAGTTGACCACTGACTGTGAGCAGTACTCAACTGTAGACTGTACTCGATAGACTATGAAGTATTTTATATCAGCATAGTGATAGAAAAGAATATTGCTAGATCAAAAGATGCACTCTTGGACATTCTTCGCGTCGGACACAAGCCTCTTTTGACAGAAATGAACGTATTTGCCTGGCCTCACCTTATTTATTGGGTTGTCCGGAAAATAATGCAGGATTTTAAGTTTTCATTAAAAAAAATCTATATAAAATATTCTGTTTACGTTTACAGGATTTCTCATTTNGTATGGGAAATTATTTTGATTAAAGAACATTGCTTTAAAGTAACTAGTTTCTTTTTTTTTGTTTAATACCAAAATCCTGCATTATTTTCCGGACAACCCAATATAAGGCTTGTCGCCGCGTCATCGTCACTACATTCTTTCAATTAATGCCATATTAGTGAGAGATTTTTTTTTTTAAATAAAAAGAAACTTATGGATTGAAATTGTCACCAAATGAAATGGTGGTTGAAATATGGGGAAAATTGGTGAAAAATATATAATGAGATACATATAATGAGAAATAAAAAAAATTTATTTATTTGTTTAAATAATACGGCTTTATTTGCACAAGTACCAATATAAAAAAAAACGTTTGAAATTTATTAATTTAAATATTATAATATTTCTGAGAAATGTAACTTATCACAAATATCATTATAATTAAATTTCTAACCAACCACATTGACTAAACGTCCTCTGCGTAAAATAGTCTAGTTTATCTATTTATAGAGTATAATTTTTGTCTGAATGCGAAGTCTGAAGTCCACTTAACTGTTGGTAGGGTTAATTTTTTGAAACGTAATAAATCAGCAAAAATTAATTAAAACTTTTTTCACTACTGATTTTATTTTGGCGGACTTCCAATGGAACATGTCATTTTTCTTTTCTTATTTATTTACACCTGCGCCGATGGTTGCGTTTATAAGAAGTAAATTCGATAGCATCTTACAGCTTAAAACAAAATAAAATTAACACAAAAATATACTAAAACAGAAAAATAAGGATACTCATTAGTAGTCGCTGCTATATAATAAGAGTTAATCATTTTTACTGTCATTCGCTGTCACTTAGGAGGTCGCGAGGCCAGTGACGCTTCAGCCGTCGGGGATTATTTGGAAGGGGGATGAAAGCTTTCTGACATAAGGGTTTGTGTGACTGTATAATCGTTTATTAAACTTCTTGTTGCGGCTATTCGCTACTTCAAGGACATATTGGAAATTAAGGTCATTATGAATGGTAAGATAGGAGACAGAAAGAAGCATTGACGATGTTTTGAAGGATTTTTGATTGTAGGGATTGAAAACGTTGTAAGTTGTAAGTTAGATGCCGTATGTCCAAATAGGTCTGAGAATAGTTATATAAATGAGTCGTTAATTTTGTCTAGTCAGTTTTTATCGTTTGTCCAGCAATCTTTTAAGAAGTCTGAATCGTCTGTTTAAGTCTTGTCTTTTGACCTTTTAAGCGAGTGAGGGTTCCTTGTAAGTCGTTGGTCAATGTATAGACCAAGGGAGTGGATCGAAGTCTCGATAGCCCAAGTGGTAGAGCAGCGGCGTATTTAGCCGAAGGTCATGGGTTCGAATCCCGCTCGTGGCACTAGCTTTTTCATTTCAACCAAAAACCTTACATAAAAAGATTAATTAATTGAAAGAAGTAATTTGGTCAATAGACCTCTAAATATAATGGATTTAATAAGTAAAACGAAGTATAAATTTACTATCAGCTCCCCGTGGCCACTTCATATGTCGCCGAGAATCCAATCCTGATTAAACAATTGAAAAATGGCAAAGAGGAAGGAAAATTCGAAAGGTTGTAGGTAGAGATGAGGAGTTGGTGTCCGAGTGGATTGAAGTCACGACAACTCAAGCTGTTAAAACAGCGGCGTATTGAGCCTAAGGTCGTGGGTTCGAATCCCGCTCGTGGCACTAGCTTTTTCATTTCAACCAAAAACCTTATCTAAAAATATTAATTAACGAAGTAATTTGATCAATAGACCACTAAATATAATGCATTTAATAAGTAAAACGAATTAAAAATTTACTAGCGGCTCCCCGTGGCCACTTCATATGTCGCCGAGAATCCAATCCTGATCACACATTTGAAAAATGGAAAACAGGAAGGAAAATTCGAAAGGATGTATGTAGAGATGGGGAGTTGGTGTCCGAGTGGATTGAAGTCACGATAGCTCAAGTGGTTAAAACAGCAGCGTATTGAGCCGAAGGACGTGGGTTCGAATCCCGCTCGTGGCATTAGCTTTTTCATTTCAACCAAAAACCTTATCTAAAAAGATTAATTAATTAAAAGAAGTATTTTGGTCAATAGACTAACTATAATGGGTATAGACCAAGGTAGAAGACTACATGAGTTGGTGATTATATGTAATATAAATATTTTGTTTGTAGTTTAAAAAGAAATGTTGGAGATGTACGAAAGTACAGTACAATTTACAATTAATTAGTAATAAGAAAATCCATGTACGCCTAGGTGTAAATTAGGTCTTTGAAAAGCGTTTGTTTTCTAAATGCCATATTATTGCTATCAATAAGGTTATTACCAAGAAAGGGGTTAAGCAATTAGTAATTAGTAATAAAACGAGTATTGTTATGAGATAATAAATCATAGATTGCGCTTTTCAGCCAGTGACTCGAAAGAACTTTCTAGTTCTCAATTGAATAAAGTACTATTTAGGCTCTGGGTTGAGTAACGTTACGGTTTGCAGAAAAGCGATATTTTTTTGCAGTTTAACCAACCGTACACTAGGCTTTTTAAACCTGAATTTTTTGCAAATGCCATTTGCGGTTAATTGGATCGTTTCTCTTCTTTATTGTGCCGTTCCTGGACAACTAATAAGACGAAACATTTGGACGATTGGGAAATTCGGGAAAAGGAGGGAAGTGTAAAAGGTCCACCAATTGAAAGGGAAGCGTTGAGCAAAATCCGCGGTTTATCTCGCCGATTGGCCGGATCCGACTGGATGAGATATCTGGCGCAACGGCCTGTTCAAAGGGCCGGAACCGAGATGTCAGGATTAGGAGAAAAGTTGCAAAACATTAATTTTAATTTATGTCGGCAATGTTTAAAAAGAAACTGAAAAAAAGACCTCGGAATATTTGGCTTGTCCTTCTTGCCGATTGGAATCACGAGGTTGATGAATCCCGGCTCGCATTTGTCTCAATCAACCCTTTATCGTCTCTATTGAATAAGCCTATGTGAAATATTTGTATGGAGATCCCACATTAAGCTTTCAAGAGAACCACTTACATCCCACTCACTTTTGTATGTTTTAACACCTTTTACATAATACGTTAATCTTTTTGTCCCACAGGAACAGAAAACACATTTTCCTTGTGCTAAGGTGATAAAAACTATGTCTACCTACTTTAAATATATCCTAAACTACCAGTATCTCACAAATTCCCCTGGAAAACCCAACAAATTCAATGTTTTGAAACACCAAAACCCTCCTATATTATTTTGCCTCCTTTAAAGTTCCTCATAAAGAAAACCGACGAGAGAGAACTCACTCAACACAAAGGATAAACCGTAAGCGCGAAGAAAAAAAATAAACTGAAATAAAACTCAAGTAACACATAAAAACAAAGAAATTTCAACCATGCATTATAACATACAATAATGATAAAAACTGGACGTTAATGAAAACTAAGAAATACATTAACAAATTATAACTCTAGATAAATAATAGAACAATCATTATTTTTATTAAAATGAAATTAAAAAATAATAAAATAAAATAAAAATATTTTTCTAGAAAAGCACCAATTTGTTTTTCCGATTGTTCAACTAACGATCATCTTAACATGGTCCATTAATCCTCTTATACATATCGTATCACTGTTAAATTAAGTAAACAATCCAGGTAAGGAATTTCATTCAATTTAAGCTAGTTTTGGTTACTACTTAGGGTTCTTTTACTCGTTTTCCAAAAATTAGACCTAGGGTAAGAGCTCAGATATACAATTTTTTAATTATCACGAAATTCAGGTGTTTATAAAAATTTGAAACTTCACATTTAAGTAAATCTTCTTATCAGAAGTTAGAAGATGGCGACTAGAAGAAGCTCTGGAATGTTAGCTAATTTAAGCTTGACCTGGTTACCACTGCGGCTCTATTTTAGACCTTAAGGAAACTTAGGAAATTCATTGATTTACACTGACGATTAAGAATATCACGGTCAGAGGTATTTATTTTTAAAAAAAAGAAGCGCCCCAGGGTTTTACACATCTGCTGTTGCGAAACCCCTTATACACAAAAACATACTGAACTTGCTGAAGCATTGCTTTAGGTTGACCAAAGTTCAGTAAATTTTCCTTGAAAACTACTTGCACTGGCTGGAGACTACATCTGGAACAAGCTCAACAAGGGGAAAAACTTTGGTTGACACCTTGTTCGGCTTAATGTCCTTTGGGGTACTTAGCAATATATCCATTATAAGCAATCATACGGCCAATAGTATTTTCAGATATATTTATTTGTTGGCTAATGTCAGAAAACATTTCCATGTGGTCCTTTTAAATAACAAAACAAAAACTTAACTAATTTTTATTTATTTGTAAATAAATGAATACAAATAAATGAAAATAGGTAATGTACTTGCTTTTTTATTTAAAACGAATCACATGGAAATGTTTTCTGTTATTAACCAACAAAAAGACGGATTAGTCTTAAAAATGCCATGTTTAAAATAAATTTGTTTTCCGAAACATGTAGTACTTTACCTTCGAAGTTAGCCATATTTTGGATTTATTGAGTCTCGGTGTATAGAGACTCAAGGGAGATAAGTTGAATCCAATTTTTGTCGGAAAAAATTCTCAGGGATCGAGATTTTGTTGATAGAAAGGTTAAAAAACGTGCGTTTTCTTGAAAAAGTACGCTTTGAAATGGCGTGACGACAGGGATAGATGCACGGGGAGGCATGATGCTAACTCTTACTTACGAATTTTTGCTGTGTAAAACGTGAACAATTACAGACCCATAAGTCATAAATCGTAATACAGGTCAGTGTTGCTGCTTGGAACGTTCAAAAAGTGGTATATAACGACTGAGCTTAATTTACTAACTGTCAAAGGTCATTGGGTTATAGATGAGGTTTTAATTTTGTAATACTATGGCAAAGTTCAGATATTAAGGAACTTCACATTTAAGAAAATAAACACTAATTATCACAAAACACCATGATAAGTTTTAGCGAATTGAAGCTAGACCTGATAACCACTGGGGTTTGAAAACTTTTGAGCTAAAGGCAACATAGAAATTTCATATTTATGCAAATACTTAAAATGAGCATTTTACTTTATTTAATCTAAGTTTGGTTGCCATTGGGGTTCGTTGTATACCACGGATGTGACCCAGGAGTCTGCAGAAATTTTGAAAATTGGAAACGAGCGTCTCTGCTTATTGTTGGCCCAAATATTCTCTCTCTGACGCTATGAGAGATATAACACAATATATCAAAATTCATACGAAATAGAAAAGTATAACAGTACTAAATTGTAAAAAATTGGTGCTTCGAAGAATTTTTTGGAAAACAAAATGAGGCACTGACTAGCAAATTTTCCCCATTTCCAAGGTCAAATCAAGAAAATATAATAAATCATATTTTATATCAATATTACTAATTAAAAAAAAACAAAAAAAAAACTACGTCTTTCAACTACAAAAACCATCCTCGTCAGTATTCCATGCATTTCTAGCTTTGTTGGGTTTTTAAACGTTGTATAGCTGGTGAAATTTTTCTAGTTCATCAAAACTCTTGCACAAAAATACACTTAATTTTCCTGGGTTTCAACAGAGGCTTGATTTATATACTTCATATAACCCAACTAAAACCATCTAGCTATCAATTGGGTTTTTGGATATATAGCAAATCATTCAATTTAAAAACTATTTAATAAAACAATGTAAGGACATCGAAGCATATTTTGAAAATACCTTTATGTACTTGAGCTGCTGTGTATTGTTCATTTTACTGTTGTTTTAGCGAAAACATATAGAATAAGCAGTGAATTGAACTGTATGAAACTACAAAACAGCCCAGACAGTGAATTTTATTTAATTTAAGCTTGACCTAGTTATTTGTCGTGATTGATTTATACCACTTTATCCAATCCACAAGTCCTCTGTTCCTTTAGAATCAGAACAGATAAATTTACAATGTTATTCTAAAGCTTTGAGCTAAAGAGTTCACTTAAAACAGTTAAAATGATCCTAATACATTCTTTCTAACTGTTTAATTTGACCTAGTTACCACTGATTCTTAATTTATATCCACGTTGGCCAAGTCCTTTGCTTTCATATCGGATGGATTCATGTTTTTACGACACGTTAGAAAGTTATTGGCTGAAAGTTTTTTATTTATACAAAATTATAAATACTATTGTAGGAAATTATTTTTCTGCTAAGAGCATTAACGAATTAAATAATATTCTATTTTTCCTACTTTGCACACACGGGCACTTTGGGCCAAAATACGCGTATGTGCCAGGCATGATCGATGTGACCCACCTGATAAGAGAATTGTGCTTGACCACGGCAGCGAGTATTTAGGTCCCCTTTTCCTATTCTTGGAGGAAACATGGTTGTTTTACTGTATATAGTATTTTTGTATATTAGAACTGCTAAAATAGTGAAGTTGAAAGTGAATGTATTTATTAGCGTGAATGTGCAGAGTGAATATTGGGTACCACTTCAACTCTGAATGAGGTTATAAAGGGTGTCCCAAAATTAACGCAAGATTTGAATTTGCCGCCATTTTTGCAGTAAACTGTTGGCAACCCTGAAAAAAGAACAATTTGACAGCTGAGAGTTTAGGGTTAGTAGATAAGTGTAACGAGTGTGGACACGTGTAGGGTTGGTAAAAATGGAGCGTTATATGATACAACAACGTGTTTTCATTATTGAACAATATTTCAACTAAGTAAGTTGTTCTATCAATTCTTGTCCACGACACCGAATTGATGTTCCTGGGTTTTCACCAACACTCTCACGCACTGCTTCGATATTGACATTTGAACGGCTTGTTTTTGGACGACCGGTGTGTTTAGCGTCTCCAACTGATCTAGCCTCCCTGAATTTTTCAATTAATCTTTTCACAGTTGACGAGGTTAAAACACTAATTTGACCATATTTTGTATAAAATTTTTCGAACTGCGGCCGCCAAACTTTCATTATTTTTTAAATATTGTTCCCGCTTGGTTTCAAAAATGGCGGGAAATTGAAATCTTGCGTTAATTTTGGGACACCCTATAAATAGATGTAAAGTACGATGGAACAACACTTGAGTAAATGGGTAAATGTAAATAGGAAAGAAGTTTTTAAGAATGAATGAGAGTGTGAATGGGTTTGGATTTAGGAACTGCAAGAGTTGGGTGCTGAACTGTCCTACGTGTTGACAGCCCGCAGAGCCCTATCTCCGTGCCTGGACGGATAAGACCGAGGTTTGACCCCGGACTGCCAATGGCCGGGGTAGGTGACTATTCTAGTACTTTATCCCAAATTACTAAAAAATTGCCGGTGGACTGCGATAAGTGTACGCTCAACTCTATACATATGTGTATGTACATATATATACAGATTTGAGTTTATATAAATGCAAATCCAAATCCTACTCCGCATATAAACATTATTAGGCAGAAAAGCATAGGACTTAACAAGTGAAAAAACAGGTATATTTACAACCAATCAATTTTGTATGCCAATACTCGGGATGATAAAGTTTAGAAAAGCGTTTTGGCCGATGCTATAAGAACATTTGATTACTTTTTGGTGATTCCAAACTCCATGCGAGATCTCAGTTCATGAAGATGGTAAAGTCTTGCACTGCTGGTCAACCTCTGACTGATAATGGTAGCTAAATGAGTCTGATGAGGAATTTAAATACTGGATTATAAATTCCTTTTTTACCTGGCGTAAAACCTGAAGTAGAAACTAACCATTAGAATCATCCTACTAACCCTAATCCTTTAATCCATCGACTTGCTCCAAACTGACTTGGCTGTCTTGAATTGAAATGAAATAATGTATGAATGTTACATACTCTCCTGTTTATACTCGTTACTCACTTTACTATCAAGTAATTAGCTAGTTCTTGATACACCACGGAGCAGTTAAAAGGGTGAGCAACAAGAGCACGTTTCATCTATTTCATAATTTCTTTCCGACTATTTGAAAGAGTCCACCTCTCGGCTTCGCATTTGGCAACACTTCGTCCGTGAGAAACTGGAATACGGATAATCTCTAGGCGAGTTAAATAGGACAGAACGGATTCCCTCATTACCGCCAGCATCATCAGGAGGCGTCGAAACGAAAACTGTATCGCCGCGAGTTATTTCGTAATTTTTTTCCAACGCCGGCAAATTGGAAATAATTCACCGCGTTTTAACACAGTACCCCCGGATTAATGAACTGAAATATTTGGCCGATGCTAGTAATTAACAGTTTCAAATGATGCTAAATTTACAGTAAATATTAGGGGGTCAATTAAATACAAATTATTATTTCATATTTGCTGATTTCCTGAAAGCGGAATTTATTTTACATCAACCATATCAACTTCAATGTAGATATAAAAAAATTAAAAACATAAAGCATGTCAAAAACAAGAAAATAGCTGAAATCGCTGCAATAAAGCAAAAAGACCAGATTCGCTAATAAAGTAACGCAAGAACTCACAAATCTAGAATTTTCCCAATAATAAATTCAGTTCCTCTTAAAATCAACTTAGAGACTTACAACATACCATGTTGCAGCATATGCAATTTTTTAGCAATTACATACGTCGAAAAACGATATTGAACCAGAAACTTTATAACTATTTATATTTTATTAAGTACAATCATTTGTAAAACTCTACCTATCCCTTAATGTAGACAGTAAGAGACAAATATCTTAAGCACTTACTTGTTCCAAGAGAAAATAAACCCTACTAAATTTTCTATTTGGAACCTATAAACATGTCCGTTTAAAATGTTCCTAGCTGTAAATGAATCTATAAACTGAAACACTAGGATTGCAAAACACGGAGAAATTTGTGATAACCACCAAAATGGGTGTATAATGTTATTAAATAAATTGAATAGCAGTACATTTTTGGATGAATTACAAATTCGTTTTTGTCAACAACCACCCGAAAGATAAAGAAAACCGGTTTCGTATCCCTATTAACAGTATCTCTGTCAAATAATAATTTTTTTTAAAGTCACAAGGTCAATATTATCGCTTCGTTCTTTGTTCATAGCGACACTGAATTCTATAAATCGCAGGAGGGAGGGAGAGAGAAAAAATCAGACAAATAAATAATTAAATTGACTACACGTTCTTAGTGTTCTGCATATTACAAATTTTAAACAAGACGACCAAATCGAAAAAGTTAGCCTCTTGCATTATCCCGTTAATAACCCCGACGTCACGTTCATGATCCATCCATATCCAACCAGTCTTCAGTCATTTCCAGTGTTTATGAAGATTGAAACTAGTAACTAGTAAAAACTGAAGCAGTGGTGTAATAATTAATTTAATCAAGCTCGTGACAGCGATATCTTTGTTTGTCGGTGACAGACTGATGATGGCGAAATGTCGAAACGCGTCTGGTAAACCAACTCTACGAGGGTAGACAGCCCAAAATGGTCGGTAACAACTAAACTTTTTTTTTTATCATGAGGGTATTTCAACTACGATGTTATAACCTTGGAGTACCGGTGTTTAAAAAAAATCCCATTTTTATTGAAAATTCTTGTGCGGCCCTGCATTCGAACCAGGAATCTTTACCTTACAGTTATGAGTCGCCTTAATCATAAGACACACACCCTAATGTTTTTAGTTTTTTCCGTTTTTTTTTTTTTTTTTTTTTTTTAACCATATCAACTTTCGGGGTGTCGGTGTTTTTGAAAAACAGACCATTTTTATTACTTGGTTAGAATGCAGGACTGCTGGATTGAACCTCGAACTTTTCCTTAGTGATGATTTATACAATGCAAAATTCATTTTTTTCCACATCCTACATGTATTTGTTAAATGTAAACAATGTTTGTAAATCCCAGGCCCTGAAGATGATCTCAATAAAGATCGAAACGTTGGCACGATAAAGAACATTTTTTCTGAAACCTACATCACACCAGACCGCATCTCACGATTTCTGAATAATTATCGATTAACGGTCACTAGTCACCACACTTGACTTATGTATTAAACGAATCTGTCTGTCCGTACACATGTTATGTTATTGTCATATAATATGATTTTAGGTAAAGAATAGTCCGAGGTATAGTGAGAGAAATTGTCCGTGCTTTCAACATTTCCTCTTTCGTTAATGAATATAATCGTAATACTGCAAGGAATGGTGCTAGATAAGGATTTTTTTTTAATTGTAAAAAGAAAACTCTTAGTGTAAATTTCATAAAATCTAACCGGTCTGTACGATGTTACTCTGATGATGTCACTGAGAGAGTTTAGATTCACTTGAACCGCGTTTCGTCATACATCTTCAATGAGGATGCACGTATGTAGGATGGATTTGACTATTATATTGTAGTTCTAATATTTTAACGTTGAATAGTTACCCCGAAAACAGAAAAATTCGTGCGGTTTTACATTTGTTATGATTTTAGTTCAGTTAATCAATATTTTTATTTACATACATAGTAAGTATGTATTAGATGTTATATCACGAAATAGCAAGACATAATGCGTCAGTTCATAAAGAAAAATGGCCTTGAACAGTTCACTATAAATTAGAAAATATTTTCTTTTTCATCACTTTCAAACACAAAAATTTGTGCTTTTTGTATGATTTTATCTCGGTACTAGTAGGGCAGCCGTGGCAGCTCGTAAAATTTGCACTGCGTTCGGTGAAGAAACAATCAGTGAGCGTACTACCCAAAAGTGGTACAAAAACTTTAAAAAAGTACTCCACTAAACAAAAAGCATCACCTTTTGACCATGAATTTTTTTCTGAATGAAAGATTTCGCGTCAGTGGTTACTTGGTGAAAGCCAATGAATGGTACGTCCTCCTGTTACCGTACACAATTCACTTTTCGTTGCGTGCGACATATATCCGGTCAAAAACGTCTCAACTTTGTGCCGAGAAAGCAATGAAAGGCATATATTTAATACACTGAGGCTTGTACTGTCGGTCATTTTATGAGGAACTCAGCTTCCACGACTTTCCAAATCGATGTAAGCTAGAGCGAATGGTTTCATAGCTTTCTTTGAACGAGTTCGAACTCTTTGAGCAAGTTCCTGATATGATTGACTAGAATGAAGTTAGATAGCTTCCCACAATTCGTCACCACTCAACAGAAGGTCTACCCACCCGACCGTGATTCATCTTCAATCCTATTATTCGCAAAAGCAAACTTTTTTAACACAACTTTCAATAATTAATCTTTATGTAAGGTATTGGTTGAGATAAAAAGTCAGCGTCACGAGCGGGATTCGAATCTACGATCTTCGGGTAAATACGCCGCTGCTCTATCACTTGAGCTATTGTGACTTCGATCCACTCGGACACCAACTTCCCAACCTTTCGAATTTTCCCTCCTTTGTGCCATTTTTCAAATGTCGTGTAATCTATTTGATTCTCGGCGACAAATGAAATGGCCACGGAGAACTTTAGTGAAGATATACATACTTCATTTAACTTACTAAATTCATTAGATTTCGTGGTCAGATTGACCAAATAACATCTTTCAATTAATTAATCTTTATGTAAGATATTGGAGGGAAGTTGTTTTTTTTTTTTTTCTTTTTTTTAATTATAAAAGGCAGCGACCCTAATGGTCATTTAGGCCTTGAGTCTGTATGAAGGGAAGTTTGTCCGAGTGGATCGAAGTCACGATAGCTCAAGTGGTAGAGCAGCGGCGTATTTAGCCGAAGGTCGTGGGTTCGAATCCCGCTCGTGACACTGACTTTTTTATCTCAACCAATACCTTACATAAAGATTAATTAATTGGAAGATGTTATTTGGTCAATCGGACCACGAAATCTAATGAATTTTTTAACAACGTTTTGGCAGTGCACTTACTGCCATTTCATCACCAATGCAAATTTTACTATGCCCTAGTACCGACATGCCATAAGTACGAACAAAGAACGGGTTTTCAAGACACGAAAAAATTTGTTGTAATTTACAGTAAAAGACAATTTTTCTTTATAAACACTTAATTCACCTAAGTAAATAGAAAAATAAATCTAACGAACTTTTCTCATTCCCTGGTATATATTGGGTTGTCCGGAAAATAATGCAGGATTTTGGTATTAAACAAAAAAAAAGAAACTAGTTACTTTAAAGCAATGTTCTTTAATCAAAATAATTTCCCATACTCTCAATACATTTCTCCCAACGTGTTGGTAACTTATTAATTCCGTCTGAGTAGAATTCAGAATTTTTAGAATTGATAAAGTCAATAAATGCATTTTCCAGTTCCGTTTGATTTTTGAATATTATGTGTTGTAAGTAGTGGTCCAGGTGTCTAAAAAAATGGTAGTCAGTAGGCGAGAGGTCCGGAGAGTAGGGTGGGTGAGGCAAAGTTTCATAGCCAAGCTCCAATAATTTTTGTGACGTTACACGTGACACATGTGGTCGAGCGTTGTCATGCAACAAAATGGGCCCTTTCCGATTGACCAAAGAGGGCTTCATTACTGCCAATTTCTGATGCATGGTATTAATTTGGTTACAGTATGATTCAGCATTGATGGTTTCGCCAGGATTTAAGAAGCTGTAGTGTATTAAACCAAATGAAGCCCACCATACCGTAACCATTACCTTTTTTTGATGAGTTGGGGGCTTTGGAAAATGTATTGGAGCTTCTCCTTTGTCGAGCCACTGTCCAGAACGTCTAGTGTTATCGTAGAGAATCCACTTTTCGTCACATGTAACAATTCTGGCCAGAAATGGGTCATTTTTGTTTCGACAAAGAAGTGATGCACAAACATCAAAGCGCTGATTTTTTTGGCGATCGTTTAATGAGTGTGGAACCCAATTTTCGAGTTTTTTCACTTTTCCAATCGCCTTGAGGTGGTCAGCGACGGTCGTTTTACTGACTTTGAGTTGCTCTGCAAGTTCTCGAACAGTTGTTTTGGGGTTTTCTTCCACCACTGATCGCAGAACATCATCATTAAGAGAGGAAGGCCTTCCACGACCTTCTTCATCTTCAAGGCTGAAATCTCCCTCCCGAAATTTTTTAAACCACCTTTGCACAGTGCACTCATTAACACAACCCTCGCCCCAGACTTGGTTAATGTTTCTAGCCGTTTGGGCTCCGCTTCGGCCGAGTTTAAACTCGTAAAAGAAAATCGTACGAAATTCTCGCTTTGACATTATAAGGATGACTGAATTATTTCCAAGTAGCGGAATGCTACAGAGGTAAACAAACAATATCATTTGGAAGAGGATTAATAAGTGTTGACATTCATACAAATGAGTAATCCTGTAAACGTAAACAGAATATTTTATATAGATTTTTTTTAATGAAAACTTAAAATCCTGCATTATTTTCCGGACAACCCAATAGTTTTCAGAAGAAAGAATAAAATATGTCATCACCCTACTCACACGCTTCCTAGATACTGTAGAAGACTGTATGCTAAATTTTAAATCAGTCTGTAGGCAGAATTCTTATTATTGGAAGATACATTATCAATTAGTTAAATTTTGTCTAATTATTGGTCTTCAGAGACTATAGTGTTGTGAAAAATAGTGCATCGGGAGCATGAAAACCCGTCAGCTAATTACCCATTATTGCTCGGGCCGTTTATGAAAATTAGCAAATTGGCGTGTTCTCGCAGTTTGACTCATTTGAAATGTCATCGCCCGCCTTCTCCAAGACGCCCATTCGAATCGGCTCAATTGAAATAGCGGAATGTGTATTCTAACTGGAAAGTACCTCGGCGATTTTTCAAATTCGATAGCCTAATCGTCGGAGCACACTTTCGAAAAAATTAGAGTCCCGTTTGAGAAAGAAATTGGAAATTGTCCGATTTCGCTCTTTGACACGGAACTGCAACTAGTTTATTAATTGACGTTAATTTCGCCAGTTATTGAGTGCTTTTTTTTGCACGAAAATTTTGCAAATTCATCATCCACGATAAATGCCTATTAACTCGTGCATAAAATGCGACTTTTCATGAAAGAATGGCGTTGTCAGGCGCACAAACTGCGACATCCAAGGACGACCAAATACATAAACAAAGCCACGATCATAGATTTGACCTCACAGTAACGCTTTTGTCATGAAAGTCGCGTCATTTGTTTATTTTTTAAATTTCCGACTCTTTAAAGTTGGAACGCAGTTAGACAAAAATTAAATCGTCGCTTTATTTAAAACACGCGATCTTTCAAATACTTCTAGCTTCGTGAATAATAAAATGGTTTTTGTACAATAATCTTCCGGGCGAAATAATTTGACTAACGGTTTTCTAATATTACTACGTTTCCGTTTCTTGTTTTTAATTTTTCGACACGAAGATATAGTATTACTTAGACTAACCTACTAAAAACATTTCCGCGAATGACATTCCCTTAAACGTTAAAAATGTCGCAGCTTTTAAAAATATCTTTAAAACCAGAGGTATTAACTTTTTCGTCAAAAAAGTGTGTCGTTGGTTCAATGATCTAAAAACAAATGAAATTACACTAGCTGTTTGACCGCTAGGATCCGTCTAATCCTTCTGTATTGTGTAAAAGAATAATTATTTCTAACAAAAATGGCACGGGATTCATGTGGAAAACGGCGAGCTGTCAGAAAAGAAACATTTTGAAATTGGACAACCGGTTCAACATCGCGAAACTTTTCCAGGGGAAACGACGACTAATTTTCTATTTATAATTTTAAGAGCTGCCAGACTATAATGTAAATTTTATTATATTTATACTAATCAATGATAACTTCTTTGTCGACCACAAACTTTATGTCCACTTTCACTTAAGCAAACTTGGTTATTATTTTAATAATTTATACTACTGCTGCACTTCCATATTTGCAACGCAAATAATGACAAAAGACTCATTGTATTTTAAAATTTTTAGTTTCCAACTATAACTGTTTCAAAACTTCAAAGTTTTCATATCAGCAAAATGAGAATTGCATTAGCTGGTATACTTTAAATGTATCAAGCAGATAAGGAATAGCAATTTTACAAGTATAAATTTTAATTGCTAAGGAAGAAAATAGCTTTTATTATAATTTTTATCGCTATCTGATTAAGTTTATATAACCAATTTTGTCCAGGGAGAAGCGTTTACTTACAAAGCATAACTATGAAATAATTGCAACTGCAAATCTTCAAAATCTAATTACATCTTCTGGTTTATTTATGGGAATGTCTTTAATCTTTAAGTTCTCGTGATTAAATTTTTGGCAATCACAAAGAATCTGCAGCGATATGAAAAAGTTATAGTAAGTAGAACAAAAAAAGTAAAAATTTAATCGAAAACGTAGCAACATAATGACATGATACAAGACTAGGTCAATATCGGAACATTCATTAAAACACAAATAGATTGGCATTCACAAACTTAACTATAAAATATGGTATTTACAATTGGCAAAGTTCAATTGTATACAACTTTGTTCGATCTTCGAACTTCACAACTAGAAGATATTAAGTCAAGACCGTCAAACCTCTTACTTTGTCTCAGAGTCGAGTTAAATATACTATATTATAATATATATATATATATATAAAGTGGAAGGTTTATGGGCCGACAAACAGCTGAGGTCATCGCCGGCCCTCCGCATGTATTCCNATAGGAATGGAAGGTTAGGTAATGAGGTTAGTAAGGGGATAAAGTGTTACGGAAGGCCACCAGGTACAGGAGGGGTATTGGACGCAGTTTAACCTCTTGCCCGGGAGGTATATTATAATAAAACTTTATTTAAGCTTGACTTGGCTACTAAGTGTTCTGCATATCAAATTGAACCAAAAATTTCCTATTGAACAAAGTGTGATTTTCAACTGTATTCGAGATATTTCATTTTACGGTTTCATCAATTTTTCACTTTTTCCCTTAAAGCCCCCTTATATAATAATAATATTGTAATATATGGTAATAATTTAAATATTCATACGACGCCATATAAAGAACATTAAAATATAAGAGATCGTGAAAAATCACGTTTTTATTAATGAAATCTTACGCAATCAAAGTATAAAATCAGTTAGACCAAGCTGTTACGAGTTATTAAAATTCTTGTCCAAAGTTTAAGTGAAATTTTCCTAGTTCTGTAAATACTGACAGATATGCCGCTTACAGTAAATTTGCCCTTACTAATGAACATTACGCACTTGTACCCAATTTCCCAAAGGTCAATTATCATCAATTTAAAATTAGACTTTAATTGCTAAAAATTTGATTTTTCGGTTACAAACATTTAAAAAATTAAGACTTTAAAACTTCTATTAAAAATAATTAAATTACAAATAAATCTACATTAAACATAATTAATTGTAAACAAAAGAGACATTTTGTTACAAAATTGAACTTCAGAAAAACAAAAATCATCATCAAAAATTTAAATTAAATGTTGAACATATCCATCTTCTTAAAAAATAGAAATCTCACATGGGACCAATTTCACGGCTCTCAAGGTTGTTTTTGTCTCATTTTTGTACAAAGAAACTTCTTTGTTTACTCTGTTGCTTTCATCGTTTTTTAATAGAAGTTTCAAAATCCTAATGGCTAATTTTTTTAAAAACTATTTATAACCTAAAAAATTCAATTTTTATAATTAACCTTTAACCTTACACGGATGATACTGTCCTTTGAGAAATTAAGTACTTGTTTAAAGCTAACTGAGAATCAGACTTCGAGGGGCTTAATCCCAATTGACCTGTCGAATAACCTCTAAAGAGGTGACATCGGTTCGCGGGACGGAAGAAAATGTTTTTCTTATTGCCCAAAAATTGGGAATTGCTGGATTTATTATTGCAAAATTAGGACGTTTGCCTTTTGCCTATTATTTACCAGGAATTGTTTGAGGCGTTTTGGTACAAAAGTTGCGTACATTTATGCTTTACCAACCCCAAGGCTTGATGTGAATAAAAGTAAAGATATTAGAGAAAATCAGCTGAGTTCTAACATATAAGAAATGGTAATTGCCTGATTTACTTACTAAAGAACAAAATTAATATCCATACAAGAGTGAAAAAAAGTGGTCGATACAACTAACACTGTAAAGAAAAATAATTTTGCTAAAACCATGTATAAGAAAGATCTTTCAATGGTGTGCAAATCAAAAGTGGAACAATTTTTATTGAGAAATGTGAATCAAAATTGATTAAGTAGCACTTTTGTTGTTCAACTAAGTTGAAAGTTGAATCATGAGCGCCTACTTCCGCGGATAAAACGCAAGAAGAGTTCTATTGAAGTCTTTTATTATTACAAACCAATTTTTTAAATATTTATTCCTGTTCCTCAATCCGACAACTATTTAGGACTTACATTACATGACTAACTTGGAATCCACGTACACTATTTAAAAAATAGACAGTCAGCAAACGATGTAAAATGGTTTATTACCTATTCAACCGAAAATCAAAAGTTACTCAAACCTATTTGGATGTACGGGTGCCAAGCTTATGGATCGGCCAAATATTCCAATATTACAAAGTTTTCAATCCAAAATTTTAAGAGTAATTATTTCGGCCCCTTTTTACGTGAACAATAACACACTTCAGAGATCTTCACATGCCAAAGGTTTTTTCTTCCATCAAAACATAGTACAGACGTTTTCATAGTAAATTACAAAATCACACTAACACACATATTAATTACTCCATTCCCTCACAATTACCACGCAAATACATGTACAGTTGTAGGCAAAATAAATGAAGTAAAAAAAAAGCTTTTAGCAATAAATATTCTTTGATACGACACATAACATGTACAAGGTTACTGTCCAGAACAAATTAATGATTTGGTGTAAATCGTAAATATATTTTAATTACATGTTATACATGATATTAATGATACATTATCTATTAGTAATTTAAATTCATGTTTATAAAGTAAAAAATTGTTATGTAAAAGAAAGCTATAAATTTATTCATTTATTTATTTCACCCAATAACTTTGTTGACGTCAACTTGTTTGAAATTATTAACATTTGCTTATGTAATTTTTTTCTCCACGTATTCCACATTATGAGTGCTTTGTCGGTCACAAAAGAAACCCGAAGCGAATCGTAAGGTGATTTGAATTTTTCTAATATTTATAAAAAGCCCAAGGGTGAATAGTCGCGGCCGGGTAGCTGCCGTGTCACGATTTTCCTGTTCCAATCGTAGGGAAGAGACTTAATGAAGACCTGCGCGTACAGCGTGATGGATATCAAACAATACATCGAAGAGTTTTCCAGGGATTGATTTCGAATTGTTTTCCCACCCGGTGCCCGTCTCGGCCTAACACCGGATGATGCCGGCGGAGAATTACACTCACTATTAACCATTAAAGGGCCGAGGGTTGACTGACCTGGCGAAAAAAAACATAAAAGGCAAACAGACAAAAAAGAATCCGTACCAAAATGAATCTATCCGAAATCAGCTCGCGTGTAAATCATGCGAAATCACGGTGTTGTCTAATTCTCAGTGACGGTGTCGTTCACGCCGAGTAAAAACGCTTCAAAACCCTCGGCGGCACCGGAACAGTTTAACGCATGCCATCATGGAGTGATTGGGAGATTTTTTCCCTCCCAGTTCGAACAGTTTCCCTTTAAAAAGACATTTCCCTGACCGGCTTTCACACTCTAAAAACTTTTGTGATTTCCTTTGCCAACTAACAAAATTAACGTGATTTTATTTTGTCAGATTCAAAAGCAAAACAACACAATCTCCAGAATCTCCAAGGTGACCAATACAGATTTCAGCAATAAATTCTCCTAGATCAAAACTAGTAATGAGACTGGTTAGTAATAAATTTATTTTTCTAATTAAACATAATTATATTGAGATTGATGAAGAAAAGGCAAAAACTATTGAATCTTTTTCAAATTGACTTTACAAGTTTTTGCTTGTATGGACAGATATGCCTTGATTCTAAATCTTTATAACATTGGCATGACTTCTAAATTGATATATATAAATGTGTTTAAGAAAATAAGCCGTTCAACTGTTCGAGATATTGATAAATGAGGATGCCCCAAGGCCATCCGCACTTCGACCTGAGTACATCTATTGTATTCCTCTATTTTTGTTTATTTTTGTAACTCCTGGTCAGCTTCAGGTCAGTCGACATCTATAGCCTTGCCAATGGTTCCTTAGTGTAGGATCTTCCTTGCGGCTTTTCCTCTACTAGTTGTATGAATCTACATCTACATAGACCCTCACATAAACATAGAATGTGTTCTGCGGTCTCTTCTTTCTGGCAGTGTCTGCACAGTGCTTCTTCTCAGTATCCGCGCATGTGCCTTCTTAGGAGTCCGACCAGAATTCTGGTTCTGTTGCGGTTACCTTACAGTAATTCCTTTATTAGTCTGCGGAAGGCCCTTCTATGGTTCTTTGCGCTCCTCATGCCTTGGATGTTGCTCTACCAGGTTTTGGACTCATTAAGGATCCATTTGCTGGCAAGCTCCTTGGCTACAGTAGGGTTGGGAGCCTAGAGATTTCATATTGGTTCCATTTTTGGCCAACATATTTACATTTCTCTTTGCCTCTATGACCCGAATGCCCAGGGACCCATGCCAAAGTCAGTCATTGGTTTCGCTGACTGCCAGGGATTCCATACAATTCCATACGCATTTTGCCTTTACATCCATGATGCTAAGGCCTTAACTGTCAGAGAAAATAGAATGTGTTCTTAGTCTTTTTATTTCTCTTGCGCAATGTTCAAATGCTTTCAGACTGGAAAACAGTAGCGTATTTACCTAACAAGTCAGTTCAGCCTTCGGATTCACCTTAAGGACTCCAGCTCCCGGGCCTCTATCCGTTTTTAGCCGTCAATATACCGGAAGGAATTGGCCTTCAGAGGTTCCTTTGGCCTACCTTTCCCTTTCATGTACTTACATTATACTTGCCTACATCGGTTGGCATACAATGCGGAGAAAAACGAAGATTAGTTCTAAGTGCATCAAACATTAAGCAGGGGTGTATTCTTAGCCCATTTCGTCTGTGCATTTTATAATATAAATTCATTACTGAAGCATACAAACATGTGTACAAATAGAATATACTTTTCAACGAACATTGATTGTTAATGTTTACAGCAAACATTTATCATAGTACAAAAGTAAATACATAGTTTAAAACAGAGCGATCTAAGCTAGAAATCAGTATATTTCGTACATTCATTATTACTTTATATTTTAGATAATTAACAGATATATCGAATTTTATTATTTCTCTACACTGTACTCTGCACAAAACATGTTTAAATATTTCTTGGTTTAGAAAAGGGAAATTATTATTACATTCTTGATATTAATTAGGAGCATTATTATTATACGTTGCAGCACATAAATAAACAAGTCAAACTACGCAGGCTGAAATTTGGATGTATGTACTTGATACTAATTTTATTTCGATCACGTAGGCAAAATATCGCAATGGTCGCAACTGTCAGCTTCAAGCGTCGGATTAATAACTTCTTGAGGTGAAAGTGGTCGTGGAATACGTATGTAAATAAGTTCGCTAACTATCTTCAATTTGCCAAACCGAAAATTATCACGTGTGTGGGAAGATGATTTCATTTGCAAAATTATTACGTAGAAATTGCTTCTTAGGTCACAGATCGGTGACACGGACCAGGTTGACGTCCAATCTACAACACGCTAGTCTCTTAAAGTAATTAATAATAATAATTTTAATAAGAATAATGATGATAATACTTCGTTATAGTACAGGAATAAAAAATAAAATAACTACACAATAAGCACAGTACGGCATAAAATTCCGTCTGCCGGAAGTGAATGAAAACATCAACAAAGCAACTAAAGAACAGAACAATACAAAAGGTGAAAGGATAAAAAATGAAAGAACATGAAAGTGAAACCAAAAAATGAAATAGAACAAATAATAAACAAATCAAATTGTATCTCATAAAACATTAAATATTACGCAAATATACCTGTATTATATACATATCTCCAATATTTTACAAATGGGGTCGGGTCAGAGTTTAGCCCGGTAATTTGTTCATCTCTAGAAAGGGAACTGTGGCCTAGGAAGGAGCTACGAATTTCATTTAACATTGTGCATTCCGCTAAGAAATGGAACACGTCCTCTCTGAACTTACAGTTACATAGAGAATACAGGTCAGAAAGCCCCTCTATCCAAAGGGGTGTAATTTAACCAATGTAGATCCTACCTCATTTAAAAACCTACTGCAAATCACTCAAATTCAGACATTGAATAGAGCCAGACAATAAATGACAGTGGGAAAAGAGAAATACAGTAGAGAACGAGTTATGTCAGAGCAAGCCTCACAGATTCCTCCCGATGACGTACACTGGTTTCTTTGCAAGAAGAGAATCAAGATTAGAGTTCCATTGAGAGGTATTATTAATATTTAAGTTATGTGTGGTGGAATATCTAGAAAATAGAATAACCAGTGGGAGGACCAAAACGTGTTGTGTTTTATAATCTCAAGAGCAGTAATTTTTAGAAGACGGGAATAATGAAGATTAAGAATTTTTTGGGCACCACCTAAGATTTGGCAAGGATAACAGTCAAATTCCATTTCTCACAATATCTTGCTAATAAATTCTTCACTTACTCGATTTTCACTACGAACACATCGTCAGCATATAATAATGTTTTAATTTTAATGTTGCAAACTCGAACACCGCCTTCAAGTACAGAGTGAAGGTCATCAATGATGAGGGAAAAATAGAATGGAACATAAAATAAAGTAATAATTATGAGCATTTATTATGGTGTAAATAAAATAGTACGATTTTTTTTTAAACTGGGATAAACATAGCCAGTAAAACTGTTTTTAATGAGAGCAGTTCTACTTTTTTCCCTTCATAGCACGTTTATTATCTAATAACGCCGAGAAATGATGTGAAACAGCTTAACCAATAATGTAAACATGAATAATAAATTATGAAATAGAAATTGAAGTCTTTGGGGAGGTAGATAACATGTATCTGAAGTCCGAATATTCACCTGAAGGACCAAACAAGCCGGATTAGACAGACTTTGATGGTTAGAGAATGTCCAGCTACAATAACAAATTACATCAAATTATGACAAGATTGTCAATTAATTTGTAAATAATTTTGTTAGTTGTTGATTATTTGGAGATCGTGAGTTGCGGTCTGGTGTGACGTAGGTTTAGAAAAACATTTTCTTTATAGTGCCAACGTTTCGATCTTTATTGAGATCATCTTCAGGGTCTGAGATTTATAAACATTAAATTATACACTGTTGACAAAAGACAGAAATCGTAAACACATCAGAAAATTTCAGAACAACATGGGAAATAATAACTATCTCACCAAAGGACAATCGACAGTTTAGACAATTTAAAATCATTAATAGTATAGTGAAAGGAAGAAGACGAAAAGAAAGAAAAAACAAAAAATGAATAAATTTTAAATGCCATAGCATGTGACAACATATACAGACAAAATCTATAAACGAACCTAGAGGAAACCCAGATTTATTTCATCACAAATGTCTAGGCACCTCTTTAAATTTCTTAAACTTTTAAATGGACACGATAGACATAATAACACACAACCAAGCAACTTAGTTGTGAAATATCGAATGTCTGCGACAGATCAAATCTGCCAGACCAGAATGATCAAAAAAGGTTCATTATCTTACAGATCTCATCATGACGACCCGCCCACAATACTACTTCGAAAGATCCTTTGATCACCCCTGGATCCGGGTTTATAATTTGTGTTTTCAGCTTAAAAACATACTTGTTAAAAAGTAATTAAATAAACAAGAATAATAATTTGGTTCGTTTATTGGGGTATCAACATTTTTCAAAATTCATTTTTTTTATTTGTTTTGACAATTTCATTATATTAAACAAAAACTTTTGTGAACAGAATGAAAATGGCCCCGAGAGATGCCGACCTTTAGCAGATCTTCAAATATATTTGTTTTAATGTTGAGAATCAAGTGTTTTGGCAAACTTCGCCTTGATAATCTTTGATTTTTATGTACGTTCAGCCTGCGACAAAAATTCCTCTCCCGATTAAAACATCTTCTATCAAGTCCCTACCCCAAGACGAATCGGTGTGTAACGCTTTTATGGGGTAAATTGTGCTGCAACGGGAAAAATTCTAGGTCGATCAGAAAATCGCATCTCCTGAAAAAGGTTTTTCAGCACTTTTTTCATATTTAGGTACAATTTTCTTCGAAGCTATCATAATGAAACGTCATTTTGTAGAGCAATCTAGGCTAATAATCGTAGGGGGTAATTTTCTTTTAAAAACTCCCAGGAACGAAAAATGAATTAGTTTGTTAAAAAAAAGAAGCAAAATTTGATCAAACATCTTTATATTATTGCCCAAAATAAACTATTTACTATTTTTAACGTTGTCCAAATTCGTAGCATACTGAAAAAAAACTAAAACGAAAAAATGATTGGTTATAAACTATAATATAGCAAATAGATTTTGAGAAAGAAACTATCCCTATTAAAGTAAAGTATAATATTTTTTAAGGATAAGTCGTGCAATTCTGTGCTATGGCTGTCAAATGTGGGGATACAAGAGGTTTGAAGCAATAGAAAAAGTGCAGCGTTTTTTTATAAGAAGGTTGTTCACATTGCCATCTGGTACACCAAACTATATATTATATTTAGAAACCAACTTGGATTTAATTTTGGTGTATACACTTAAGCTTCACTACTCCTATATTGTGAAAGTTCTGATGTCTCCCGATACCAGATACAACCAGTTTAACTTAACTTAACCAGGAAGTAAGATCTACGTTTGTGTCTCCCTAAAACGAGCAACCTAGACGTGTTCACATCACGTATTTATTAATTTTGTCAGGCCAATTAATCGAACAATAAACAAATTCAAATAAATAGAACACAACATTTACATTAAAAAAAAAGCATACATTTGTTCTGAACGAAACTAAAACACAAAAATAACATCGTTGGCGGTCATGAAGACTAATATTTCATGGTTCGCTCACTGGAAATATTTGTTTGAAAAGTACAACTTGCCATTCCTCATATCCTTAGACAACCTCTGTGACTAGCATAATCATTTTTCAATTCTTATTAATCAAATTAATAAACAACATCACGAAGAATGCCGGTC
>NW_019393025.1:3425-302342 GCF_000648675.2 Cimex lectularius | reverse complement strand
AAATAATTATAATTATATTATTATAAAACAGGCTTTTATATTCAATTATTTTTCTTAGGTATTTTTTAAGAAGGCAGGTACATTAGGCTATATTATACATTTTATATGTGTGAGAAGTTTAGGGGCCGACAAACAGCTGATGTCATCACCAGCCTTCCGACTGACTGTTACTGCTTCTTTTTCTTATCTTGCATTCATATTTTTTTTTATTATTATTTTTTAATTGCAGCCATTTGAGCGTCTCAGTCTGTCGAAAGACTCTCTGTTTTATATGTTTGCTAAATAGATATCATAATATACCAGCTTCTCGTGTTGAATATAATCCGATATGCCGCAGTATCTTCCGCCGGAGTATCTCAGCCGAATGAAAACAATTTAATAATGTTTATTAAGTAAATCTAAGGGTAACTATAAAAAAGGCATGATTATGAATCGTCGCCACACTAATAAATCTCATTTTAAATAAACTTTTTTGGGGTTAGGGGGTTGATATTATGAGAGAGGGAGGGAGTGAGAGAAAAGGTTCTTCGCGTTTTGAGAGATTTATAATTCTCATATCTGGTGCGCCAGAGCTTGAGTTTTTCATTCTCAACTCATTTTTTCATTCCAACTTAACCACACTCTCTGGTGCACTTAGTTGTAGTTCTGGTCCCATGGGTGAAAGGGCTGTCCATTTTTTGGCTAGCGGGTCAGCTTGTTCATTTCCATCTATGACTTCACAACTGGAATCCACTTTGAGGTAATCTTATTTAGTTTTCCCAGAGTCATTACGTACTCCTTTCGCTATTTGAGCCTCTGTTCAATGGTTATACCTAGGTAGTTTGTTTATTTGGTAAGTTCAGTCACCTTTTATAGTGGGGGGCTTTTCTTTTGAGTTTCCTTCTGTTTGTGAAAGGTTTGAGATATGTTTTTTAGAGTTTATATTTAAACCCTTTTTCTCACACCATCTTCCTATACAGGGCGCTTTGCTTTTGATTTGACAGAATGTCTTCAAATTCCCCTTGTATGATTGTTACCAGGTCATCTGCGTAACCTATTGTATATTATTCTAACTCATTGACTTTTTTAATTAGATGTCTATCTTGATCTGGAAAAGATAATATTTTGTTGCGAAAATATACAGTTTTCTGCCTTTCAAGATGTTGCCTTAATCTGAAATTACTTAAAATCCAAGGGCGCAGCGAAAACAAGCTGACCAGAGACATTAAAAAGATATTGAAGCCACTAATACCACACGTGAGTTACGCGAAGTAGAGGGTTCATGTGGGGAGGGGGCATGTCAATGCTCGCTGAGCAGGGTTGACTGAAAAAAGTGGATATGAGCCTTGAACGTATATTTAGATTAGTCCGTCCGTGATATAGTGATAACAACATTAGTATCATAGCCTGTTCATTGTACAAGTTCTAGAAGCACAAAGGTAAATAAGAAGTTTTTTCAAATTACTGTAAACCTGGCACGGACCAACCCATGGGATGTACATGCTGAGACCCTTTCTAGTAATTCAGGGCAACAAATCAAATTACATAACTTTACAAGAAAAATAACATCAGAAGACTGTAACTTCAGTATTTTCTTTCTTTTCAAATCTTGGATTCATTATGGCCAGATCTCGCTGCTCCCTCTCTGTAATCTAATACTATATTAAATTCAATAGTTTTCGTGGTCCGCTCGACCAATTAATATATTTCAATTAATTAATGTTTTTAGTTGAGATAAAAAAGTCAGTGTCACGAGCGGGATTCGAACCCAATGGAAAAATGGCAAAAAGGAGGGAAAATTCAAAAGGTGGGGTTGAGATGGGAAGTTAGTTGCTAGCTCTAGCGGTAGAGTAGCGGCGTATCTAGCCGAAGATCGTGGGTTCGAATCCCGCTCGTGACACTGACTTTTTTATCTCAACAAAAACCTTGATTAATTCTAATACAGTATTATAGTAGCAAGACTTGAACGGTGTATTTCAGGGATATGTGTAATGTTTTCAGTACGTAGAAAACCTACAGACGTTAGTTACATTCTAGTATATTGATATTCCGCCACCGATTCTCGACAATGTAGAATTTTAGAAGCATTTTATGTACGTCAAATTTCGACAATAAAAATACGGCTTTCGACAGTTTTGTTATCGATTTGTACTAATGTTTAAACTCTTTGGAATAGGTCTTTCCTCTAATATCATAAATTCAATTAAAAAAAGACAATAGTCAGGGTTTGATAAATAAGTTAGATAACGCTTGAATTTTAAATAGAAATGGGCGTAATTCAAGGATGTCTTCTCATACTACGCTATTTTCTCTAAACATAAATGACCTAAAGAACCAGTTGGATGGTGGAATATGCCTTGAAAGTGTTAGTATGGTTAATTGCTCGCATATGCGGATGACCTGGTATTCCTAGCTTCTAAACCCTATAATAAGGAATGACTGAATGAGCAACTCAAGGATAATTACAGCAAACCTAAAAATATCAAATCTAGAAATATCGAAAGTAATGATCCTTAGGAATGGGAGCAGATCTGCCTCAAACGAGAAGTGGCATGAATGCTTTGAGGTGGTTAATGAATGTGAAGACGAAATTAAAAAAAAATTATGCCGTGAACTTAAATTTGAACTAGAAAATGGTTATTTAAATAACTGCCTAACAATTCTATCGTATATTTGTATTGTAAGGAAGCATTCGTCTTCTCAATCCTATGACTTTGAAACGCCGCAGCCTTTAAACTCGATTCTCATCTCACTCCATACGTTTTTTTTTGTAATTCTAACTTTTACTTTTACATAATGTGCCTCTGAGCTTTGAAAGGCCGTACAATTTGCGCCCAAATGGTTAACGGTTGTCGGAAAGTCAAAATATGCTTAGATGACGTCCTTTTGATTGCTGTTAAATGACCACCTTTTCCGCTCTTTACGCAACGGCCATAAGCCGAGGAAGTCCGTTGAGGCGAATCCGAGCGTTGAACTGAGCGTAACGTCGAGAACAGTTCTGTCAATCAGGATCATAACTGTTTATCACATCACGGTTTTTAAAGGGTCATCATTGACAGTGTAATAACCAGATTTCCTATCTTCCGTCCACGCCTATTTTTGTCGAATTGTGTTTACATCCGATGCGCAAAGCCTTTCCGAATTCTTATTTTATGCTATAACTAGCTTTTACCCGCGACTTCGTCTATTCGGGAGTCTTTTAACCTTTCTAATGCGGTGCTTTTTAATGTAATGCCTCGATTCTCCTATTCTTCAATTCAGTTCGGTCTAAACATGCTAAAAAATTGTTCATATGATCCCCTTAGGGCTGGAATTTCAAAAAATCCTTTCTTAGCGGCTATCCTTATGATTATAGGAATGCACTGTCAAAAATGTTGCTGATCTTTCTTATGTATCCAAGCATGCTGTAATTTATTTCCTTTCAAATCTTAGATTACCTGTGAGAGAATCGTTCCTTCTTTATTCTAAGAAGTTCCCTGAAGGTATGATAGTATATTCATTATACCGTAGAAGTGTTTGAGTGCTTTTCTTACAAGTGCATTTGTTGTTGTAAATTGTAATTACTGTTATATTCAGCATTAAATTCATTGTAACGCTGTTGGATATATAAAATGCTAATGCAATCCCCCATCCTGGAGGATGCAACGTATTATCAATTCTCCATGAGAAAACCATGGATTCTCCAAATTCAATTCACGTAACAGCAGTGATTAACCGTGTGATTTGTTTATCATTACTGCAAAAGCCAGTTTAGTTGGAAATTGCAATAATTTGAATTGGAAAGGCACTTCTGTTGATATCGTTGTATATATTGTATTAGCATACACATCCTTCCCTTTGAATTTTAGTAGATGTAGATGTAGATATAATATTTCAGGGTATGGTATACTGCGCCCTTTAAGAGCTATTGTATCCCCTGTGCTCTGCCTAAAGCACATCGTTGAGTCCTATTTAATCAAGAAACTTGATTAATAGGCNGATTCCCAAGCCTGCACTTTTACACCATTCTTCTGTGATTTTCAGTCCCTCTTGGATTATATCGCAGAGGGTTTCCTCGAATTTTCCCCTGGCTGTCAGGACTATGTCATTGCATATCCCTGACATTTTATTCCTGAACGGTTCAGGGTTTCGAGCAGTTCATCAACTGTTAGGCTCCATAAGAGAGGTGATAATATCCCTCCTTGATGACATCCTTTTGTTGTTCTAACTTCTATAGTGTTTATTCCTATATTTGTTTCAGCTATTCTAGTTCTTAGAAGTTCTCCAATCCATCTAGATGTGGTTTGGTCTACGTGTTTTTTCCCCAGGGAGGCTTCCATTGATACATGAGATGCATTGTCGAAAGCTCCCTCAATATCGTGGAACGCGCAGATTGCTATTTCTTTTGTTTCCAGTGTTTCTTTTAGGTCACTGGTTAGTTGGTACAGTGCAGTTTCTGTTGATCTTCCTGCTCTGTATGCATTCTGACAGTAATGGAGAGGCTTGTTTACCAGTGCAGTCGTTCTTATATAGTTGTCTATTAGCTTTTCAAGAGTCTTTAATAAAAAGGATGTTAAGCTGATTGGTCTGTAGGATTTGGGGGATGTGGGGTCTCTTTTCCCCACTTTTGGTATAAACACCACCCTTCCCTACGCCATGTCTGTGGTATATAACCTAGTGCTAAACTGCTTCTATATATTTGTAGCAGTGTTGGAGTAATTATATCCATTCCTTTTTGTAACAGGATGGGAAAGATTCCATCCGTTCCTGGTGCTTTGTACGGGCTGAAAGTGTTAATCGCCCAGAGGATTTTCTTCTCTGTGATTATTTCAGCTGCTTTCTACCAATTTTCTTTCTTGGGATTGTCTGCTCTCACATTTTCTGGGGAGATGTTGTAGGTACTGCCTGGAAAATGTGTACTTAGAAGGAGCATTGCTTTTTGTTGCATGTCTTCTGTGTATTTGCCTTCTGTATTTCTTAGGGCAGTGTTTATATCTGATCTGTCCTTTGCTAGTATCTTGTGCAATCTAGCTGCTGTGGATTCTGTGGAGATTTCTCCGCAGAATTTGCGAAAAATCTCTCTTTTCGCCTTGCGGATGGCATGGGTATATGAAGTAAGTAACCTTTTATATTCTCCCCAGTTACTTCCTAGTCTAGCCTTGCTAAACGCTTTCCTGGTTTCTTTTCTTAATATGCCCAGTTCTGCATTCCACCAAGGTGGTTCTTGTCTACTTTTTGGGACCTTTACAGGGCAGCTTGTTTCATATGGATCAATTATATTTTCTGTAAGTTCTCTGACTGCAAGTTCTAATTCATTGCAGGTTTTTGGTACTCTTTTCACTGTTGCATGGTTTAAACTGTGGTTACCATCTCAGTGAACCTTGCCCACTTAGTGTTCCGGGGGTTTCTGAACGGTGTAGGGTCTATCCTATCTGATTCGATGTCGAACCTTATTATTCTGTGGTCCGACATCGACGCTTCACCTGAAACCCTCCAGTTTTTTATCACTTTATATAGAACTTGGCTGCAAGTGGTAATGTCCAGTACTTCTTGTCTAGCTTTGGTGACAAAGGTAGGGGTAGATCCTATATTAAGTATATCTAATTTTTCCTTCACCAAAAATTCTATGAGTGCCTCACCTCTTTTGTTGTTGTTGGTGCTTCCCCAAATTTGATGATGTGCGTTGGCATCACATCCCAAGGGGGAGATTCTTCTCGCTGCAGTAGCTGGCTAGCCTCCGTAGCTCATCAGGGGGAGGGTGTTCCTCTTCTCCTGGGAAGTATGCCGATGCTACTACTGCTTCTTGTCTCTTCCCATCGATTGGTATTTCTACCTTGAAGGGAACTAAATCTCCAGTCATGAATTCTGAAAGACAAAGATAATTAGTGTTTTTCCTAATCAATATACATGCACGGGGATTTTCCTGTCTGGAATCCCATACAGTCTTACCGCCTTTACAGGACAAACATCTAATTTGTCCTTTCCACTGCCAGGGTTCCTGGATGAGAATTGCCCATAGATGTTGTTCAGTGAACATCCTTGCTATTACTGCCGAGGCAGCTTTAGCGTGGTGGATGTTCACCTGGGCCATTCTCATTTCCTTCATTTTTGGTTATTCTTTTGGGGGAGAAGGAGGTGTCTCCTCTCCCAATAGCTCCTCCTCAGTGGGCACTCTTGGCTCCGTCTGTAGAGGAGGGGTCCGGGTCTCTGCGATGATCTGGTCAACCTCCATCTCAGCAGTATTTTCGGAGGTAATCTCCGTGGGTGGAGGCGTCACTGTAGGGGCCTGCTCCGATTGAATGGATGGGGGGGGTGATTGGGGTGGAGGTGTGAGATTTCTCTCGTTTTGTAGCCTCCTCCCCCCTCCCTTTTCAGGCCCCTAACAGGGATCCTTCCCAAACGAAAGTTGAGGGTATGTCCTCTTGACATTATCGTTTTTGCTGAGATGTCGTCGATGCCCAGGATCATGACAATCCCAGGCCCCTCCGCTTTCACTGAGTGGACTTTCCATTCCTCAGCGCAGATTCCATCATTCTGCGCTTTGACCAGCGCTAAGGTTCTCTGTTCTTCTTCTAGTTTTGTCCTAGGGAAGAAAACTGCTATCGAGTTTCCTCCCCAACCCTCACTGTTAGTTTCTTTTCTTTGTTTAGCTCCAGTTTGGGAGCTATTTCCTGTAGCCATTGTACAGTTTTGCCATCTTGACAGTCTAGGACCATCATTCCTGGCCTGAAGTGTATGCCTTCAAACTATATTTTAGCTTCCCATCCTTTTAGAATTTCTTCTATGAGGGTTTCCTCTAGATGGGTCAACTCTTCCGTTGTTAAAGTTACCAGAGGGTATTCCTCTGGTAGCAAAGCCACTCTTATGATCTTTGCTGCTCCAGCGTAACTTCTCTCTGACTTTAAACTATGCCTGAGGAGTGGAAGGCTTTACTTTCTTGTCCCTTCTCAGTTTCTTACGGGTAAGAGATTGCTCTCTTGCCCTCTTACTGGATGATTGTGCCTCCAGTTTTTCTTGTTGGATTTGAGCCTTCCTTTCGTCGGCTAATCTCCTTGCTTCTTCGGGTGTTTTCCCCGATTTTATAGCCCTCAGGTACCATTTGGTCATAGCACCGCTAAGACCTTTCCTGAGAGGATCGTCTTTTCCGCCTGGTTCTCCCAGCTTTGGTAGTTCGGCGGAGGCTTTTTCTTACCTTTTGGTTTCCCAAGAGGAGGTCTATGTCTTCTAGTGTCGCTACTTGAAGGTATTGAACCTTTCATTTGTGTGGTGTTTAGTTTCCCACGTAGCGACGGAAATTTATCTTTAGAAGGGAGTGGTGGTCTCTCCTTTGCTTCTGAGGACTGAGTGTCCATCTGGGGGTTGATTCCCAGCTTTCTTGTTGTGTTTGGAGCAGTGGAATCCTGCTCTGGGTTTTGTTTTTCGTTTACTTTGCTCATTTGAGTCCCACAAGTAGCTAGGGAACTATAAGGTCCGCTCCATCAGAGCCCTGCATGATGGAGTAGGGCTACATACTCTCTGATGTCGCCCGGTGTCAGAGAGGCTCCGTTCAAGACAGCCACATTAACCCCGGCTGCCAGTGAATCACTCGGCACGGAACGCATGACACCTTTGATTGGGGCGGATGCTGTTTTCTGTCAAGCCCAAGACTCTTTTTAGGGGGGTGATAGGATAGAGGGAGAGGGGTTGGTGATATGAGTCTATTTAGTGAGGAGTGGTTAGGAAAGTGAGTACCTCACTTTGGGATAGGACACCAGAGCCCCTTTAGCCTTTTCGCACCGTACCATACCGTGGGGATCGATGTGAATCCCCCCGTCAGGACGGCGACGAACGTTTCCCGGGGTTCACTACTTGGAAGCGGGGTTGGTCTTTGAACCCCTTGAATTTTAGTAAGAATATTAATATTATTCTACGAACAATATGTTGTCAATATTGTTGTTGGTGGCATTTTAAACAAAGGAACTTCTAGACATTTCTACAATAGATAGACAAAAAATCAAAATGTGAGATTAAACATAATTCAAACTGCAGCAAAATCATCACAATTGTACTGAACAGTAAAAAACTTACAAAACTAATATAAACACAAAAACTTACAAAACTGAGGTAATTTACTACTTACTATCTTGACCTGGCTGTTGATTTATATAAATAAGCTCAAATCCGAAGACGTTTGTGCATAAACATACACATGTATAGAGTTGAGCCCGTTACTTCTCGTATTCCACCGGCAATTCCAGATTTTAATTTTCAGTAAATTAACGGCAGGCAACGAGAATCACTCATCAAATTCAGAAACTTAATAAATCTAATTGGCGAAAGCACTACGTATCAAATTTAATTTAAAATTTAAATCAATGTTTAATAATATTTTATATAATTTATAATTGGTTATGTATGTATACGTGTAAAACAAAATAAGTTTTTTTGCAGCCTTTATCTTTGTACACGGAGATCCACTCCTCGTAGGACGGCTATTAGCTTCCCGAGCGTTTGATCTGTATTTATTCTGTAGTATTTATTGTACTTAGTTGATAGTTAATTATTGCATCTGTTACTTTTTATTTATTTATTAGTTTGTGTCTTCAAATTGTTAGTTTTGTCAAAATGTAATTTGTTATTTGGTAGGTCTGTACCTTTATTTATTCATGTTGTTGTTATCCTTTGCTGTTGTTGTTTTCGCACCGAAATTTTTTATTCTTAGTACTTATTGTGTCGATCAATCTTTATTGCTCTCGTTACTTGTTATTTATTTATTGCTTTATGAATTTCTAGTCATGCTAAAAAATGGAATTTGTTATTTCATAGGTCCGTACTCTTGCTGAATGTTCCAAAACAACGAAAAAAAAATCTTTGTACACTAAATAAACGTTCAATTGAAGCATTTTTTCTCAATTCTGATGGTTTGACTGAACGGAACGCGAACGTCGGGTTAACATGCCGGTGGTTTGTCATACCAACACCCCTGCTGCCTGTAGTAAAGATACAACGGTGAAGTTTGTATCGTCCTATCTTTACATCAGCGAAACCAATTCTGTAGTTTTTGCGACTATAATGTATCAGTAGTTTTGCAACTACAACCGATTCAGTTATTTTTCCGACTGTAGAGTGTCAGGGATTTGAAAGACGCGGGAGACGTGTATCATACCGGGAGCCGAAGGCCCGTCTGGACAGCTGACAGCTGAGAAAACAGATGTGAAAATGGACGCCACAAATTCCTGAAATCTGTCTTTTTTTTTGTAAATTCTGGTGCCCATTATTTATATGCCTTTTATATTCTCCAAACCCGGCCGGCACTAATAAAAATGAAATGTGAAAGGTTCATCGAAATCGGTTTAATAGTTTTAGTTTTGATCAGTAACACACATACGTACATTCACTTTCATCTCTATATAGATTTTTAATGAAAATGTTATAAATAAGAGAAAGAACCACTGGCGTTTTGTTTAAGGAGTTAATCTTAAGCTTTAATCGGAAAAAGACTTGGAGGTCTTCACACTCTGATTAACATTTGCTGCTATTAATTCTAAAACATATGTAGACCAGTTTTGCCGTTATTTACCGGTGAAAGTTTCTATTTCAGTTTATTAGTAATTTTTTAAATTTGTTTTTATCATATCCTCCTAAGCCGGTGTTATTTAGCTTGACTGTTGGGTAAAAGGCCCACAGTAATGGGTGGTGGTGTTTACGTTTTTCAAAAATTCAACTGTGACAGGAGCAACGGGTCTCCATAACGTTAAGCTGACTTTCTGTCGTTAACTTGATTAAATTTTGATTTACATTTATCAATTGGAAATGAATTTTGTCCAATTATATTTAATTCGGGTCTTCCCAAACTGTGGTCCGCGGCGAACTTCTAAAATAATTAATAAGCACAAAAATAAACGTCGAATGAATAAATACAATTAAAAACTAATAACAATGAGTACTGAAAACAAAAGTGTGTTTATTTTGCAACAGCAGTCATTGTGTTTTTCATAGGCATGCTTTAGCTATGAAACAAATGACAGCCTCTTTTCAGAAAGTTTTGGAGGAGTCTGTTCAAAAATCACCATTGAAGTCAAGACTTAACAATAATGTGTGAGGATATGGGAAACCTTCGTCATTCCCTGCTTCTCCGTACAGAAATGAAGTGTCTGTCTCATGGGTTACAGGAATTACGTAGTAAAGTCTTATCTTGTTGATGGGCCACATTGTCAAATTGGCCAACGTTTTCAATGATGAGAACTGGCAACATAAAGTGTCGTATTTATCAGATATTTTCATTAAAATGACTGAGATGAGTCTCTCTTTTTGCGAGGGAAGAGTATCACAACTTTCGATGATAATGACAAATTCACTATTTTTCGTGGTCCGCTTGACCAATTAATAACATTCAATTAATTAAGGTTTTAAGTTGAGATAAAAAAGTCAATGGCACGAGCGGGATTCGAACCTACGACCTTCGGCTTGATACGCCGTTTCTACCACTTGAGCTATCGTGACTTCGATCCCCTTGGGCACCAACTTCCCATCTCAACCCCACAGGTCGTGGGTTCGAATCCCGCTCGTGATACTGACTTTTTTATCTCAACTTAAAACCTTAATTAATTGAATGCTAATGACAAAGTTCACGCCTTCAAATGAAAAATCAAGTTTCAGGTTGAATCTGTTGAGAAGGAAGAGGTGTAACGTTTTCCTACGTTAAATGATTTTTTTTTAAAGAAAACAAACTAGAGCTTTTGAACGGCACGTTGATGGATGAAATAATATGCGTTCAACTTAGAAGTTTGGAGATATCCTTTGACCAGTACTTCCCTAACATGAATCGGTCGTCAAACCGTTTTCAATTTCGACATAATACATATGTTTGATAGACAATTACTTAAGACTCTCCACCTTGAAATCTTCTTTCGAGTCCGAACTTTACCTCTATTTTTGAATAGGTCGAGAAAACAAAAACAATTCAACCTCTTGTTGAAAAAGCTAAATGTTTTCTTCTTCCATTTGCCACAACTTACCTTTGCGAATCCGGATTTTTATATCCATACAGCCACCAAAACTAAATTTAAAAAAATGAATGAATCTGACATCCGTCTCCAGCTATCAAAAATTAAACCCAACATATCCAAATTGTGCAGGCTAAAATACCTCTCTCTTCCATTAATCCATTAATCATTAATGTTAATTTTATTACATTTGAATTGGCTCAAGTTCTATCTACCCAGAGATTCCGTTCTGTCCAATTTTATTTTTTTGTTCCGGATTTTGTAAATTAAGTTAAGTGTGTAAATGTTTGTTTTTATAATTATATCCCCCTCGATCACCTAATTAAGAATGGACTGGCTAATTTATAAAACTTTAATTTATAACATATACTATATGTATCTATCTAATTTAAAATACGTGAATGAGAGGGGTCCGGATTTTGTCCTGAGAACGGGGTCTGCTGGCTAAACAGTTTGGGAAGCCCTGATGTTAATTGATTGTGGTTTATGGAAAATTCGGTCCTATGTAGGACAGCGGATTTTCACTTTCTTTAAACAAGACACTCTGATAAACGGAACGGATGCTCGTGTTTGTTGTTCCAAGCCCTAGAGACCTCATTTGATAAATATGCTATGGATAATTTCAGTAGTAGAATTTATCGACAAAATTGATTTGTTTTCATTTGTATTTCATTCGTCGAAGGAATAATTACACGACCAAAAAAGGGAAAGTTGTTATGGATAATGTTTTTTGTTTAATATTTGCGCGTAAACTCAATCTTTATCTATTTATTTAAGTATTTAATATAATACATATGTATATTGGAATATGCATAAGTAAACATGTAGGATAAGCAGGTTTAACTAAAGCAAGTCATTTGACACCAAATTTTCAATGATTATGTAAATCACCACCGTTTCGTCACGAACTAGATAAATGTAAAAATATCAACATTTAGTTGAAATACTGAGAAGCAAAAAAATGGCCATTTCTCTGTAGTAGAATTTTGTTTCTCGTAGAAAGAGGTTTGGTAAAACTATGCACTAGCCTAGTAAATCCTTAATATGTTTCTTCATTAATTCTTATGCTGTATGTTTCGGCCAGAGCAAAATAAGCTCTGCACCGTGACCCTTTGAATCCTCTCCTCAACCTCTCCTTCATCATTTTCCTTTTCCATTAGTACCGATTTCTCTGTGTCCCTGTGAGAATTTATTGGGAAAGAAAAAAACTTCTTCTCGGCTCAACTCTCTCTCCCTTTTACAACCTCACCCGTGAGCACCTCTCATTTTTCCCTTCAATTTTCTTTTATCATTTTCCCTTTTTCACTTCCTGAACTACGGCATCGCAACGGGGCCCCAATCTCGCTACGACTTCTGTAAGTGATTCCTTTTTTTAATGCAGTGCACGCCGAATCGTAAGTTTTTTCTTTTATTTCCTTTATTTTCAATTTTATTTTAGTATCCATCCCAAACACTGTATTAATAAATTCATTATTATTATTATTATTATTTATTAAATCCATTATATTTCATGGTACGATTGACCAAATAACTTCTTTAAATTAATTAATCTTTTTATGTAAGGTATTGGTTGAAATGAAACAGCTAGTGTCACGAGCGGGATTCGAACCCACGACCTTCAGCTATCGTTATTATTATTACTATTTTCTAATTCTGCTCTGCATAAAGAGCGATGTAGCAACAGCAGAGGTCATGTCGACCCCCGGGGTGCTGTTATTTTTGAGGAAAAGCACATTTGTAAGTATGTTGGGTCCGAATTCAGTTGCGGCAACCGACGCGACGCCAAGCAATAGATGGGTTTGGCCAAATAGGAATCGATGATTTGGCTCTTTTGATGGTAAACCGAGCCATTTCCAATTTGATACCATATTAGTTATTTTTTGCATGATTTCTAGTTGTCATCGTTCCTGGGGATGAGCTTTGTTGAACTCGAATCCAACCGCGGTCGTGTAATATTCGGTGCGAGGGCATTGTCAGATAACTATTGTTGCCGTGTCATTCCGTTTCGGCAAACAGGTGACAAAGCATGCCTAAGGCCTGCAATACTCCTTTTTATACACGGAGGAAAAAAAGAAAAAGCGAGCCTTTTAATTTAAAATGACACTCTTGGTGGAAAAAGTAAAAACCACTGCCAGCCGCGCTAATAGGCATATCTTTTTGTCGACTTCTTCTGACCGACGTTGAATAAAACGGAGTCCTTTTATGTTGTAAATATCTGGTGGAAACTCGATAACTAATCCAAACGATAAATGTACAAGCGAATTGAATTTGGGATTATGGAAGATCGAATTAAATTAGCGATTTGTGTGAATCGATTCCTCTCATTTCTTCACCGGCCTTTCAATCCATTTGTTTTAATCTTTTGTTACTCCAATCCATTTTTGTTATTGCCAGTATGGTTATCAAGATCTTAATAAAAGCAACCTACAGTACCTAGTGACTGTTGAAAGAAAAGCTCTGCTGTAGTAACCAAAGCGTTCAACACGGTCTCGATCGACGGCTCACGGGTATGAGCTGGCGAACCACCAATTGACATCTTAATAAAGAAAAGGTGTGCAGTATAGGATTTAAAAAACGGAAGACAACCAGGTATGCCGGCAACAAATGAGCATGAAGGGGGGGGTACCTATCACCAAGGGGTAGGTACACATTTAATATCCTCTCATCGTTCAGGCAACCATAAAATTGAAACACTAAAAATAGACCTCTATATGTCTCAGTTATTAACAGGCCATGGAGACTTCGCAGCTGTTATTTAAATTAATAAAGTAAATTAATAAATAATAAAGAGTAAATTCTCCTTTGTGCATATGCGGACGTGAAGAATCAGCTGAGCGCGTATTTTTAAAATGCACAGTCTACTCAGAATAAAGGAAATAGTGGCTGAATAGCATACAAAAGCAATCTGCTGCAATATACTCTCTGAAAAATGCAATGCTGGCAAAAAGAAAATTTTTTGCAACCAAGAAAATTATATTTTCATTAATGAAAACAAAAAATGGTCGACTAAATAAAGTAAATTAAATGCACTAAATGAGTGTCTAGTCATTAAGCCTGTTAATATTGTTAATATTTATTTGTTAAATTGTGAACGTCGTTATTGTTGTTAGTGTATTTACAAAGTTGTTGTAGCTATTTATGATTATTCGTTATACATCCTCTTCACCAAAGTTGCGGCTAACATCTCGGCTAGAGAGATCCTTGGACTCAGGCAGAGAAAGATTGTCAAACAAGAAATCATCTGTAAGATCCCCAAAAGGACTAGGAACAGAGACAAAAGATAGAAGACCTGATGGGGGATGGTCTACAATGTAGTGGACTGTACAACTGTATACGACGACAAATAAAATAAATTTAAAATTAACTCACTCTCCGCTCGTCGTTTTCCTTCATCCACGTGGAATTCTGGGAAAAACAGGGAAGGGTAGAAATTGCTGAAAGGTAATCGGGATGGAAAACCAAATGGGGGAGCTTACCGACGAATTTTCGACAATCCGCGATGACAAAACGCAGGACAAGTGATAATCGCCCGAATAAGCGTAACGACAACGTAAAAATTCATACGCAGTGAAAAAAATCAACTTAATCGTTCGCATTCGTAAGCCAGGCTAACTCGATCCGACCGGCCACCAGCCTCTCACGCTCGAAGTTCATAGGAGAAAAAAAAAACGGGAAGATGTCGCCGTGTTAGCCAAGTCGTCTACTCCGCCTTACCTATACCGAGCTAAGTTTTTTTGCAACTTAGATCGAGGTACGCTGGTTTTCGGTTCGTCCTTATAGACGGGTCCAAGATTGAAGAAGGTATGGCGTGTGCAGTGTATCGCGCATGTAACTCGGGGTGGACGCACCCGCCCCACTGCACTCTTTACACAGCACAACTGTACGCGATTTGACACGCACTTTGGGTGATTAGAGACGATGGTTGCTTTGCCTACCTAGCCTGCACAGACTACCTCAGCGCGGTTACTGCGGTCTGTGTTAGATTTTCCGTCGACCCTGCGTAGTACTATTGTTAGAGAGATACCACGAACTGGAGCGTCTCAGCAAAACGGTGGTTGTGGTCTGGGTACCTTCGCACGTAGGTCTAGAAGTTCATGAAAAGGTGGGGTAGGTGGCTAAGCCCAACTTCCGGACTTGACCACCACGATCCTGCCCTCTGATGCTAAAAAAGGAATAAAAAGCATAATTAAAGGGGTGGCAGCGTCAATGGGCCGGATCGACAGAGAAGCTCTCGTGTGCACTGTTGATGGGTGGCCCTCGGAGGATCTGACTAGTAGAAGAAGTGTCATCCCCACTCGATTAAGAATAAGCCATGCGAGGTTGACACACGGGTACTTACTTTTGGGCCAAAGCCCGCGTATGTGTCCTGCCTGCAGAGAAAGGTTTCTCGAATTAGGTTCGTGTCCCACCTAATTGAAGGGTGCAATTCCTTCGCTTCATACAGAGAGTGCGCAGGAATGCCACCCGATCTGAGAATTGTGCTCGAGCTCAGCAGCGAATATTTGGGTCCCCTCTTTTTGGAGGAAGTGGAGTTGTTCTATTGTATGTAGTAATAATATTTGTGTATTTCCAGTTTGTGTTGAGAATGAATGCATTTATTAGCGTGAATGTATAAAGTGAGAGGGTCGATGGCAGAATATCACCCCCCTAATTGAATGTGGTATGTGAATAGGAGTGAATGTACACACTTAAGAATGAGAGTACCATGGGTTCGGACCTGCATGCGTTGGGTGCTGAATTGACCTAGCTGTTGACAAAGGTTATGTATGTACATGTGCGGATTTGAGGCTATATAAATCCAAATCCAAAAGTCCAATTTATCAATAGTGTTTCGGCCGATGCCGTTGATTAAAAAATAATAAAGTACAATAAAAAAAGAAAAGAATGGAGAAGAGAAAAAAAGGGAAAAATACAAATAATTAATTTAAAGAAAAAGTTCTACAATGAAAAGGTCAATCCTATAACTGGGGATGGGTGTGTTCTGTAATTGTAATTTACTTACCCACTTCCTTCCTGTACGAATTGCTGCTCGAAGCACGGGCCCGATTCTTTCTGACTTCGTGCAGTTGTTTCTACGGATGTCTGGTGGATTTGAGCGATGGTCGAATATAATAAAATATGTGTGGTGATTCCGTGAGTTATTAAAGCTATTTGTAATACAGTGTAAGATAAGAACCAAACCTGGAGACTGTTGCGTTTGCGGCTGAAATGACCTAGCTGTTGGTCCCTGGACCCAACCTCGGTTGTTGGGCGGATAAAACAGAAGTCTGACCCCGGACTGCCAACACCTGGGGTGGATGATTCTCGAGATCTGCCGGTAATTTATCGTATATTACACAAAAGCTTGAATCGCCCGCAATGACTCAGACTCAACTCTGTACATAAATCAGTAATCAGATACACAATCGTATCTGCTCATCAGTTTGAAGAGGACTTTTGGGATGGTCGAAGTAGAACGGTGATACTGTTGTTTTCTTATTGCTGTCTGGACGTTTTGGTTAATTCCCTGAAGATAATTACGGTATTCCACAACCGTTGCATTGAATTAAATGTGCTACTGTGCTTGATAGTCCCAATCTATATACGTAGATGAGCTTTTGAGATTTCAATGTATTAACGTGCTTAGGAAGTTAGTTTGGTGGTCAAATTCAATTTTTTAAGAGCATGCAGGCGATGGCTTTCTACCCAACATCTGAGTAAATCGAACTAGTAGGACTGTCCACTTCCTTGGAGAGTATTTCCTGTTATATCATTTCCAGTGCGCAGTTCAACAAAAGCTCAGCCATGTTTCAGTTTTGATATTTCTTTCTTTCGAGAGAGCCTTTTTGGCATCGTGTCGTTGCGGTTACGGACCAGGGTGTGAGATCTGAGTCTAATATATCGGCTATAGGTGTTAAGTTTAGCTAAACAGAGCGGCAATAGGCGAGTTATCCGGGAGATCCACTCACGCAGAACAATGTCCAAATATAAGGATATTCCTAATTCAGTCACGTACGACGAGACACGTGTCCCATGTACAGCATCCTCAGAGTCTTCATTGGCTTCCAACCTTCCTACTGCGTCTCCTTCGTAATTCACATCTGCATCAGACAAAAAAAAATTCGAAATAATTTTAAGGCCTCACTGCCTAAATATCTATTTTTTAAGTCAATCCATTACAGGCGTTATTGTGTAAAACAAAATAAATATCCTAACTCTGAAAGTGCTCTAAATATTGCTAAAAAGTTTAAGTATGTCGCTTTGAGAAATGTTGAGATTTCATCCGTAACCAATTTGCCAAAACTGTGTAAACCATTTATTGTTTTTAAATATACGAATAACACACGGTATAAGAAGTTTTACTCCCGTTTATCGTTAATCAGCTGCTTTTTGGCATTCCTTTTTCTTCAGAGTAGAGATAAAAAACAATGATTACTAACCCAGTACTCAAAATTTTCAAATGCGCTTTTTATTATTTCCACAGGCTCAGAAATTCTTCACTGCTTTTAAAAAATATTCTATTTCGGAATCAGTAGCGACCACGACCAATATCGATCTATTGTGCATCTCCTCCCTTCTAGAGCTTCTCATTAAGCTTAAAGCTTTTTACCAGATCCCAAAGTTTTTTTAAGGACTCTTGTGCATCTTTCACGCCCGGGCATTTCCTCTCCCAAGAGCCATCCAGCCTGCATAAATAAGCCTCGCACTACAGAGCACGTGTTCAGCAGTTTCTTCTTCTACCTGGCAATATCTGCACCGGCTTGTTTCTGCTGGTGCCTTCGGAGTCTGCAGTGTCCAGTCATCCAGCTACTCTAATCCTTACACGTACTAGGTTTAGTAGTTCTGCCGATAATGCCTGCTATGATCCTTTGATAAACTTTTTCGCATGCCCTGTCCCGGAATACAATCCCATTAAACCGACTTATTGAGTTTTTCTAAATCCATTGCCTGATGGATCTACGATTTAGATAGTTTGCTATGCCACTAAATGTTTCAGGGTTGATAGATGTCCTCATGAAACTTTCCTTGGCCCATATATCGGCCTCATCGTTGTCCCTTCGCCATATGTGTCCTGGTTGATACGCAAAGTTCTGTTTTGCAGCGCGATTTGAATTTTTATGGCAGTATGAGTATTTTAAATGATTGTTAATGGCCTAAATGAAACTTAGGAAAGCTTATGCTGTCTGGAAATCCCATTTTTCGCAGTTGGTAGAAAATATGCAGACAAATCTATCCTGGTGTTATAATCCGGTCAAAGGCTTGCAGGCTCTAATAAACTCGCTATTCTTAATTTATCAACAGAGGCGGCCCAACTAAAACGTAAATCATTTCTTAATTCACTACTCGCAAATAGATTGTTCCAATTTATTGTGATAAATTAAACTTTTTGATCATAATCATCACCCGTCCTTAGTAATTGCATTTATTAGCGTCTCCACCCAATATCGTTGTTGAGCCGGCTTTTTTATGCGCCGTCGGTGTAAATAGACAGCCTTTTTAAACAGTTCGTTCACCTTTACTATCGTCGCAGAATTATCGCTTTGTTTCTTGCCGGGGGCGGTTCGTAAAGTGTACCTTTTTTTGCAATAACGGATTAAGTTGGTTATTATGTGCAATGGTTTACAGCTTGTCTTTGCCTACACCTCCCTTGTCGTTAATGACCTAATGACCGTAACTTCTAGTGGTATCGCATCCCGTAAAAAAAAGTTAGATCTTTTTGTGAGGTGGAGGATGTGAGTGGAAGGTCGGGGGATAATAAAGTTTTACAATGATTCCACCCAACGATGCCGTGCATTGTCGTCTAAAAGACGGCATTTTACTATTCTGGAATACTAAACGGTTCCTTTATTCATTTATGGATGTAACATGGTTTGTATAGCTTTCATGATGCCGTTTCTATTTCACCTAAAGATAGGGATCGTGTTGCTATTAGTTATTGGGTACGATTTGACATTTTGAAGCTGTTTTTGTGACTATGGTCGATACAGACCATCGGGTTGTCCCGGAGGGATTTTGTAGGAAGCATATTTGTTGGAAGTGGGTTAGTGTGTATACTTATGGAATTTTGGGTAACGGGAAAGGATGACTTATTTGACAAAAGGACATTGGTGGTCGGTGTGTAGGGTGAGGTTCGAGATGTAATAAGAAGGGGCATTGGTGATTTTAAAGAAAATTTGTGACTGCAGTGACTGATTTATTTTAGAATTGGAGCGTTTGGTTACCGAGAAAAATACCTAGATATTTCACTACGTCAGCAGTTGGTATAGGTATGTTGTTAAAGTAGAGCGTTGGAAAAGTCACACGGCGGAGGGTAAAGGTTGTGTGGTTGCATTTATTTTGAATAATTTTTATTCTCCATCTTTTGAACCGTTGATCATTTAGATGGGCTTGGACTAGCTTCGATATATCGTAGTATACTTCTATAGTCCACCCAATGAATTCGGAAATAATTAACTTTAGCAAAAAATGGCTTTTATAAACCCCAAGTTAATTTTGGCTAGGAATCGCGTGGTGGTAACATATTTAGCATAACTTTCTTAACTAACTGGGAAATGAAACTAACTTCCTTTTTTCTTATTTTAAATGAGAATCCCATATTTTCACTGAACAGTTCAATTCTAGAGCTTATTTTGTGCCACTTTTACTAAAAGGAAAATTTTGATAGGATCGTCCTTTTGTGAGTTATGCCCAACGGAAGACGCGTGAAGGGGCATGCTTTTTGTAACAAGATGGCCCACCACGTTTATTTCGAAAACGATTAGCATTAGTAAGTTAATTTAGGATAGGAGTCGTCTCAAAATAGGGTAGGGATCAGGGGGTTGCTTTTCCGCTTAGCTTATATTAATTTTTGAAAAAAAAGAACATATTACAAAAAAGGATGTTTTTTAACCATCGAGTCCATTTTATTTTTAAAATGACTCCGCTGTTATTATGTATTGTTGCAGATTTGACCATTTATTAAAATTTATGTTTATTATAAATACTAAAAAACCTGTGTGATGCGCAGAGCTCTGCTCGTTTCAGAAATTCTTCATTTGTGGCTTTTTCTATTAATTCTGGGCGGATTTCTCTGGAAGCCACAGCAATCCGTTGTTCCAATTCTTGGACAATCAATACTGGAGATGGACTAGCATACACTTATTCTTCAATGCCCCGCAAAGAAAATAAACCAAGGGGGTCAAAACTGGTGACCTCGAAGTTCTAGAAATAGGACCTTGTGTGCTGATCCATTTCCCTGGATGGTTCATGTCCAAGTAATTGGTAACGTCGCGACTGTTGTGAGCGCGGCAACCGTCTTGTTGGAACCGCATCCTTCGCCTGGTGTAGAGCGAAATTCTCTCTATGAATCCAGGGAGGGTATAATAGAATGATACCGCTCTCTGTTGAGTGTTCCGCTAAAAAGTGTGGTCCAATAAGTTTATTTGCCGAGCAATCCGCACCAAATATTAGTCGAATTGACAGTTTGAAAATGTGTTTGAATATTCCAACGAGGATTTTCCGTAGCCCAGAAAACACTATTGTGCCTATTCAAAATCCCGTTATTTGAGAATTTGGATTCGTCGGTCCACAATATTCGGCTCAGCATGTCCGGTTCAATGTCCATTTCAGCGGATGGATCTCCCTCTTGAATGCCTTGTGACAGATGAGCACTAAAAGGAAGAAAATTATTTACTTTCAATATTCTCCAGACCGACTGAGCCGATATGCCGAGAATCTTCAACTGAGAGGTGAGGGTTTTCCTCAACGGAAAGCAACATCGCTATTTAGTTTTCGGACGTTATTAGCGGACGTGTTCGGTTGGAGTTCCATAGGCAAATGACCCATGCTCACCCAAATTTTGGTATAAACCAGAATAGCAAAAAATTATGATGATGAGGATGTCTCCTAACCGGAAACCTCTCTATGAAATAAAAAGTGAAGAAAAGGATAATTAGATGAATTCAAAGGCTGTGGTAACGATTAAGAAATAATCGCAAGCAATCTGTAGAGAATAGATGCAGACCTTCATCTCTGCCCAGCATCAACAACAGCAATAAGCATATCTCTCTTCTCGGCGCTAGTATACATTTTTGTTGGAAAGCGGAATATGAAATGAATACTCAGGTATACATTATTGTGCGATAGAATCCAAATGATTTCAAGAGGATTAACTTCCAGAAAATAACATACACAAAAATTACAATAAGAGAGGTCATTGACATTACAAATTTACTAGCCGTAAGAGAAAATCAAAACGTCAAATATATTTTTAAATACATATTTACAATTAGGTAAGAAAGCTAAAACAAAATGGAAGATAATACCATAACTCGGTCAAAACAAGTGAGAACATATGTTTTGTTTGCAAAAGAAAAAAACGGGCATAAACTCATTTCCTTCTTAAAATCACAAACATTAATTTAAACGTAAAGAGTTAAAAATCCAGTCTACCTGTTTTTGGCAAGAAGTCTTCTTTTTTCTTTACTGGGCGTCAAATAAGGATTCAATTTTACTATAGGACTACCACTTTCCTCGGTGCCTCTTCCCGTCCTCTCCCGTCGCATATAATAATAACCTAACTAATGCTTCATATTAACAAAGGGTGTTTTTGTTGTGGAGTATGTTTCTCCTGTCATATTCGGCATATTTCTGTGTCCGCTTTGCCCATTTTGTTTAGGTAGTCAGGGCCGATACTTTTACTAAAATCCTGCCTGCTGAGAGAGAGAGAGTTCCTTTGTATTCATTTTTGAGAGATTCATAAATCTCATAACTTGCCTCATATCTGGTGCTTGTTTTTTTCTTTTTTTATTATTTATTTGGCATCAAACAATTGCAGCCATGTTGCAAAGAATACTTTTTAAACAGTTCAAATTATATTTTCACTGACACATCATTTAACAATTTTATTATCAAGACCAATTAACATTTTTCAATTAATTAATATTTATGAAAGGTATTGGTTAAGACAAAAAAGTCAGCGTCACGAGCCGGATTCGAATCTTCGGCTAAATACGCGGCTACTCTACCACTTGAGCTATCGTGACTTCGATCCGCTCCGACACTAACTTCCCATATCAACCTCACCTCTCGAATTTTCCCTCCTTTTTGCCATTTTTCAAATGTCGTGTAATCTATTTGATTCTCGGCGACAAATCTTCTATATGAAAGTGGCTCATCGTTACATTCAGCTTTGAGGACATAATTGGGGCTGCTCTTAAGAGTCCCTATACAAGTTTTAAGAGATTTGTGCTTTATGATGTCCGATGTTTTTTAATTTTGATCTAGAAGCTTGTCCGTAATAAATTGATCCAAAGTCAATTATAGATCTAATTGTCGCTTTGTAGTAAAGTAAGCTGATTGTAGGGTAAGCATGCTCTGCTTTGGCCTCAATTGCAATAATATGGCAGTTCCATGAACTTATTATACAATATTAATCCAAGAAATTCGACTTCAGTAATCACCGGAAATGATTTTTGAGCCAGGGTCAAAGTATCAGGAAGAGTAAATTTCCTGGATCTTGTAAAATAACAAATTTTTGATTTTTTTTCAGGGATAATTAATCCGATAGTGTATGTCCAGTTCAGTAAGTTATCACCGTCGAATCCATGGCTTCTATGGCCCCTTCTGCACATTTGTGAATAGTATAGACACATATGTCGTCCGCCAGTTGAATAATTTTAACATTTGTGGTTACTAACTTTTCTACATCTGCAACGTATAACAAATACAGCAGTGGGCTTAGTATTCCTCCTTGGGGCAATTCAAAACGAGCTTTTCCCGGTCCAAGAGTGATATCACTTATTTGGACATATATGTTTCTCTCTGAGACGAGAGTGATTATGTTGTTAATAAATTTATTAGGTAAACCCATCTTTTGCATTTTTTCTGCCAGAATGAACAGATCGACGGAATGAAAGGCAGCTTGATTGTCCAAAAACAGTGCTAGAGTGCTTTGGTTATTCGTGAGGCCTAGTTGTATGTCTGTGACTGAGTCTTCCTTTCTCTAGCCATTTTTCCAAGTCTGATTTAAGCCCACCTCCGTTCCATCTAGTTGCCATTCTGGTCCCATCGGTTACAGGGTTGTCCCTATGGCCGGTCGGTCATGTTTGTTCATTTTCTTTTATACGTTCACGTCCCGGAACACACTTTAAAGCCACCTAGTTGAGTTTTCTTAAAGAAATTAGATAATTTTTGGGGTTAAAAGCATACGCATTTAGTGACTTTATAAGATGCCTGACTGTCCGAAGGTATGTAGATCTTGGCACCGTTCATATTTTTACTTATCAACTCCTATGCAAAGAATTGGGCGGGCATCAGCTTGGAAGATTGTAGAGATTAGTTTAAGGAGTTTGTCACTTGTATGCTACCATTCCTAATAGTATTCCATGTTATATTTAGTCCAAATTTGCCTGCCTTAGTCTTTCTTTGAAATGCTTCATACGTGACAATTGTTATGTGAGCGTTAGGCCTAGATATTTATATTCATTAACAAATTCAACATTCCAGCAAGTGACAAACGCTCGCTCGTTCCCAACTATTCACTTACTTGTTTCGTCTTGGTCTGTTGCAAAATAATTTTGTCGGACCTCCAATTAAAAAATAAATAAATTATTATTGCTCATTAAGTAAATAAATCGACTCATCTGTGACAATGACGATCCGGACGGAGAAGATATCTAGAAAAGCGATTAGAAAATAAGAAAGGAAGTGAAAGTGTAGAAAATGTGAAAATTTTCTGTCCCCACTCCAGAACGGTAGATCGATTCACGGAAAAAAGCTCCCCTTTTCGATTCTTGTATCAGCGGTTAATTCCCTTTTCTCTCGGCATTTTTGCGAAATTGTGAAGTTCGTTATGAAGTTCATCCATCGTGAAGTTTTTGTAATAAGTCGGGTGGAGAGTTTTTTCACCGCCCCTGACTATTCCGGCCCGTATACTCTCGCGGTATTTTCCTTATTGTCATATTCTACCAATGCCGATTGGTTAATTATGCTAGGTGTAAAGTATTCGTTTAAGGTCTGATTTTTCATTCTAGGCCGACAGCGCTTCCTAAGAAGCCAGCGATTATGTGGTTAAAAACGAACATCACGTAATGAATGGCTGAAATGTAGAGGAGAATTTTTGCTGAAACATTAACACTTTCCGGTGTTCGATTTTTTTTCTCAATTTTGCCAGTTCCAACTCACTCCGGTGCACTTAGTTGTGGTTCTGGCCCGATGGGGGTTGGTCAATCTATTCATTTCCTTCTATGCCTTCATGTCCGGGTCCCCACTTTAAAGCCGGGAACACACTTACCCGATGCTACGCCATGCGACGCTACCCGACGCCTTGCCACGTTTTGGTGGGGTGTGCACATCTATCCGACGCATCCGTTACTCCTAACCATCATAATTAAACAATGTTTATAAAAACTTATGCATTTTTGATCTCGTTTAATTTGGTGTACATTAAAATAACATGTTGTAATTAATATAACGACAAAATTACATGTACTTAGTTTGAAATAAACTACAAAAAATATGAGTGTCCTGTTCTGATGCTACCCGACATTACAAAATGGTGTAATTTTACGAGCAAAACTATGAAATAAATTGTTAATTAAATTTTATGAGCAAAACCGTGTAATAAATTGTTCCAATTTTAGTATATGTACCGCCGAAGCGAGTACAATAAATTGTTAGTTAAATTCATTATATCAAAAAATCGTATTCCGGTGTTTTGATTAATTTTCTACCAAACCATTAAAATTAATTTTTTAAATAAAAACTAATTAATTTTTAATCACAGTTAATTTGGTTTATATTAAAATAAGTATGTTGTAATTAATATAACGACAATAATACATGTAGTTTGAATAAAAATATGAGTGTCCGGTTCTTTTGTCTTCGACTGTACTCGATGCGACCCGACGAAAATCTGGACAGTGGGGATCGCAGAGCGTCGGGTAGGTTAGCGTGGCATAGCATTGGGTAGATGTGCACGGGGGTAATGCAACCTTATGGAAAATCGGAGTTTGGATTTGCATCGGGTAGCGTCGCACGGCGTAGCATCGGGTAAGTGTGTTCCTGGCTTAAGGAATCTTATTCTGCCTTCCCAGAGTTATTTGGCAATTTTTATGCCATTTTTCAGAGAAGTTTGGAGTTGAAAGCATACGCTTTTTGCCTTTATGGCTGCCTGGCTGTCTGAGAGTACGCAAACCTGTGCACCTTTCATATTTTTCTTTATTGACTACTGTACACGTTTTATTGAATGGATTTAAGATTGGAATATTGTTGGCGTTAGTACAAGGGGCTTCGCTAGGGTAGAGTTAGGGCCTTTTATCCCTACGCCTACTCCCTGTTCCATCTTCGATCCATCTGTGTACCATATTAAGGCCCCTTCTTTATATTTCGGGCCATCTTTCTTCCATAGGTCCCTCGATTCTAGTTAATTGTTTATTCAACATATATATTTCAAAGAAGAAAATTAATAGCTTTTTTATTGAATTCTAGGAGGCATTTGATTCTCTAGAACGAAATGCATTTATTTATAAACCTGATTTCAACCAAATCCATCTGTGTTAAATGTTGTTATATGTTGATTATTTTATTTTATAAAACTCAGGGTTGGTTGAAAGTCCGGCAGTAAGTTCGCACCTACATTCCCCTACAGGGACTCTGCATTCCTTTGTCGACTTAGAGTTTCGCCTACCTTTTGGTAAGAAGTGTTAAGTTTAAAATAAAGCAATTGCCGGAGGTTTTTCAGGCTTAAGCCCGAAACACTTACCCGATGCTACGCCATGCGACGCTACCCGATGCTACCCGACGCAAATCCAAACTCCGATTTTCCATAAGGTTACGGTTTTCCATAAGGTTGCATTACCCCCGTGCACATCTACCCGACGCTCTGCGATCCCCACTGCCCAGATATTCGTCGGGTCGCATCGAGTTCAGTCGAAGACAAAAGAACCGGTGACTCATATTTTTATTCAAACTACATGTATTATTGTCGTTATATTAATTACAACATACTTATTTTAATATAAACTAAATTAAACTGTGATTAAAAATTAATTAGTTTTTATTTAAAAAAATTAATTTTAATGGTTTGGTAGAAAATTAATCAAAACACCGGAATACGATTTTTTGATATAATGAATTTAACTAACAATTTATTGTACTCGCTTCGGCGGTACATATACTAAAATTGGAACAATTTATTACACGGTTTTGCTCATAAAATTTAATTAACAATTTATTTCATAGTTTTGCTCGTAAAATTACACCATTTTGTAATGTCGGGTAGCATCAGAACAGGACACTCATATTTTTTGTAGTTTATTTCAAACTAAGTACATGTAATTTTGTCGTTATATTAATTACAACATGTTATTTTAATGTAAACCAAATTAAACGAGATCAAAAATGCATAAGTTTTTATAAACATTGTTTAATTATGATGGTTAGGAGTAACTTTATTTAAAACAATTAAGTTTAACAAACAATTTATTAGATGGTTGTGCTCATAAAATTTAACTAACAATTTATTACAAGGTTTTGCTCAAAATAGTGCATTAAGAACAAAAGATGCGTTGCGATTGTGATAGTGATTATTGTGATAAACGCTGTGGACTGTACGCGACGTGTACTTGCGTCGGATAGATGTGCGCACCCTACCAAAACGTGGCAAGGCGTCGGGTAGCGTCGCATGGCGTAGCATCGGGTAAGTGTGTTCCTGGCTTTAACATTGTCCGTTTCCACTAAGTCCTCGACCTGATCACTTAACACAAGAAAGCTTCTTCATTCGCATCTCAAGAACGATTCTGGTATCCGTTCAATAGTTGCAAAGTCTGACGCTTTTATGCGGATAGTGTTTTAACATTTCATTTACTGCTTATGCAGAAGTTGACATGACATGAGTTAAAATGAGATTACAAATTTAATTGAACATAAATTCCATCAGCGCGAGGAAAGCTGGCATGTACGATTATAACACAACTATACACTGAGTGTAGCCGCATTGTGGACAGAAGTGGGCCGGATGAAAGAATTCCCACCCAACAGCGCGGTAAAACATCCGTACTCTCTGAACCCAATCATGTTTGCATTGTCATCAATGGCGCACTCGCTTGAGTTTGAAGTCATATTCGTACAAGATACGCTGACAACTTGGTGATTTTATCAGTTAGCCAAGAGGAATTGCAGAAAAATGTACATATGTTGCAACAGCATTACTTGGAGTGAGTCCTTGGTTTGAACATGACAAGGTTTCAAATAATTATAAATTATATATAAATATAAGTTATTCAACGGCAAATGCTTGAAACTTCATGCTCCAAAATTATTTAAAGGTCTTGACGATGATAAAAACGTTCATTTCAAATAAAGAGTCGAAATGTCGACTTAGTATGTCTTCAGAGGATGCAGGATTCTGACATCAACTGTGCACGCTCAATGAGAAAATCTGTTGTAAATTTGTACTCAGCGCATTAATGAGAGTAGTGTACATTTTTGTTGTATCATAAACGAGTTTTCTTCTTCTTCTTCTTCTTTAATTAAGAAAAGAGACTGTTTACCAGTATTAGGGTAGGACTGGACCGATGGAAACGAACTAGATGACCAGCACTACTCACACCCATCGGGAAAGAACTATAACGCTCCAACCCCCATTGTCACCTGTGATGACTTTTATTCAAATTGCCCCCAAAAATAAACTGAACACGTCACGGCTTTTTCTCTCGTATAGTTTTATATATCGCCTTATTTCGTCTTGATGAGAGCTTCTTTTCTTGGTTTTAACTGTGTCAGTTATATTTTTGTAGACAAAACTTCCAATTGCCAAGCGTAACATACAGAACAATTGTAACGGACTGGATAGCGTAAGCCACAGGAAAAACGCCAGAACGTGAACCGTGAAGTTCTGACTTGCGTGAAAACGTGACTTACTACGAACGTAATGACGCGACTACGAAGATATTCGGAAAAATTCAGGTCAAGTTTATACAACAAATACGATGGGTTTGGATTGATTTCTTCAAAGACTTTTTTAATAAATAAAATTGTATTTCCAACCGCTTTTCAGTGGCACCTATAAGAGAACGGGAGACACTTCAGACAACTGGATAATCGTCGATTAAGTAACCTAACCAGATCTATGGGTATGGGTATTGGTAAGGGTGTGTGCGCGCGCGTGTATGTGTGGTACAGAGTGAGCTGCTCTTTATTTATTCGTTTAGTTGGATGCACTTTGAACATATTTTGTAGTGTGACCCCCAACTGCACTACACACCCACATCTCACTTTTTCGCACAACCCTCAAATTAAAGAAAAACCAGCAGGGAATAGTACATTAGACTTTTTTACCATCTTAAATACAAATATTGGTCTTTGCGCTAATGGTGAAAACCAAGGCCAAAAAAAAAAAAAAAATACAAATATTCTGCCGAAAGTTAACGAACAATCATCAAAATTCAAAATCAATTTTCTTCTCTCTTTTTCTCTTTTTTTCTTTTCTCTCTCTTGCTAGGATGACTATCTGTTTGTTTGTACCTAAATTTCGATCACCTCATTGGCTCTTGTTGCTAAATTAAATATTGGATGACGGCCCGTTGTGAAACACCGTCAATTTTCTCATATCCCTAAAAACCAAGTCAACAAATGACATAAAAGTTGTAAGTATAACAATGGAATAAGTTCTTGCTTTAGAGAAGAAAAAAAGTACAAATTATCAGTTGACTGACAGTCTTTGATCTTCTTCACATTTAAAATGTATTTTTCGTATTCATATCATGGAAGAAAATTGATTTTGAATTTTGATGATTGTTCGTTAACTTTCGGCAGAATATTTGTATTTTTTTTTGCCTTGGTTTTCACCATTAGCGCAGAGACCAATATTTGTATTTAAGATGGTAAAAAAGTCTAATGCCTGCTGGTTTTTCTTTAATTTATTTTTAGACATTCATTGCCCTTGTAATGAACTTTGAGAAAAATTATATTTAATTAAGGTTTTTAGTTGAGATAAAAATGTCAGTGGCGCGAGCGAGATTCGAACCCACGATCTTCGGCTTGATACGCCGCTGCTCTCCCACCAGAGCTATGGTGACCTCGATCCACTCGGACACCAACTTCCCATCTCAACCGCACCTTTTGAATTTTCCCTCCTTTTTGCCATTTTTCAACTTTTTTTATCTCAACTAAAAACCTTAATTAATTATAATATATTAATTGGTCAAGCGGACCACGAAATTAGTGAATTTAATTGAGAAAAATGTAGCTTCAATTGTAATCGTCACTAAGTGAGGGCACCGTGTTTTTGGCAATTTTTACGATTCCTCTTCAAGGTAAATTTATTATTTTGATTTTCCGTTGCTCAAACATGCCTTTATTGTTTTCGCTGTTTAACAATTTTCTACCTTTGATATATATTTATAACATGGGCAAATTTTGTACTCTCATAGTAATAGGATAACGGAAGCCGGAAATTCGTTCAGTTTACTTTACGTTTTTTTTTATTTTTTTTTTATGATGATTTGGATTTAAATGTTAGAATGCTTCAGTTGAAAAAGAGCCAAGTGCCTTTCTTTCCTCCGAACGTCTGCTGATTCATCTTGCGGCGGGACCATTTTCCGCAGTCAGTTGAGCTCCTCGCTCCTTTCTTCATATTCTTCTTTTTCTTACGGCACAGACTTGTCGACCCAGGGGGAACTATTTTGGGCGTCATTAAACGAGGAAGTGCATGCACCGTAATCCTTGGGCTAAGTATCCTATTTATATTTTGCTTACACCTTTTGCCTCCCATTTGAACTTGGTGGGCCACAGAAACGGGAATCTCTGACGAAATCCGGGAGAATCCCATGGGAATCATAAACAGATGTCTTTATAAGGGGGTCAACATCCAGATAGAAGATTTTTTTGTTTGTCTGACTTTCTTTTTGATTAAAAGAACTTACGCATCATCCTGAGATCATTTCCTAAGCTTCGTTTTCTTTGATCTTTTATGACGAGGTTCTAATGTGCCATTCTCACTGCTGAAATCTTCTTATCATTGGCCATCGCCATGAAATCATTTGCCAGAATATAAACTTTATTTATTAATCTATCACTAATTGAGGAATTGCCTAACTATTCACCCAGTGTTCATTGCAAATAACTGTTACTGTTACTAATTCATGCTACTAGTATTCAAAGATTATTTTTAAAACTAAGAACTTGCTAACTATCGTCATTTTTTGGTTAATTTTAACTTTACTAATTGATTCCTTGGTCATGGCTGCCACAATTGTGAATATCAATCATGTCATCTTATTTGTACATGTTCTATTGTAATAGGAATTTTTATTTAAAATGTTTTTTCAGTTACTATTGAAAAATAACATTCCAATTCAGACAGTGAAGGATCTAAAGTGTATGCAGTACGTTTTTGTCAGTGCAGCGATTTTGAATTTTGATCAATTTATTGTATATAATATTATGGATAGGTCTGCGAGGTTAATCAGATCATCCTAGTATTCTAGCTGGGGTTTTTCTGTCATTGATCAACCAATGGTGATTACTTCTAATGTACTAAACACCTTCCAAGTACTTTTACAATCCAAAAGGGAAAGTGTTTACGTGTTTTTGTGTTACGATTTTGTGTTTTGTCGATTTTTTGTTGTATCGACAGAAACAAGAAAAAATTTTGTTATTGTTTGCGTTTTAAAGACTTGTAGTGAAACAGGTCCGCCTATTTTCGCTAGTTTTGTTATGATCACCGACGCAACAATTAAGGATTAAAGAAGTTTTGTTTACATTTTCGTTAGAGCAGAGGGCTTGAGTTTTTGTCAATTTTTTACTGTATTCACGGCATCTCCAAGGTATTTATTTGGATTGGGACGTAAAAATTCATTGTGAAACATTGTTGTATAGTCTTGTATTTTCATGACGTTCTCAGGCCATCCTGGTCCCGGATATTGTCACCGGGTTTTGAACCAGTGAAGATTGCGTCAGATAGGCAAAACCAGCGAGATCACGAGCATGCTTCTGAGTGATGGTGCCGCTTGATCTTTTTCCTTTACCCTAACAAGCCTGAGTGCAGGGGGACCCTTTAGAATTCCACGGGTTTCCCGATAAAACGACTAAGGTACGAAAATCCTTCACATGAAACGATCACCGGAATCCCATCCGTTGCTCGTACCGAATGATCTTCACCGGTGGAGTATTTTAAGAGAAGGGTGAAACCCTGTGAAGTGAGGAGGCAACGGTGATTATTTTAGTAACTGAATGGTCTCGTTATAAAGGGATGAGTCTAGACGAGTTTTCCAAACGCCAGCCACGTCGACACGGAGTTTAAGAAAACGTTATTTCTGAACGAAACTAATTTCTGATCCTGTTACCGTGACACTGTATTTCTTGTACTCTAGTTTAAGTACTTTTCTCACTTTACATAAATGTAAGTCAGTTCGAAGTATCAATCAACTTCAAGTTTACAATGGGGCGAAAATCCATCACAGGATTTCCAATGGATCTTTCACAGTAAGGTCATAGATTTTTACTATGATTAATAATGTTATTTCAATTAGCCGTAAATCCATGTCTCATTTGTTTTTTTAATAATGGATCAGCAGTCATAAATAATTAGCATTTGATCGGAAATGACTAACAATTAGTTTAACATTATTACGCCGTGAACGGCAAAATTTTGGTTGCACGTAAAACCGCTAGTATGTTAGTTATATCTGTTATGAGCATGCGATTCTGTGTCAAATATCAATCTGTCATGGATTTGATAATAACTGGGAATCAATGGCCTACAACTCCCATACTCATTTATCTTCTTGATACAAAACAACGCTATCCGACTCCAACAAAATCTATATTTAAAGACAATCTACTAGGTTATTGGATCATTAGATCATAAAAGTATCCTTTGCAATTATGTTATATAATTTAAAGAAACGTCTGCTTTCATGTTAATAGACGTTCTTTCCTCGTTTTAACCTGGAACCGTCTAATAGTTATTACAATGATCTGTAAAACTGTCAAAAGGAATTGTGTGATTGGTTAATTATTGTTTGAATTAATGCATGTAGTAAGGGCCCATGATAAAATTGCCGAACTACATTCTACACCCTTGGACTAACTCCAACGATTTTTCAAGCTGTCAATGCATTACAACTCAGTGTGCAGGAATTTATAAAGAAAAATATGAAAGGTGCACAGATTACATACTCTCAGGCAGCCATAAAGGCACTAAATACGAATACTTTAATCTCTAAACTTTTGTGGGTGTGCCAGAATTATCCAATGACCCTTGGAAAGCAGAAGAAGATTACCTTAACGAAGTAGCCGAAATAGGGGCAGCTCTCTCACCCATGGAACCAGGACCACAACTAAGTGCACCGTAGTGTGTTGGAACTAGAAAAATGGATTGAGAAAGAAAAACTCAAACTCTAGACATACACTCCAGATATGAGGGAAGCTAAGAGATTTCTAAATCTCCCAAAAAGGAAGGGGATGGAACTCCTCTCTCTCAGCAGACAGAGATTTGAGGAGAATTTTAGGCATCTGTACTGGCCAGTGGCCACTGCTCTCTTAACTACCATCTAAAGCCAGGAACACACTTACCCGATGCTACGCCATGCGACGCTACCCGATGCTACCCGACGCCTTGCCACGTTTTGGTGGTGGGGTGTGCACATCTATCCGACGCAAGCACACGTCGCGTACAGTCCACAGCGTTTATCACAATAATCACTATCACAATCGCAACGCATCTTTTGTTCTTAATGCACTATTTTGAGCAAAACCTTGTAATAAATTGTTAGTTAAATTTTATGAGCACAACCATCTAATAAATTGTTTGTTAAACTTAATTGTTTTAAATAAAGTTACTCCTAACCATCATAATTAAACAATGTTTATAAAAACTTATGCATTTTTGATCTCGTTTAATTTGGTTTACATTGAAATAACATGTTTTGGGCCTGTACAGAAAACACCCGATCGGGTTCCTTCTTTTTTTTAGCCATCTTACCTGGCATTGTATCTGATGCTATCGTGAGTTCTTCTCGTTTACAGTTTGTTGAGACTTATGCGATGTTGTACAGAATGTTTCCGGAATCATATAGTCAGTCCCCATTTCTAAGAATGAGTGTCTGATTTTATTAATTATGGTTGTGTGGCCGAATTGTTTAGTTCCCATCCAATTTGATTGTTGTTGGAGCCTAAATTAGCTTTTCCTAGTTTCTTCTTGTATGAATGTTTCCAGCGGACGTAGGTTTAGCATAGTTTCTAAGGCACTTGATAGGGATTGATCTCATTTTCCCTGTGATACATAGGTTTGCTAATCTTTGTATGCTGTATCTATTATGTAATTTTTGTTGACCTTTTTTCTACCAGATTAATGATCCATAGGTTAGTTTGGTTCTTATTATTTCTGTCTATAGCCAATGAGCCATTTTCGGTTTTAATCCCCAAGATTTGCCAAGGCTTCTTATGGTCATTAGCGATATTTTAGTTTTTGGTATGATACAGGTAAGAGTTGAAGGTTGACTTTTTATCTATGATTATTCCTAGGCATTTAACCTCATTTTGAATTGCAGCATTTCATTATCGAAGCATAGGCCTTGTATTTTTATGTTTCTTTTCTTGATGAAAACAAGTTTTGAGGGGTTTGCTTTAAGTCCACGTTGTGAACACCATTGTTTCACCATGTTTAGTGCTCTTTGGTGAGTTTTTGTATTGTTGAATTTTCGCCGACTAGCATTGGGTATAGATTCCGCTTTCAGTTTGCGTATGAGGTCTTCTACTACCACATTCCACTACTCAGGCAAGAGTATTTTTCTTGCGGAAATCCTCTCACCACCAATGCTTCTGCCTTTTCGTGGAACATGGAGGCCTGCACTCTTCTGCTTTTTAGCATTGATTCTATCCATCTGCAGCAGGTTTTAACAGAGCCTCTCTATTTCGGTGATGTAACCATTGCTTCGAAAGGAGTGTTACCAAATGCTCCTTCAATTCCCAAGAATATTCCCAATGGTATTTCTTGGTGATTCAGTGAATCCTCTATTTGTATCGTTATTTGGTGTAGTGTTGATTCACTGGCTTTTCTTATCTGATATTTATGAAGGGGATTTTCTTTTAGAAAGCTGACCCCTTACATGTTTTTCCATTCCTCCTAGTAGAGGAGACTGTTTTAAATCAACCACTAAAAATTCAATTATGCCCTTAAATTATTAATTTCGCTCATTGCTTTAACTGTTGTCCCTACCATTGGTATACGTTCTCTCATGTATGTAAGCACACAAATATTTGTTTTAAGCAGCTCAACCTTTTCTATTTTGTTGATATAACTGGTTGGTAAAACACTCGGCAATGGCATCTTTATAAATTCCATCTTGCAACGATTGTTGACAACTACTACTTCTGTTCATGACTGGCATCTATTTTTGTGCTAAACCAATCTCCCTTATTGAAAATGCATCAGGAATCACACGAGGCACCCTCTCATTCAAATATTTATGACTTCCATTAAGCTGTGTATTTGACACTTGACTGATACATCCGCCTTATAGTTGGTTTGCACAACATTTATTTCATCACTTTTTTATCGGTAATGTCTAGCGAAGTGGTTTTACTTCTTACATTCATTACACTTCTTTCCTCAGCTGTTATTATGTATTGTTACAGCATTTGGTTATTTATTAACATTTATGTTGATAATAAATGCTCAAATCCCATTCCGTGTGGAAAAAGGCACATTATAAAATTTTGAATCCAAAACGGGGTGGGCCATCTTATTTCAAAAAGTATACACCCCACACGCTTCTTCCGTCGGGCATAACTCAGAAATGGTCGATTTTATCAAAATTTTCCCTACAGTAAAAGTGGGAAAATAAGCTTTAGAATCGAATTGTACAATGGAAATACAGGATTCTTATTTAAAATAACAAAGTTAGTTTCATTTCCCAGCTAGTTGAGAAGGTTACGCTAAATATGTTACCACCTCGCCTAGCCAAAATTAGCTTGGGGTTTATAAAAGGCCATTTTTTTCTTAAGTTAATCGTTTCCTAATTAAATGGGTGGAATATAGAAGTTATACTATATACTATATTATATACTATACCCTGTACATTCCTCACTAATATCAGCAATATCTGGCAGTAGTAGTCTTTTGTATTTTTCATACATTTCAATCAAATTACCTGCTCTGCCTTTTAATTCACTCCCCGATGCTAGTAAACGTTTATCGAAGATATGAATGTGCCGGCACGTGTCATTGCCGCACGGACATTCTTCTGTTTTACAAGTTCCTCCATGTTTGCTGAAGATGTCAATTTCATACCTGATACCATGCAATAGTTAACACATTATTAACAGTTTATCAGCAAGATAAGATACTCTGTAAATACATTTGTTTATTTAATCTCTTTATTTGGTACTCTTACATCCAGTCATCTAATACCTTGATTTAACCTCCTCTCCTCCCGCCACTTTCCCAAATTTCCCTTGATATATCCATACAATTAATTAGATTTCTTCAAATTTATTTGCACGTATTTAAACTTGGGCGAAGTGAGGCCCTAACCGCGCGTAACATCAATACAGTTCGGAGGGGGGGAAGCATTAGCGAATGCACGTGCAGCGATGGTTTGTATTGTGAAGTATTGTGAAACTATCACAGCAAAGAAAGATTGACAAATTGACAAAATGCACGGGAAATTGCAACTTTTTTTTTTAATCGTTTGACTTAACGATTCGAAATAAAAAATAATATTTAATAAAGAATGTTTTAGTACTTAGTTCAATAAAACCGACTGTTTTAAATAATCTGCAACTAGAATTAGATTACACTCAAGCTGGTACAATAGACCAATACTGGTCATAGCCGACTCCTTTAAACCTCAACCTTAACAAGCAGCTGTTTGTCCGATTTAATGGATGTACATGGCAATGTAAAAAACAAATTGCTTTACCGTATTTATTTAATTGACTTGTAGGTAGTCCTTTTTGTAATTATGTTGGCATCCTTGGGATTGTTGTAGGTTGATCATTTCTGATAATGCTGGTTCTAATTGAGTTTATGTCAGACCATTCTGTCCGCAACTAGACGACCAAGTGGTAGGGGCGTCGGTGCCGCAACGGTTTAGGTGTTGACACGGCGCTCATCACTGTAAGGTAAAGGTCCCGGGTTCGAATCCAGCGGCCCTGCATTCGAATCCGACATACTTACAAATGGGATTTTTTCAAAAACACTGTCACCCCGAGGGTTGATATAACCTCTGCTCTTGCGAACACTCGTTAAAAAAAAGGACCAAGTTCGAAGCCTGTCTATCGCAGGCCTCACAACAATATTTCACAATTTCACAAGAAAAAAAAAGAAAAAAAAATTCTGATCCATAAAGAACATTACTTCAGATTAAAGTTCAGTGAACACGCCAGCTTGTATATTTAAAAATATTTTTATGTTAGTTTTCAAGTTAGTTCAATTTACGTAAATATCAAATTATAATAAGACATGACAGTCCCGTTTTAAACTCCGTGGAATAGTCAGTCGGTTTATCGTGTAACAATAATTGACGAATGCTTAAAGTGTGTGTAGTTTCACAATTAATTAAGGTTTTTAGTTGAGATAAAAAAGTCAATGGCACGAGCGGGATTCGAACCCACAATCTTCGGCTTGATACGCCGCTGCTCTACCACTTGAGCCATCGTGACCTCGATCCACTCGGACACCAACTTCCCATATCAACCGCACCTTTTGAATTTTCCCTCCTTGAAAAATGGGAAAATTCAAAAGGTGCGGTTGAGATGGGAAGTTGGTGTCCGAGTGGATCGAGGTCACGATAGCTCAAGTGGTAGAGCAGCGGCGTATCGAGCCGAAGATCGTGGGTTCGAATCCCGCTCGTGCCATTGATTTTTTTATCTCAACTAAAAACCTTAATTAATTGCGATATATTAATTGGTCAAGCAGATCACGAAATTAGTGAATTTAATGTGCGTAGTTTGTTCGTTTCCAACGATGGTGGACAGGCCATACCTGGTTTGCAAGTTTTCACACCAGACTTAGACAAAAATCTTATACCAACATTGCCTAGATTGGAGAAAATTTTTGTTTTTATCGACCTTACGGACGAACAGTACATGCATTAATAAAAGTTAATCTATTTTTGGTCCGGAGCACTATTTATTGTGTCTTAACCCACCTCACCCCCCACTTTATGTCGGCACTAGGGGTGTTTTAAAGGGCTCTTTACCTCTCGCTCCATTATTGCCAAGGGGGATGATAAAAAAAGGTGCTTTGGGGGGGGGGTGGCGTCTGTTATTACATGTTTCGTTGCCCAAGCTGACTTCCGAATTTTTACCGACCACTTTGTTGCAGGACCATGGGCTCGTCGCCGGTAGGCTTGAAGACGCCTATAGGGCGGGCGAGGGGCATCTGGAACCTCTCGACCGACCAGGAATGGAAGACTCCAGAAACCGAACAAGAGTGTCTGGAGTATTATCAGGAGAAGATCGCCCACGGCCAACACAAACGACTTCTACCACTTCAAGAAGATCTCGCCGACTGGCTCAACAAAACCCTAAGTAAGTATTCAATATAAAGTCATAAGAGTGAAAATTAGTACTGTGCGTTACGTTAGACATTTCACTTCTATTAAGTCTTGAGTAATCTTCCAAGAATATTGTTGTGTACGCATGTATGAATTACCTTGTGTTGTAGTGTACTGTGCAATACAAATTGGTATGCGACTGGAAAAATATCGAGTGTTAAGTGATTACTAGCCTATTTTTGTCAATTATGATATTTTCAATTAATAGTTCTTTACCATATATGCTTAATGCAATGCACTGTAATGAGGAACAATCATCAACAACAATTAACAATTTCTTTATACAACAGAATGTTTAAATCAGTATTGTATTGATTGGAGCTTACGCACTTCTTCTATTTACTATTAATCTCTCTCTCAGATCTCTCCCTCCTTTCTCTCTCTTTTCTTTCTCACTCTCTCTTCTTTCTGTCTTCCTTTCTTTCTTTGTCACCGCCTCTATCGCTCCCTCGCCCCCGCTTTCTCGCTGTCACTTATTTCCTTTTTCTTTTCCTCTTCTCGTCCACTATTTTATATTTTCTGTATTTCTTTCTCATTCACTCTTTTTCCTTCTTTCAAACTCTATAACTCTTTCTTATACTCTCTCACAATGTAATTTAACTGTAAAGTTACTACCTCCTGATTTTTAACTCCCTTTGACTATTTCTCTCTCCCCCTCCCTCTTTGTTCTAAATATCAATATCGATTTTTTATTTAGTCCATTATTATCGCATGTTTCAAGATGGTGGGTGTGAATATAATTTAACTCCTTTTCAACGTAAAGAAAGTTTTGATGCAAGAAACTATAGTAATATCTGATATTTTTCACTCGGGGAAGCATGGAACGGCGTATCGTAGGAAGGAGTATTTTTTATCAGAGATGTAGTCGCAAATTGGTTCGCCGATAATTTTGTTATTCTTTGATTGGTCGACAGGAGGTTAAAGTGAAACAGGAAGTGTGGATTATTGTGACTATGTGCTTTTGTGTTGACCGAGGGGTTAAGAATTTGTGGATAATCTGGGACATTAATGATGAAGTATGTGTAATTATATATATTTTTCACTTAGTTTTTATCTTTCTTTATTCAGTTTTCTCTTTGTAGTATAGACCTATGCAAACATTTTAACCCCTTCAAAAAGACACGCCGGAGTTTAAAAGTATACTCAAACTTCCTAATATTTGTAGTCATTAATAAAAAAATTTTTTAGTTGATGCTAATTAGAACGATTATCTAACTGTGTTTGGTGTTTAACACTATCCCATTTCAGAATTAGTAGGGCCACGACCTTAAATTTCTTTTCTCATCTCACGATTTTAGTGGTCTCGAATTTTCCGGTTGAGAGGGCTTCATACACCCAAAAGTCGAAACCTCCTCTAACTCATCTGAGTGCACAATGACCTGTCATCCATCTTTAATTATGAGTTCTATTTCACAGTAGAGTTTTTTCATTGAGTTTGCTACGGAGCGGTGTTTAATCGAAACGCCTCTTCTTTTGTGTCCTATCAGAACGTGACCCGAAGAAAAGAAGCCTAGACATTAGTTACATACAGCGAGTACGGGTCTCGCTACGTTTCTATTCGATAAAAAGAAGGAACACCCAGGATAGTGATCCTTCCCATATTTCCAGCACAACTCATACTAGAGCTACAATAAGCGTCATTACAAAATTACCACAAGGTAACAATAAACAACAAGCGCATTAATGCTAGTAAAACTGTGAAGTGCATAGAAATAAGAGAGTGCTCTATTTAACGCAGCATGCAAAAACGAAATGCCTTTTCTCAAAATCAAGGCAGAACTCCGTAGTTGAGTGTGGCCTCGATGGTACAGCAATGGCTGCCATATATAAAAGTGTTTTTTATTGCGATAGCAGCATTCGGAGCTGCCGGCTGGTGTCCATTGCTAAACCCCAAAGGAATACAAAAATACACGAAAAAGCACAACGGATACCATTACCGCTTACGACAAATGGGTACCTCACAATATCGAATGACGCTCTACAAATGATCGCAAAAGTCCCACTGAACGATTTACACCTGAAAATGCTACTGGGCTAGAAATGTAAAATGAAAGGGTGGGGAATTGGAAGCTTAGAAATCGACCAGGAACGAGTAAGACGGTTAAACGACAGAAAGATGTTCCAGAACAGGATAAACGAACAGTAGCAGATGGGTTGGGTGACAAGTGAAAAACGTAGGGCGACTTTTAATTTTTACCAAGCATAGCAGCAAGGATGAAAGCCCCTTGGATTAAGCCCGACATTTGGAATTTCAAGGCGTACCTTAAAGTATTCCACATCTCGGACATGAAATGCGATGAAGTGGAAACCAGCATGGAGTATGTCCCGTTTGAGTGCGAAAACTTCAAGCAACAAAGAGAACCATTGCAGATAAAAAACCGTAAATGGCCCCCGCAGTGTAAAGAATTAACCGAAAACAGGGGAATTAATACGGGTTTTCCACGTCATCAGTGGGGATAGGTATGACAAAGCGGGTTGTTTCCCCATAATCTTTCAAAAAAACGCTTAATAGACTTTCTAAATTTTTCGAATTGTTATTGTTAAATTCTAAATTTTATAATTTAAAAATTGTTAATATATATAACCGTTCCTATTTATTTCACTAGTTTTCGTGGTCCATTGACCAATTAATATCTTTCAATTAATTAAGTTTTTTAGTTGAGATGAAGAAGTCAATGTCATGAGCGGGATTGGAACCCACGACCTTCGGCTAGATACGCCGCCAATCTACCACCTGAGACATCGTGACTTCGAACCACTCTAGCCGAAGGTCGTGGGTCAAGATTTTGTTTTGGTAAGTTTGAAGTAGGTAGTTTACAATTAAATTTTAATACTCGATAGATGGATCAGGAAAACCAAGCCCGACCGAAAACTGCTTGGTGTTTAGAAGTCTCTTTTGGGTTTGGAAAAAAGTCCAAAATAAGATAACGGTCCTGGGTTACTTAAAAAAGACGCCACTTAGTAAACTGTTAGAGTTTCCTAGACGATTGTAATCCCCTGTACTCGTTTTCTAATCAGAAAAGCTGTATTTTTACGCTGGGTGGGTAATCAACCAGCGATCATTTAATTGCCTAAGCGGCGATAAATGGGAAATGTATTGCGTGTTTTTTGCAACCGAAGCGGGGTGTCAAATTGTTTCGTTGGCCGGTGGATGTATCAAGGCTAAATGACAATTGTAAATAAATCTATAATTAATTATTCTTTTTGCCTAAGGTTTATTTTGGTTGAGATGAAAAATTAGTGTCACGAGCGGGATTCGATCCCTCGGCCTTCGGCTCAATAAACAGCTGCTCAAACCACTAATTGACACTAATTAGCTTGTCACGATAGCTCAAGTGGTTTGAGCAGTGGCGTATTGAGCTGAAGGCCCTGGGTTTGAATCCCGCTTGTGACCTAACTTTTCATCTCCCTCTCTCTCAAAAACAAAAAAAAAAAAAAACAACAAACAAGTAGATAAAAAGAATAATTAATCGGAGTAATTAATATAGTCAATTATGACCGCTAAGCAAATGTGGATTAATTTAAATCTACAATGTCGATGTTTCATCTTCAGCTGGAAAGATGGGGATGTTCAGTTTCGTACGATACGGGAAACTACTTGGGAGTAGAGCCACGATTGTCACGACGTCGAGATCGTACAGCGTTGATGCATTTTGGATACGTAAACCATTTCAAAAATAATTCAGAAAGATAAAAAAGAAAAGGTGTATCGCCCATTGTTCGGGAGGACTACACCGATTATCCTCTTATGAAAGGATTCATGACTGGCTGACATCGCCGACGAACGATTGTTCCTTTATTAAAAAAATTATCCTTATTTCCAAACCAGAACAATCTTTTTTTTTTGTAAAAAAGGTATCGTTTTCGCGGTATTTAACTAATAATAATAACACCTTAGGAGAAGGTGAATTCGTGATAATTATATATGTCTACGAACTATTATTCGCTGTTGCGGCATTTATACTATGCACAGTATGTGTTAAATGTGTTATCCTCTCGAAAAGACAGCTACTGATATACGTTTAAGATCTTTGATTGTTTTTAAAATAAGAAAGATTAAAAAAAAAACTAAAAAAAACGGGAGTTGTTGGATTGAATGTTATCTTGCTTTTGGATCATTCCTTTCAGATTCTTTTGAGATCACAACTATTCTAAGCTATTTACCCGTGGTAAATAAACCAATGTTTATTTGGTTACCTTAGTTAACACTATAACAAATTAGTTAAGTATTAAGTTAGTTAACTTAAGTGTTGCCAAAAGTGCATGGCACAGTGGCTAGTGGACCCCAATTTTTTTGTATTTTATGTACAATTTCTGGAGTGATCGGTATCCGAGATCTAGTAGAAATAGTGGAATACAGCAAAACTCAAACTCGAAAACTAACACCTCCACCGGTAGCTGAAAAAATAAAAACCAGTTAAAACACCTACTTTTTGTGGATGTTTTGGATTAATTTGGCCAAAGTGTCAATCTGAGACGAAATGTGATGAAGTGGTGAATTTTCTTTCAAACAATTTAACATTTTGTTTTTATAAATCATGAATTTCTGATCTCGTTTAATTGCTTTACATAATAATAATTATGTTGTAATTAATAAAACTATAAACATGCGTATATTTTCATTGAACACCAAAATACGAGCGTCAGGTTGTTTGCGTATATTATTAAGAACTCTTTAAACTATCCAATGTGGAACATTAACATGTATACATTTTAATTATGTTATTTTGTTTATGTATTACATGTAATAGTTAGTACCGAATTTGACACATCAAATAATTTGGTGTAATGATATAAAATATAATATGAGAATAAAAAATTTAAAGTTTTTTTCAGAACTTCAGTTGTATTTGTTGTGGTTTCACTTGTGAGATGCCTATTATTATTATTTTAAAAAAATATTGAAAAATTATTATTTCTATTTTTTTGCATTAGTACAAAATTTAATATTTCCTTTTGCTACAATACCAAAAATGATAAAAATAAATAATAATTAAAACTGGCGACATCATCAATTCATTCTAAACATTATAGCGAAAATGTGAATTTAATAAATGTATTAATAGCGTACAGACGGGAGAATCACAATCGTTGTCAACTCCCCTCAAGCCGGTAGATCCATGTCACTTGCAAATATAATAATTCCTTACATGTTGTAAATAATGTTACAGATTGTTATAAATATATTAAATAAAAAATAAAATAAAAATACGGTAGTAAGTACTACAAGTTGGAAGAAAACTTACATTGTAGAAACAGGCAAAATGACACATATTAAAAAAATATACTACGATTGTTTAACAATTTATTTGTGTTTTATAACAAACAAGGAAACAAATTATATAAATGAATCACTTAAATACTTATTTTTTACTGTATTGATTTTGTACATAAACTTTTATTTCATAATATAAACTGCTCAAAATTGAATAGGCATAATTAAACACATTTCTCTTGTCCGATAACTTCAAAATAGCTTTCAAAAATTATAAAACAATTCAAACACTTTTTTCCAAAATTAAAGATCCCAAACCAATAACAAATAAATCTCACGTAATCTACAAGATCAACTATTTAAACTGCCCGGCAACTTATATCGGTCTTACATCCCAATATCTGGACATGAGAGTAAAGCANCTAAAAACAATTTGCCAAACCACCTAAGTCTGAATTCCTTCAATGGAGGGCACACCGCCCAAAAATGGAAGCCATCCTCATACACGCCTAAATTATACAAAGCACAACGGTACGCCTCCTCATTTCTGTGAACCGAGTAATTAAGAGGCAGCAGCCTCTTGCCTTCATTATCACACTTATCATATTCAAATTATAATTTTTATTTAAATAATGACAATTTTCTTCTAATTCCAGATTCAGCTCATTGTATAAACCATGCAAGAAAGACCGCTGTGCTCGTAATTTTAGTTTATTTTTAATGTCAGTTCTCAAAACATTTACCAAGCTTTCCACATGGTCACTAATCACCACACATTTCTATTATTTCATTAGATTAACCGATATATTCGTGTTAATTGGATAAAACAAAATAGAGAGTACAAAGAAATGTTAATCCTAGTTAATGGATGTAGTTAAGAACAGTAAATGTGGAGATTACTCATTTTGTAAACAAACACCTTTTCTCCATTTTAATCAACTTCTATTCTCTTTAACCATGGAAAGACATTATATTGAACCACAAGTTCGCAATATTATTGTGAGAATGAGTAATCGAGGTCACCGGCAAGTGGATATCTCAGAGGCGTTTGTCAGCCGTGGTCTCCCGGGCTTTATTAGCCCGATTACGAGAGGCTGGAAGTACCAGTAGGATGCCTGGTAGTGAATCTTAGCACTTTACGACGGTAAGGGAGGACAGAAATATGGTCACTGCTGCAAGACAGAACCCTTTCTATAGTGCCCGCCGGATCCTAAATGAATTACAAGATGTTTTGGCAAGGCCTTTATATACAAATATTCGTAATCGTCGGTGGGAAGTTGGCCTCATATCGTCTGCCCCTTAGAGACGACGTGCAGCTACAGCCCGCCACCAGCAACTCAGGTAAATATGATGCAACGAGAGCCTAGAAGAGAACACAATTGGTGGAATGCTGTTATGTTTACTGATAAGTGGAGTTTCTGTCAGTATAATGAGACCAGGCGACGAAGTCTACCGTGAACCGGAGTTGCATAAAGGCCCAGTTCGTGCTCCCTTCTGTGCAGTGTGGAGGAGGCGGCGTAATGATCCGGTCTAGGAATTTTTGTGAGGACGAACAGGTGTCCATATTGTTGAAAGCAACCTCACCGCAGTCCGGTATGTGCAAGAAATTATCGAGTAGTACATTCCTCAAACCAGGGATATCATTGGCAGGGATTTTCGATTTCTGGATGACAATGCCCAGACATCATAGAGGCAGACCATGCGTTAGAAAACCTGAGAATTTCCCATCTGCCCATTCCCCCAATATCTCCAGACCTGAATCCCACTGAGCACTTGTGGGATGCGTTGCTGAGAAGGCTTTTCGATCACCATCCGCAGCCAGTTGACCTGCAACAACTGAGTGCAGCGTTTCAACATCTATAGAGTGAAATTCCATACGAAAAAAGTTACAACCTTGTTAACAGTATGCTTAACAGGTCCACAGCAGTTTTAGCTAACAACGGACATTACACACGGTATTAATTGTTTAAATAATTATTGTGCCCAATAAACAAAATTATTAAATTAAAACCATTTATTTCGTTATTTTTCAAAATCCCTTAATTAAATTTTCCTTCAGTAAAAACCATAATAGTTTCTAATAAATTTTTATGCAATTTATAATAAAAATGCTAAGGAAAGTAAATACTACAAAATTGGCAGTATCCCAAATCATTTTTGAACAGTTTAGTTGGATGGAGGTTAATTAATTTTTCGCGTTCTACTTTTTTTCGGAGCTTTTTATTTTTATGTGTTTCTTGAAAAATTTAATTTATGATATTTTTGGTTCAATTTTCCATTTAATTAAAACCCTTTTTTTGGTTTTTTCAGTTGCGGTTTTTCTGGGATTGTATTTCTTTGTTCATGTGAACAACTTTCTTGCTCCTGAAAGGTACTTTCCAAATAGGTCATTATTTCTTTTCATTATCACTCTCATTTCAATGAGTTCATAACCAAGATTTATGTTTATTTCCTCAAGAGTATTTACTTTAAATGCTTCGGTTTTAACATTTTTCATTACTAGTAAGAGTTTCGAAATTTTAGATGTCTGGTAGACGTCGTCTCGAAGTCGTTTATGTTTTTACGAACCCCCAACGTGTGGCCCATAAAATAAATGAAGCTGTTCTATCTCTGCTTCTTTTAGGTCGGAAGGTTGAGATAATGTGGGGAGGTGTTTTCACAATTTCGCGGATGAAGTAGCTTCCGGGTTAGATACACCCACATCTTTCACCATTTTTCGCAGGACTTCATAACCCACAATAGGGGTAGAACAAGTTAGTAGTCCAAACAATTTTTTTCTTCTGGAACATACTTATTTCTAAACTGCAGAAGTACCTTAAGATCATTTAGTTTTTCAGCGCTAAATAATACCGGGACGCCATGGCCACGTTCTCTTATATCAATACAATAATAATTTGAATATATTTATCTGTGATTGTAAGGCCTGGTTAAATTCTTCATACGATAAGCTATCTCCTCTGAAAGCCTTACAGAGAAGAAGAGGAATCCGCTGTAGCTCTCCTGGTCTCCTCCAGTTTAGAAGGATTATACGACAATAAATTGTATGTAATATGTATATGCTTTTTTCTTAGAATTTGATTAATGCGACCGTTCTACAGATCTTTTGGCCTTGCGAGGTAAAAAGCTTTTCAGAGCTTAATGTCTTTTGCAAAGGGAACAATAGGTACCTTGTTCCATTTGCTAATGTTTTTGCTTCAACATGACTTACGCCGAATTTCGAATTACTATTAAATAGCCAAATAAGGGTAGCCATGCGAGTCTCTAGTTCTTCCTGTTTTTCATTGGAAAAAAATTTTTTTTCCCTCTCTCCAGAACTTCTTGAATAGCAATGTCACAGCACCGCTTTAAACTCCCTGCTATGTTCATTGCATATTCGGAGATTTATAAAATTAACCAATGCTATTTGTCTTACCGACCCAACAATTGTATCATAATAATGTTGAGGTTCGAGGCTGTAAATCGGTATTTTGGTCACTTTTTGATACTCTCATATAGCCAATTTTTGTATTTTTGACCTTTCCTCACTTTCTGTGAGCCTTGTAATCATTAGTTTTGATTAAAATTTGAGATAAATTTTCCCGACCTCATTGTTGGAAAAACAGTCATTTTTAATTCATCATCTACATGATTTAAGCCAGGAACACACTTACCCGATGCTACGCCATGCGACGCTACCCGATGCTACCCGACGCCTTGCCACGTTTTGGTGAGGTGTGCACATCTATCCGACGCAAGCACACGTCGCGTACAGTCCACAGCGTTCATCACAATAATCACTATCACAATCGCAACGCATCTTTTGTTCTTAATGCACTATTTTGAGCAAAACCATGTAATAAATTGTTAGTTAAATTTTATGAGCACAACCATCTAATAAATTGTTTGTTAAACTTAAATGTTTTAAATGAAGTTACTCCTAACCATCATAATTAAACAATGTTTATAAAAACTTATGCATTTTTTATCTCGTTGAATTTTGTTTACATTAAAATAACATGTTGTAATTAATATAACGACAAAATTACATGTACTTAGTTTGAAATAAACTACAAAAAATATGAGTGTCCTGTTCTGATGCTACCCGACATTACAAAATGGTGTAATTTTACGAGCAAAACTATGAAATTAATTGTTAATTAAATTTTATGAGCAAAACCGTGTAATAAATTGTTCCAATTTTAGTATATGTACCGCCGAAGGGAGTACAATAAATTGTTAGTTAAATTCATTATATCAAAAAATCGTATTCCGGTGTTTTGATTAATGTTCTACCAAACCATTAAAATTAATTTTTTAAATTAAAACTAATTATTTTTAATCACAGTTAATTTGGTTTCTATTAAAATAAATATGTTGTAATTAATATAACGACAATAATACATGTAGTTTGAATAAAAATATGAGTCACCGGTTCTTTTGTCTTCGACTGTACCCGATGCGACCCGACGAATATCTGGACAGTGGTGATCGCAGAGTGTCGGGTAGATGCGCTCGGGGGTAATGCAACCTTATGGAAAATTGGAGTTTGGATTTGCGTCGGGTAGCGTCGCATGGCGTAGCATCAGGGAAGTGTGTTTCTGGCTTTATGATTTCCTTCTTATTTTACACTGTGTAACAAATAGCATAAACCATTAATCCACGGAACCCCCACATACATTTTACTGTATTCAACGATCGCTCAAATCCATCTGACATCCGTCGAAACAACTGCTACGAAGTCAGAAAGAATCGGGCCCGAGCTTCGTGCGGAGCAATTCGTACAGGAAGGAAGTGGGTAAGTAAATTAGAATTACAGAACACACCCACCCCCGTTTTTTGATTGATCTTTTAATTACAGAATTTTTTCTTTAAATTAATTATTTACTAATTTCGTGGTCCGCTAGACCAATTAATATATTACAATTAATTAAGGTTTTTAGTTTAGATAAAAAAGTCGATGGCACGAGCGGGATTCGAACCCATGACCTTTTTGCCATTTTTCATAATTAAAAATGAAGTATACTTCACTAAAGCTCTCCGTGGCCATTTCATTTGTCGTCGAGAATCCAACCCGATTACACGACTTTTGACACGGCAAAAAGGAGGGAAAATTCAAAAGGTGCGGTTGAGATGGGAAGTTGGATCCACTCGGACACGATAGCTCAAGTGGTAGAGCAGCGGCGTATCAAGCCGAAGATCGTGGGTTCGAATCCCGCTCGTGCCAGTGACTTTGTATCTTAACTAAAAACCTTAATTATTTACATTTTTCCCCTTTTTTTCTCTTATCCATTTTTTTTTTTTTAATTAGTACTTTATTTTTTTTTTTTTTGNTATAATAGACCAACACTGATGTGGTGAAATGCGGGATCGGCCGCGCTGCAAACCTTTCGTTCCTTTACAAAAAATATAATTATGAACTCCACCTACAGTCATTGGTTATAGTTATCATAGTTATTATTAGAAAGAAACTTCTTTCTCTGTTAAACAAACTGTGATGACATGACTTAATGAACTCGACCGTGTTATAAGTCCGCTCCAGTTCATTTCTATTAATTGACCCCCTGTTTTCAGTTCATTTTTTGCACGTTTTGTCGAGTTGTGAATATACTGTTTAAAAAAAAGAGGTCAAATACACGATTAAAACATTATCATTTTCTTGTCGTGTGAAATCTTGCAACTTCATGACTGTTTTTATGAACTATTAAGATTACAATTTAAACTATTGTTGCCATAATTTTAAATCAATTACCGGAAAACGAACCGCTGACGGTAAACACAAATATATAAATAAGTTCGGACCAACTTTCAACTTTCAGACTATTTATTTTAATTGTTCATCAGGGCCCTTTTAGACGCTAAAGTACTACTTTACGTTCCCTTTTAAACTATTTTCAGTAGAGGCGATTGAAAGCCCTTGACGCGTGTAGTATTTCATGTACGATGGTACTATTTTATCACATATCTAGGTCTATGTTAAAATTCCTCTGCTTTAACTGAAATCCTTATATATATTACGCAGGGCGGGTGACCAGGACCCCAGGGTTTAAAAGCCTAGGTAGGCCCGTACCCATACTGAAATCCTTAATTACATGTTTTACGTCAAGTTATTAAATATGCCTATGCTTGGTACGATCAACAACGTTAATAATTGAATTCACTAATTTCGTGGTCCGCTTGACCAATTAATATCTTTCAATTAATTAAGGTTTTGAGTTGAGATAAAAGGAAGGAAAATTCAAAAGGTGGCGTTAAGATGGGAAGTTAGTGTCCGAGTGGCTCTAGGTCACGATAGCTCACGTGGTAAAGCAGCGGCGTATCTAGTCGAAGATCGTGGGTTCGAATCCCGCTCGTGCCATTGACTTTTTTATCTTAACTAAAAACCTAAATTAATAGTTAGTAATTGAATTGTTACTTCCGAAACACAACTTCCTTGCGTTTTTGCCATCACTTAATGCTATACGATCTAGATTAAAAAATTTAAAAACCAACAACAACAAGAACTTCTCCAACTTTGTCGTTTTTCTTCCAGTGTTCCGTTCATCTTCAGCGGTAGAGATTTGAGTTTGTCAGTTGCCAAACCCACCACTGGAGAGCCGAAAAGCAACTGACAGACAAAAACATCTAGGATAGGCGCACCAGGACGATCCTTCATCTCACAATATTTTTGTGCAGTGATGTAACATTAATTTATTTTAATCCTTTTTAAAAAGATAGTTCCTACTCACAGTAAGTGTTTCTGCAACGCTCCGGATTTCGAGCCTCTTAGCTCATCATCAGGTTGAAGGACTTCTACAACCACGTCTCTCGGCATGAATTGCCAAAGTGAACCCGCTGATACCTCCGCCAACGCGACATTCCAATTAGCAGCTGATTTTTTTAATGGCGCTCAATTTGAACGTGCGAAACGCGGAAATTATAACACAAATAAATATTATACTAGTAAATACTTAATATTATTAAATTACTATAAAAATAATAACAATTAAAATAATTAGTTTAATTATTTGGATGTTTGATATTATTTATGTACATATTTAAAATGGGAGGTAGATCAAAATCTGTTATATTATTAATGCATTTATCACCATGTTCAATTTTACATTTTTTAATTTCAAATTTCTCAAACCAATCTAGTTCTTTCCCTTTGTTGAAACTATGTAACACTCTCGTATTTAAATTTGAATTGAAATTATGTTTTGTTTCTTTTAGATGGTCCTTAAATTCCGAAAATTTGCTCGATTTAGGCAAGTGTTCTTTTACTCTTGTTTTTATTTCCCTACCCCTTTGGCCTATATATTATACTAATGTCAAACATGTCGAGAGACGTGGTTGTAGAAATCCTTCAACCTGATGATGAGCTAAAAGGCTCGAAATCCGGATCGTTGCAAAACAACTTATGTGAGTAGGAACTATCTTTTTAAAAAGGATTGAACACCACACTCACTCCATCATTTATCAATTCTATTAATTTATTTTAATTGAAGTATTTTATTATTGATCAGTGGTGACATGCAGAAATTAATTAAATTAATTTTTTAATTCTATTAAGTTATTGCTTATCTTTTGGTATGTGTGTGTGTGCGCGCGTGTGTGTGTGTGTGTGGATAAGAGATTCGAAATATGTATAATTTTTGTGACTGACGGGCAGACAACGCACAGACCAAACCGCTGGATCTAAAGAGTTGAAATTTCCACAATGCGATCTTATAATGACAAGGATAGCCGCTAAGAAAGGATTTTTTGGTATTCCATCCTTATGTTTATATATAAACAGTTCCAGACTGACTGACAGACTACGCACAGACCAAACACTAAAACCAACACTGAAGATGGTGAAATGCCGAAACGTGTCTCACAGACCGATCCGTGGGGCAGGAAATAGCAATGGTTTCTTTTTTAAATCGGTCTTCATATGAATTTGGAGTAAATTCATATTGCATATGAAGAAGGCCTGACGTCAAGGTTAATATAAGTAGGGAGAGGCAAGCCTTATGGGCGTTGAAACACCTTGCTTGTGCAGTCCTCGTAGCATATCACGATGTAACTTCAGGAAGTACTGAGTGGAAAACTCTTCACTTGATAAATTTACTAATTTTAATTTGAGTGAATTTATTTTTCAATGTCATTTACTGAAGAATATTTTCGTACATTTTTTCCCGGTTGATTAATAACGTATAACCTTAGACCGATTTTGTTGTTTGTGTCTCAGAACTACTCTGTATCACTTGTGTCATGTAAATCTCGAGAAAAAAATGACGTTTGATAGTGCAAAATGTAATCCGTAAAAAATAAACAAAAATGAATTAAACGCCACTGTTAGAGACCGTTGAGCAATCGAGAACGGTTGATGTCATAAGTCGTATAAATAAAATTATGATGTTGTTGTAGGAGTACTGCTCGCGGTTTCACAAGGACCTATTCGAGCGTGGGCTTTTTGAGGCACTAAAACGCGCGTATCCATCCTCGTTTTTACCTTACAACAATTGGAACTCTGTATTTAAACGCTTTGCTGGTGAAGAAATCTGAGGGAAGAGGATTATTATATATTACTAGTATTTCAAACTTCGTTGAATGATAACTCTTTCATTTATGATTTCGCACCTATTCTTTAAGATAATGCATAAAAATATTTGTTATGGGGCAAAATTTTAGTGATTCCACAAGCTCATCGTTAATGGAAAGTTGTAAAATGTTCATAATTCTTCGAGTTGAGTGGTTTTACGCTCCTTGTTAAATTTAGATGAGGGAAAAATGTTATGGTAATTTGAAGTGTTGTACACATGGCAAATCGGAGGAACCAGTTAGATTCTTTGATCAAGAATGATGTTAATAACTAATAACAGTTAAGGTAGTGTCAATATGAAAACAGGGGCAATGCAATCTCCCACATTACTTCAATGGAAACAGCACTCGACATTCCACCCCGACATGCTTATGTACAAAAGGTGGCTGTTAAGAGTGCTAACAGACTCCTGTGATACAAAGAAATAAAACCAGATCTAAGTGGAGCCATCACAGAATTCTGGAAAGAATTAAAATAAAGGAGATGGCTATAATTATATAGCCATCCGTGTATTGAAGGAATCTGACAAAAATGAAAGAAACAAATAATGTACAAAAATTATGTATCTGACAAAATGAGAGAAAAGCTTAATTTTGACAGACCCTTCCAAGTAGACAGATAATAGAGACATTCGGAAAAAGGCGGCCCCAAGTTTCAAACCAAATTAATATGGTACACAGTTGGATCTAAGATGGAATAGGGAGAAGGCGTAGGGATAAAAGGGCCGAACTACATCCTAGCGAAGCCCTTTGACTAACCCCAACGATTTTTTAGCTGAAGTCCATGCAATACAACTCTGTCCAGATTTAATAAAGAAAAATATGAAAGGCGCACAGATATACATACTGTCAGACATCCAGGCAGCTGTAAAAGTCTACATAATGCGTGTGTTTTCAACTCCATAAACATCGGCACATATAGTTTATGAATGTGAAGGATTAGCTCGTTTACGGTACAGCCATATCGGTAGGACATTTCTCACATCAAAGGAGGTCCGCGAAGATGCTCCAAGGAAAGTGCTTAGCTTTATAAGGAAAAGCGCTCTTTCCAAGGGATTGGTAAAGTTATAGGTATTCGACAATATATCTACTTCGGCCGAAGGAAAGGATTGCTATAATTTGGCATCACTCCTCCCAAACCCATCAAAAAGTGATGATTTTCATTGACATGTTTGGATTTGGGAAATACCACATCGGCTGCCGCCACATGGACGTTTAATCCAAAACAAACGGTAGTTCCTTCGTTAAACCGCATCAGTCAACTCCGATTTTTCCCGTGTCTTGAGCCTAGACAATGAGTGATTTCAGACAGAACGCTCTACCTCAGCCAACCAAAGTCAAGTTTTAATTAATTAATTTTTAACGTCAAAACATAAAGAAAAATTTAAATAGCTAAAACCCTAGATCATTTTTTAAGGATTGCAAAAACATTTTACCGTCGAATCTCCCGCATAAAACATGACACTTTCATATTTCTTTATATTTTGGGAAATTCGGCAGTATATTGATATGGATAGGGATAAAAGAGGCGGTCCCAACGCCTGCACCTCGACCTGAATAGATCTATTGTGTTCCCTTGTTTTTATAACTCACCGGCCAGGTTCAGGTTGTTAATCAGCCTCCATAGCTTTGCAGCGGCTCCTTAGTTAAGGATATTGCTTGCAGTTTTTTCTGCACTAGTTGCAAGAACCTGCACCTACATAGACCTTCACAGAAACATAAAATGTGTTCTGCGGTCTATTTCTCTTCCTGTTAGAACAGTGTTTCTTCTGTTTGTTCTTCTATCCGGTGCATCTACTTGCTTAAGTGGCAGTGTCCTGTGAGGAGTCCAACCTGAATCCTGATTCGATTGCGGTTGCCTTCCAGTAACTCCTATGTATGTTTTGCGGTAGGTCCTTCTATCAATCTGTTCGCATGCATCATGCCTATGGCAATGTTCCACGAGGTGTCGGATTATGGATCCATTTTAAGATGTATCCTCTTTTGTGGCAGGATGCTAAGCCACGGTAGGATTCAGGAACTTGAGAGTCCCTTGTTAGCCTTCTCTTTGACCAACATGTCAACCTTTTCGTTGCCTCTATGCCCCGAGTGCCTAGGGACACATGCCAGGGTCAAGTAATTACTGTCTCTGACTTCCGTCAGGACCTCCATGCAGTTCCAAACTCCCTTTACCTTCACCTCGCACAAGGCTAGGGCCTTTAGTGCTGCCTGGCTGTCAGTAAAGATGGCTATCTTGCGGGAATGTATTCCCAACCTTTTTATTTCCCTAGCGCAGTGTTCAGTCGCTGATTTCAGACTGGAAAACTGCATGGCTCCAGTGACACTGGGACAGGCTTGTCTTTGGGTGCCACTTAAGCTTGATAGCTTTGGTTCCACCACTTCACCGACACATATGTCATCATTGGTCTTAAGACGCAGATGGATAGCCGTAGGGTCATTTTGGGGTTTAATCCACAGGTTTTAGTGCAGAGCCTTTTGTACCTCCCTCCGTTTTTCCTCTCCGGGTGCTTTTAGTCAAATGTGGATTCCATGTGAGACGCTGGCCTAGTGTGATCCCTAGATATTTGGCCTCCTTGGAAAATGGGATCGGGGTCCCGTTTAGACTTGGAGTTTTTAGGCTTCCTATTGTCCTCTTCCTTGTGAATGGAATCATTATGGTTTTGTAGATAGCTCCTCCCTTTTGCACCACCTGTCAACCAGATTGACGGCTCGTTGTACACAACCAATCACGATATCTGCATGGCGGCCCTTGATGCTTTCATGGGATATTTTAAACATGAAGATAAATTTTATGAACAGGTAACTGGGGTTGCCATGGGTGGAACTCTTTACTCTGCCTTATCAGACTCGATTATGCAAGAGTTGTTCGATTGAATTAAGCTGAATTATGACTTTGGAATAAAAATAATTAAAAAATATGTAGATGATTTGTTACTTAGTGGTAAAGGCAAATGAAATAAGGAAATTACGGTGGCATTCATTTCATTTCAACCATCCATGCAATTCACCTGAGAAATGGATGATCAGCTGTCTTTCCTGGATGGTCTTATCATGGAAGAACACTGCTGACCAACTGGTACCAAAAAACCTACTTAAAGCAACTTTTCTACCTCTGGTTATAGTAAAATATAACATTTGATGGTATTTTTTAATCAGAAATTCGAAACAAAAATTTTATTTTATAAGCATTCTGTCAAATGCACGTCCAACCTTTCGGACGGTCTAATTTTAAAGTATTTGAGAGGGCTATTAAAAAAAGTGTGTATAAAACAAAAGCGACACGGACGGTAACAGTAATACCATTTTATTCAGGCATCCGACCGATCGGCCACGCTGGGCTTGCCCTTTTGTCCGGAGGACACACCCTTATCCTTGGAATGTCACCTTCCCTTACAGAACTACGCATAGTAATTTTCCAATCCTAATTTTTGCTGAAACTTTGGCTTTAAAAGCATCCGCCACATCATCGATATTTACATATCAAGTGGCAGAAAGTGGCAGATGTAAAGTAAGTGACTAAAGTAAGGCGAGCAAGTGCATCAACAAGAACTTTACCATTATGATTAACTTTCAATTAATTAAGGTTTTTATTTGAGATAAAAAAGTCAGTGTCACGAGCGGGATTCGATCCCACGACCTTCGGCTAGATACGCCGCTACTCTACCACCGGCAAAAGTCCATCAAGTAACCGGCTCTCCTCGATTCGTTGTTAATAGGCGCTTTATTCTTTCAAAACCCCATTTTCAAAGGGAAATTAAAACCGGCGCGTCGACAACTTTTGTTCTTTCTTTAGCTTTCCGGTCGCTTAACGAACCTCGTACCACGGCGACATGACGGAATAACAAAACTCAGTCGTTGAAATAGAAATGAGAAGAGGCCAGGGGCGTGGGAAAGAAAAGTCGTCAGGCCGGAGATAGTGAACCGTTTGCCAGTTGAAAAAAACGTGAGCAACTGAATGGTACATAAATTATCTTCATATTTAGCACGTGGGCAAAGTGAAATTGTGAATGATCCTGTGGTGGCCGAATCGTGCTATTCAAGAAGTAGTCAGATCTCTACTTACATCTATGCTATTTGGTTGTTATCTATTGCTATTAACATTGCACCTTAACATTCGGACCAACTGCCTAAAGTTTAAACGTGCGAAGTTTCTTATTAACGCTTTAATATACAAGGTTTTCTTTTAAATATTAATCCAATTATTAAAAAGAATTCAAAACTAAAAAATATTTAGTTTATATTTAAACGTGATTGACTAATAACAATCGATAATTGAGACGTGTACGCTGATTATTAATTACGAACATTACCGTAATTAATAATCAGTGAACATTTTCAGGCGTGATTAAATCTACTATTTTTAAATGTAGTAATAATTGGGCTTATATCTGCATCGAAGCAAGAGTCCTTCCCCTGTTTAAAAGAGGGAAGAGCTAACTCTAAAATATTATACGATCAGATGTGCAAAAGCAAACCATTTCCTACATGAAACACTTTTCGACCCGTATCTAGTAAAAGGTGCGCACAACTGAGAACCGTACGAGGCTGCTGGCCATAAGATCCAAAGAAATCTTATAGGCTTGGGGAGACCACCCTGGATTCTCCCCTCGTTTACCGTACGGTGGGATATGGCCAAATACAAAAAGAGGGAAAAAGAACATATTTGAACAAAAGCGAGGTCCACGCCCTGATGACGAAGTACCCTGATAATAAACCCATCTTCACAGATAGGCGAGACGTCAGAGGATATGGGCTGCGCGGTGTACATAGAAGGCCAGATCGTAGGTATATTCCTTCCCCCTACAGCGAGCGTTTACACCGCAGAATTGAATGCTACATCGCTTGAACTGAGTGTAATACATCGAAAACCATTATAATATGTACGGATGCGCGCAGTCCGGTCTAAGAACTCAGGAGAAAAGCCTCCGTGGCTCCACTAATACATAAAATGTACGAACGATTAAAAGGGAACAATCACGATGGGAAAAAGGTACTGCTGCTGGACTCCCGGCCATGTTGAAATAGCCGGGAATGAAGTAGCAAACAAAGGGGCTTAAGAGGCGGCATCAGCGCACGGACTACACCATCCTGTCCGCACAGCAGAGGTGGTAAGATTAATGAAAAATATTATAAAAGAAAAATGGGAAAATCGTCGAGCGCAAATTTCTGCCACATTACCGCAAAGAAAGACTGGCATTGGTCCTTGGTTTACTGAGGCCGTGCCGAAAAGTGAAGGGCCATACTAGGTTACAGTGAGTAGGTCATACTACTGACACATGGGCATTTGCTCGTGGGAAAAATACCACGCCGATGCTGATTATGTACCGAAAGATTAAGCGATGAGCATATGCAGAAAAGTAAAACTAGAAGAAAACGAGAAGTTTGCAGGATGAACTACAGAGTCCCAGCTAACCTATGTGTGGCCTTACGGCACGGAATGTATATTATTAGCGCGAAAGAGGGGAATATCTCCCACCCCAGATGTTAAATATTTCCCATACAACCATTGGAAACTGCATCCAAAGACTTTCACCACTACAACGCCCGCCCTCACGTGTCTCTGGGGAACAAATAATTTTCAACTAACTGATTGGAAAATATTATCACACCCGCTACATTATCCGGACATTTTACTTTGTGACTACTATTTTTCGTTTCTTACAATTTTTTTTAAAATGGTTTGAAAGTGTTCAAAAGCAGTTCAAACGTTCCTGGACTTAAAGGTGGGAATTTTTATGCGAAACGAATAGACATGTTACCTGAAAGATGGCAAAAACTAATTGTAAAAATGGACAATACATCTCCGGATAGTTAAAATATAAGGTATAAAAAAATAAATAAAAATACATAGTGCAACAAAACGTCAATATTTCTTGCCAACTAAATTAAGACACGAGGGTTGAAAGTTTCTTTAACTTAATAAATTAATATTAACTTTTTCATGAATTTGTGAGGTTTTATTTGGTGTTCTGCAAGTTAGTCTATGATCGATAAGTCAGGAAGCATCATGTAAGGGGGTGGAATCTTCGTTTTTTGGTGTTTTCTAACAGGAAATAAATGACAAATGAAATATATTTTATTCACAACTATCGGACATCGTTTTTATCCATTTTGCCAAATTAACTCCGATTTCTATATAAAATTTGGGGAAACAAATGGGTCATGAAATGAAAGAAAATCTATGCCAGATTTACTGAAAGGAACATTTTGTTAGGATCGACCATTTCTGAGCTATGCCAGATTTTTTTTTCTTTTGCAAACAAAACATATGTTCTCACTTGTTTTGACCGAGTTATGGTATTATCTTCCATTTTGTTTTAGCTTTCTTATCTAATTGTAAATATATATTTAAAAATATATTGGATGTTCTCTTACGGCTAGTTAAATTTCGAATTTTAATGGCCTCTCTTATTGTAATCTTTGTGTATGTTACTTTTTTCGAAGTTAATCCTCTTGAAATCATTTGGATTCTATCGCACAATAATGTATGCCTGAGTATTCATTCATTTCATGTTTCGCTTTCCAACAAAAATGTATACAAGCGCCGAGAAGAGAGATATGCTTGTTGCTTTTGTTGATACTGGGCAGAGATGAAGGTCTGCGTCTTTCTCTACAGATTGCTTACGATTATTTCTTAATCGTTACCACAGCCTTTGAATTCGTCTAATTATCCTTTTCTTCACTTTTTATTTCAGAGAGAGGTTTCCGGTTAGGAGACACCCTCATCATCATAATTTTCTGCGTTTATACCAGAATTTGGGTGAGCATGGGTCATTTGCCTATGGAACTCCAACCTAACACGTCCGCTAATAACGTCCGAAAACGAAATAGCGATGTTGCTTTCCGTTGAGGAAAATCCTCACCTCTCAGTTGAAGATTCTTGGCATATCGGCTCAGTCGGTCTGGAGAATATTGAAAGTAAATAATTTTCTTCCTTTTAGTGCTCATCTAACACAAGGCATTCAAGAGGGAGATCCATCCGCTGAAATGGACATTGAACCGGACATGCTGAGCCGAATATTGTGGACCGACGAATCCAAATTCTCAAATAACGGGATTTTGAATAGGCACAATAGTGTTTTCTGGGCTACGGAAAATCCTCGTTGGAATATTCAAACACATTTTCAAACAGTCAATTCGACTAATATTTGGTGCGGATTGCTCGGCAAATAAACTTATTGGACCACATTTTTTAGAGGAACACTCAACAGAGAGCGGTATCATTCTATTATACCCTCACTGCATTCATGGAGATACTTTCGCTCTACACCAGGCGAAGGATGCGGTTCCAACAAGACGGTTGCCGCGCTCACAACAGTCGCGACGTTACCAATTACTTGGACATGAACCATACAGGGAGATGGATCAGCACACAAGGTCCTATTTCTAGAACTTCGAGGTCACCAGTTTTGACCCCCTTGGTTTATTTTCTTTGCGGGGCATTGAAGAATAGGTGTATGCCAGTCCTTCTCCAGTACTGATTGTCCTAGAATTGGAACAACGGATTGCTGTGGCTTCCAGAAAAATCCGCCCAGAATTAATAGAAAAAGCCACAAATGAAGAATTCCTGAAATGAGCAGAGCTCTGAGCATCATCACACAGGTTTTTTAGCATTTATTATAAACATAAATTCGAATCCAAATTCTCAAATAACGGGATTTTGAATAGGCACAATGGTGTTTTCTCCTTGGTTTATTTTCTTGGGGGCATTGATGAATCGAGTTTATCCATATCCAGTATTGACTGTCCAAGAATTGGAACAACGGATTGCTGTGGCTTCCAGAAAAATCCGCCCAGAATTAATAGAAAAAGCCACAAATGAAGAATTCCTGAAACGAGCACAGCTTTGCGCATTAAACGCAGGGAGCGTATTTGTGCATTTATTATAAACAAAAATTTCAATAAATGGCCAAATCTGTAACAATTCATAAAAGCTGAGAGTCATTTTAAAAATAAAATGGATTCGATGGTTAAAAAAAAATCCTTTTTTGTATTAATTTCTTTTTTTCCAAAAATTATTATAAGCTAGGCTTAAAAGGAACCTCCGATCCCTACTCTATTCTGATACGACTTCTATTTTAAATTTACTTACTAATGTGTGGTGTTTAGTGACCGTTAATTATTTGGCGATCGTGAGATCTAGTGTGATGTAGGTTAAGAAAACGTTTTCTTTATCGTGCCAACGTTTGGATCTTTATTGAGATCATCTTCAGGGCTCAAAGTGTTTGTTTTCTGTGTAGAGTGTCATTATTGTGTGTCGTCGTCTAAACCTACGTCACACCTGACCGTATCTCACCATCTCCGAATAACTTACTAATGCTAATCGTTTTCGAAATAAACGGGGAGGGCCATCTTGTTACAAAACGTATATCCTCCTCACGCGCCTTCCATCGGGCATAGCTTAGAAAGGGCGATCCTATCAAATTTACCTTTAAGAAAAACTGGCACAAAATAAGCTCTAGAATCGAACTGAACAGTGAAAATTTGTGATTCTCATGTAAAATAACAAAGTTAGTTTCATTTCCAAGCTAGTTGAGAAAGTTATGTTAAATTTGTTACCACCACGCGATACCTAGCCACAATTAACTTGGGTTTTGTATAAGACCATTTTTTGCTACTAAGTTTTCCTCGTTTCCTAATTAAATGAGTGGACTGTGGAAGTTGATACACTTAGGGTCAAGAGGTGCCGCAACTTATGTGCCGCTTTCTTTGATGCGAACAGCTTTCTTAAAAGGATCGTCAGCGATTTATGTTGACGTATGCGACAATCGCGTGCTTCCATTGCCTTGTTAAAATTAAACTGCAATGGGAATAATTTACTTGGAAAGAAAACGGACGTTGTTATTAAATTAAATATATTATTAACAAGTGTTTCCTTCAGATTGTGCTTCAGCAGGAATAAAGACAAATTTATTGTTTTATTTCTTTTGAGAGTTTGGAATGATAAAAATGGATATTTTATGTAGAGCAACCCAATAAGTATGAAAATGACTTGTTATCTCAGTTGTAAATTTTAATTACTAGAATTTTAATTAACAAATCATAAAGTTGACTTAATTCATATTTTGTAAATACGCAACTGAGGTGTAGTCGCTCGATTGATTGAAAGAAAGGCCTTGAAGAACAAAGGGGTTGGAAACAATGAGGTACGTCAGTCAACCGAACGGTACGTGTGGGACCTCCATAGCCCTCACTTCAAACAAGCGTTTCTGGAAGTACGATGTAGTATCGGTTTTATAGGCCACCCGTACGTTTGGTCTTTAAAAAGGAATTTTGCTCACCGTGCTTTTCGTTTATGCTTTTCCAAAGTGAGACGTTCTATTTACGTAACGCTGATCCCCCTGAAAACTTTGGTTTTCGCTGTTTGACGTGCAAAAAATACTTATGACAGATCAACCGGACGAACATTATCGATCGGCCTACCGTCACATATCGTTCACAGAGAAGATATACTTTGTCGAAGTCGTGAGGAGTGGTCTAGAATGAGGTAGTTTTGAAAAACACCTTTTCATTTTTTTTTCTGACGTTACGACCTTTATTCGGATGACCTTCAGGGCCATCACCTTTTGAACCAAGTATTTCATACTCACATAAAGTGTGGTGCTATTCTTGTAGTGTCATATTGGTTTTGTGTGAAAGTGTTGTGAAACGTGAATTAGCATTCCGCTGTTTTTATATGATTGTGACAGGGTGGGGACGAGGTAAATCTGGGAAAATTTCTTTGATCATAGGCGGTTTTATGTAACTCAAAGCAAATCGAGATGGGAATTGGATTTGTGATTTAGCATTCAATATTGGAAAGGAAGTTAATTATTAAGGACGACCAATGAACGAAAGGGAAAAACGATATGAGGCCAACTTCCCACCGACGATTACGAATATTTTGTGTTGATAAAGGCCTTGCAAAACATCTTGTAATTCATTTAGGATCCGGCGGGCACTATGGAAAGGGTTCCGTCTTGCAGCAGTGACATATTTCTGTCCTCCCTTACCTCGTAAAGTGCTGAGATCCACTACCAGGCGTCCTACTGGTACTTCCAGTCTCTCGTAATCGGGCTAATAAAGCCCGGGAGACCACGGCTGACAAACGCCTCTGAGATATCCACTTGCCGGTGACCTCGATGACTCATTCTCACAAATATTGCGAACTTGTGGTTCAATATAATGTCTTTCCATGGTTAAAGAGAATACAACTGGATTAAAATGGAGAAAAGGTGTTTGTTTACAAAATGAGTAATCTTCATGTTTTTTGTAACAAGGGGATTTCAACTACGAGGTTATATGAACCCTCGGGGTGTCGATGTTTTGAAAAAAAGCCCATTTGGAAGTACGTCGGGTTCGAATCCCCCAGCCCTGCATTCGAACCCGGGACCTTTACCTTACAGTGATGACCGCCGTGTCAACGCCTGAACCGTTGACCGCAACGGTATAATAAGTAAATCCGTTATTAAAAATGAGGATTGACATTTGTTTGTATTTTCTATTTCTTTTAATTTGGGGACAGGTCGATCCTCGCAATCGGTCCCCTTCGAGCCGTAACGGCCCAGAGCGTCAAAAGATTGAGACAGACCAATGCTATTTTATAATATTTAATAAGCACTAGTCATACATTTAGTTATTATTGCATTATGTGACACCAAATATATAATTAATAGAAAAAAAACAGGTTCTTAAATTATGTACGAAAATAATTTTAAAGAATTTTATAGACGTGGTACTTGATCATACCGGATCTTATGTCTTTTCGACGTATCATCATTCTGAATTGTATTGGATAAAATAATAAAATTAATAGGGAAAATAAGTTGAAAATAGTGCATCGGATTTGATTTGCATTTTCTGAAAGCACCTATTTATGTAGTTAAAGTTCAATTAATTTATAACTACAAATCTCACCATGGTTGATTCTGTTTGAATTAGAACAGAAAACTATAGTAGTAAAAACCGATAATGTTTTTGTAACTACATTTTTAATTTAACATAGTTACAATTGGAGTTTATTTGGCCCAATTGGTGTTCCATCAAATAACATAAATTACGTTGAGAATTACCTAAGGGGAGGTCAATAAATTGCAGGAAAAATTTTATTTTCCCCGTTTTTTTCCACGGCCAAACAATTCTGAAATGTTGACTTTATTTTCAACTCAACGGGCCTCTTTTTCTCTATGTCAATTTAATTTATAGGCAGGTATTGACTGAGGAGAGTACGAGGGAGTGCACAATTGACCACGGTTGTGGACAAGAGGCGGACGCCAAAGCGTCCAAAGACAAAACCGGTCATCCGTCGACGTGAAAGGGGACAAAACGATGTTATGTTATCTGAATGAAAACCGATTAAGCAATTGTCAAGATCCAGCCTGGAGCCGGGGCGGAAGTTGTTGATGTATTACAAGTAGCAGACTGATGCTGGCTTGATAACGCGGCTCTTTCCGACCACTTCCAGCCGTCTTATCTAAAACACACTGCACTAGTCAAAAGAAACATAGAGAAACAATGTACAGATTATTAACACTTTATTACACGGGTTGTTAATTAGATTTTGAGGGTGGGAGCGTTAAGAATCTTTAGAAAAGTCTTCTTATTGTAACGTCAATTTTCAATTATTTTTCAAAAAGATGAGCACAATTTCCTCGACTGAAGTATACGATTTTTTATTATTATCATCAATGAATTTTTATAATTATGAATGAACGAAACAATGTAACGGTACAAAGCTACAAAAAAATTAAGATTAAGTTTAAAAAATCGATTACAAATTTATTAATTTTGCAGTTTTTTTATATTTTATGTATTGCAAAGGTGACTTAGTTTTAAACAATAAAACACCTCTATTTTTCTCAAAATCACTTAGCCTTTCTTCCACTCTCTCTGGATGTCTCATTCTCATTCCCTTTTTCTCGCTATCTATCTTGCTAGGATCTATCTATCTGCCTGCCCAGAGATTTCCAACACTTTATCATGATCGCCGTTAAATTTGGAAAAAGATAAAAACGATCGTAGAAGGGGTGAGAGAGGAGAAAGATGATGAGGATAATGATGACTATGATGCACGTTTTATTTATCAGTCACATGAGATTTGGTCTCAAGGACCATTCTTACATCTAATTTGAAATTATGAAACCCCATGATACCCTGCCCCGAATGACCCCCACGAGACAGGTGCCCCCTACGCAGCGACCCCCGACCCAACCTCAGCAGTAACCAGAAACTAATTGTCTATAAGTTGAATAACTAAAATAAGTAGGTGTTAGAGTTTGGTATTATTATATTTCAAGGTCGTTATTCTGTAGAATTATTCTTTCTATGTAGGGTCTTGGTTGAAATAAAAAAGTCAATGGCACGAGCGGGATTCGAACCCACGATCTTCGGCTTGTTACGCCGCTGCTCTACCACTTGAGTTATCGAGACCTCGATCCACTCGGACAACAATTTCCCATCTCAACCGCACCTTTGAATTTTCCCTCCTTTTTGCCATTTTTCAAATGTCGTGTAATCGGATTGGATTCTCGACGACAAATGAAATGGCCACGGAGAGCTTTAGTGAAGTATACTTCATTTTTAATCATTAAATTCACTAATTTCGTGGTCCGCTTGACCAATTATTATATTACAATTAATTATGGTTTTTAGTTGAGATAAAAAAGTGAATGGCACGATCGGGAAAACCTTAATTAATTGTAATATTAAAATTTTATTTATTTTTCTCTTCGTAACATTTTTATATGTTGTGTTTTGGTTGTTTTTTTATTCGGATTTCACTCTAGGAATTTTGTAATGGTCATATGGTAAAGAATTGTTTTCCTCAGTTCTTATTCTCTTCGTAAAATTTATCGTATACTTTTTTCTTTCCTCTCTTGTAACGACGAACAAACTACAGCAAAAAAATATTCTTATTCTTAACAACAAACATGCAAAATAATGAAAAGCACTAACCATATGGAAAATTCTCAATATACATTGAAATAGATTTTTTCGGTTCATCGTTTTATATTACAGTACACATTAACTGAACTTAGACTGATGTAACATGCTCGAGCACGACAGTCCTGGAAGGGGGTTTTTCGAGTTCGAGTTTATTTATTAGATACTTTTACATACATACAGTTTGTACAAAGTGACTACAAGGGGAAATGTCTAGGACATTATACATCCTTGTGGCAGAGGGCGTAAGCATATTTACAATATTTGTTGATTTGGCCTAGAGAAATAAGAACAGTGGTGAAAATTATACCAAAAACCACTTGCAGGAAGAATACATTAATAAATAGGGAAGTTACAAATAATTACATATATTTTAAATTATAAATCATAAGTCATTGACTACATATGTACAATAGATAAGTTTGATAAACAACACATTTCTTCAATATTAGCTAATTTCATAAATAAGTTAATAAATAAGCAAGTTGATAAATAATTACTAATTATTATGAGTTATAATCATTGAATAGACTTGTACACTACATAGTCTGACATTTACTAATTTGGTAAATAAATAAATATATAAACAGTAAAATTAACAATTTAATAAATAATTTAATAACTAATATCACAGTGAATAAATATACAAAGCAGTCATACTAAAATGTGTTTGATCCTCCTGTGTTTCCAATTTTTGTTGAGGTTGTAGTTTCCTACATTCTTTTACTGTCATATTTGTACTCTCAGCGCTACGTTCATAAAAGGAACTAGTGATCCTTTTGATATCATCCTTAATGTATGAAGGGGGAAGTGACGTAATGAGGCATGCAATGTACAAACATGCTCTTCAAGTACGATGGGGCGAGGCATGCTTCGTACATGCACGGTCAGAGTACTGGCGTAGAGACGTAAGAAATGTTAACATGTTCGTCAAATTGGAAGGGTGGGTCATGCACCCTTGAAGGGTACGCGTTCAAAACAATCTAATACTAAAATCAGTTTTTATTATGAAAACACTCTTCTTATCGAAAAACGGTGATGCTCCCGTAACTTTTTCAAAATAGAGGTTTGAAGGGAGGAGAAATCGCAAAACGTCAGATCCCATAAATGCAGTGACTACACCTCACCCCATTACATCTTTTATCACCTCTCGATAAAATATCCTCAGACCCTGTGCTGGTGATTTGTCGCGAGAATTTTCTGCTGAGGTGGGAATAACGCAGGGCTGCTTATCTAGCCCGGTAGAAATATTCATACAAGGAGAGACTAGGAAAAGCTCATTTAGGCTCCAAAAACAATTAAATTGGAAAGGAACCAAACAATTCGGGCAAAAAACCATAATCAATAAAATCAGACACCCATTATTAGAAATGGGGACTGACTACATGATCCCGGAAACAATCTATAAAGTCTCAATAGACTATAAAAGAGAGGAAGAACACAGGAGAGCACCAGATACAATGATATGATATACGTATGGCTCCACAACAAACGAAGGAACCGGATCAGGCGTTTTCTGTACAAGCCCAAAACATGAGCAATCAAACTGATTAGGGAAGTATACTTCGGTCTTTCAAGCAGAAATACATGCCATCAACGCTTGTGCCCTGGAAAATCTTAAAAGAGGTTACAATGACAAAAAAATCCTCATAAGATCAGACAGCCAAGCAGCTATTAAAGCATTGGCATGTAAAAGAATTACATCAAAACTAGTCAGTGAATGTATCCAAAATCTCCAAAACCTGGGAAAACACAACAACCTGATGATATCTTGGGTGCCAGGGCACAGGGGAATTCTGGGTAACGAATAAGCAGACAAACTGGCCAGAGGAGGATCTGCAAGACCATACATAGGCCCCGGACCTATCCTTGGGATAACAAAAACAAACAGAATCCTCCATCGCAGAATGGATCCAAACAAAACAAAGAGAGAAGTGGATAAACTCTAGCGGTGCTAGACATAGTAAACTTATGATGAAACAACCCTCACCAAAATTGGCAAAAACTGCTGCAATTGGAGAGGGCAAAACTCAGAGTAGTGCTAGGACTACTAACCGGTCACCGGTATCTGAGAAAACATCTACACAACATGGGTATATACAATTATGATCCCATTTGCAGATTATGTAATGAGGAGGAGGAAACAGCCACTCATAACATCTTCGAATGCGAAGCAACAGCTCAATGAAGGTTTAACCTAACGTACGAAAAAGACTCAGGGAACCGAATTGCAGCAATAACAGTCAATGACCTGATACTTCTGAGCAGAAGCATTGAGTCTATTGACTAAACTAGGGAACTGGGAAGGTACAATAAGCCAGAAGGCTGCAGTTTCTGGGGAATACAAGCCCCGCTTCCCAGTATCCTTTCCACCATACCATACCATACCTAGCCCGGTACTATTACCATTTTATATTAACAATACAGAAAGTTAAGTAGACGTTAGCGTTTGAATGCAAACGACATAGTTCTTCTGTTTCTCTTAACAAACATTGCGGAGAGAAAGTGGGCAAAGCGAAAATGGTAATTATTCGAATGTCTATGTCTTCTAAAAGTAGTTTGAAATTATTAAATATCGCTGACTGGCCGGCCAGTCGATAAATGGTTGAGAGTAGTTTGTTTACCTCTTGGCCCGCATGTTCGCACTGTATTCTTGGACAATTTTCCATTGTAGTCACAATTTATTTGATTTAAAAATGTGTTTAGCTGCCTGCGGTCTTTTAGGACGTTCTAGGAAAATAACCTAGGGCCTTTTTCGTTGCAATATGGTGATTCAAGTTCAAGCAATCAATTCACTTGTCATCTCCCTAACGCCGTCCTGAGAGGGGATGCGCGCCCCTTTTCCCATCGCCCCAAAGCATACAGACTTGTTTTCGTTTGACAAACAATAGCGATATTTATTTTTCTTTAAACTAATGCATATTTTTATGCAGGTGGAAACGGCTTATTTTCCATAACACTGCTGTATGCTTTTTCGTTTAACGTCGAAATTGAACATTTGGTACGATGACAATAAATTCACGCGAAGTAATACTCATCGTCCAAGCCACTTTTGAACCACCCAGTGTATTTTATTCTTGAGGAGGAGGGGGTCGAAGTGTTGAAAAACATACTTATCAACATTAGAGGCTTTTGATTTGGTTCATTGTTGTAATAATATTACATAAGGGCACATTGTACACCTAAAACTGAAAAATAGTAAAAATCATATGAACCTTGACGATATTGAGAGTACATTGACCGGAATATAATTATAATACTCTTTTTTTCTGCCAGAACATTAGCTCAATATGATAACTATCTAAACTTTAAAAGATTACTGGCCCAATTAAGGCTTAGCAATAAAACAAAAATAAAGTACTTTATTGATTACTTTTTACTGTTTATTTATTTTTGGTTAAGAACTGTTAAAACCAGTTTATTTTCTTATAAATCATATATATTTCGAAGCAGCCCAACTTCNTCGAGGTCACGATAGCTCAAGTGGTAGAGCAGCGGCGTATCAAGCCGAAGATCGTGGGTTCGAATCCCGCTCGTGCCATTGACTTTTTTATCTCGACTAAAAACCTTAATTAATTAAACACTAATGCCACAATTCTCGAAGTATTTGAACAAGGCGTCATAGACTTCCGTGTCACCCTCTGCCAGCAGCGAGCTTAAGTTCAGTGGCCTTTTCACTTGCCCCAGAGCCTCCAGTTCTTTCAAAAACTGTTCTCGATGGGCTTCATATTCGGTGCATTGTAGTAGTTTGTGGTCAAGGCTCTTTTCTACATCGCACGTTGCGCAGTTTGGCGATGTTCTACAGTTAATCCTGTATAAATACGAACCGCAGATGTCATGGCCAGTCGTGTAATTTTTGAGAAGAAAGCTTTTCCTCTCTCTATTTCTTGAAACCACGGCTTCTTTTGTAATGTTGGGAATAATGAACGGTAGAACTTCCCTGCTGTGCCCGTATCTTACCAATTTTGCCACTTTCTGCACACTATACCTGCATGCCCTTTTATCCAGCATATTACAATGTTTTTGCCTTGATTCCTTAATTTGTAGGTTAACCTGACAATTTCTATTAAGATATATTCATACTTCTTTTGTTAACAGAATATATTATTGGAACTAGGGAGAGAAACGATTCGACTATAGGCGGAGCATTTTTTTCTCGCTAATATCTGTCTGTCAAAACCTTTTGTGCTAAATGGCTTACTTTCGCTTATAGTGGACTGTCTTTAGCGTATATTTTAATTAGACAGTTCTTGCATATTTTTCCCACCTTAAGTTCGGTGGTGGCTCACATGCTTCGCCATAAACAGCAGGTATGAGATTGCTTGGGAGACATCCCAGGATGCGCCGCAGGCATTTGCGTTGAAACACTGCAATCCGTCGTTGTACAGAATCGGGGGCGTGTCCCTAAAAAACCGATCCATAATCAATTGTCGCTCGAATTGCTGATCTGTAGAAGAGCATTCCTATGACAGGATCAGCGCCCCATTTGCTGCAGGTGAAGCTTCTCAAGATGTTAAATAGGCGTACGCCTCTTTTTAATAGCCATGAAATGTGTTCGTTCCACAGAAACTTTCTATTTAAATTCACTAGTTTTCGTGGTCCGCTTGACCAATTAATATCTTTCAATTAATTAAGTTTTTTTGTTGAGATAAAAAAGTCAGTGTCACGAGCGGGAGTCGAACCCCATTGAAAAATGGCAAAAAGGAGGGAAAATTCAAAAAGGTGGGGCTGAGATGGGAAGTTAGTGTCCGAGTGGATCGAGGTCACGATAGCTCAAGTGGTAGAGGAGCGGCGTATCTGGTCGAAGATCGTGGGTTCGAATCCCGCTCGTACCATTGACTTTTTTATCTCAACTAAAAACTTTAATTAATTGTAATATATTAATTGGTCAAGCGGACCACGAAATTAGTGAATAAAACATAATTTAATAAGTTACGTTTTTTTGTTATTTATATTTAAAAAAATTGATATTGTTATTACTTGTATAATATTTAGTGACCGTTAATTAGAATTAACGTGATGATTTTGTTGAGTTCGTGAGATGCCTTCTGGTGACCAGATCTCTAAATAATCGTTGTTGTTGCTGTTAAAAATCTAATTTTTCAAAAAGTCAAATTGATCAAAATTTAAAAAAGCTTTGTTAAAAATAATATTACAAAACCCTTAAAGAAAATCCAGTTACCAACCTTTATAATAATTCAGGTAAGCCTATTATTGGCAGATAATTGTATTCTTAATCCAGTGGCTAGTCTTCTTTGGTGATATTTACAAAATATCCCTGTTTTATTTTATTATAATAATTAAGTATATTTTGATTATTTGAAAATTGGACATATCGCCTTGAAACTTTTACAGGGAAGGATTTGGATGGTTCACTTTAGAAATGATGTGATTCTAGAATGATGTAAACGTAGTGTTCCAATGTTCGGTTCATCTGCACAGGACAACAATGAAGACATTCAGAAAATGTTTATATGCCGAGTTCTATCATCGTGGTCCGTCTAATGCCGCTATTTCGGCAAAACTTACATTTATACGTGGCATACATTATAAATGGAAAACCGCTGAGAGTATCATATTCTCTATTCATTATAATAATGCAACTTGAGTCAAGAAGAAAGTGTGTATAATGAAAGCTTCCATCAGCACTATACAGAAACTCTTCATCTGGCATGGTAGTCATTTGAAAAAAGAAAATTTTCTGTTGATACTAGTTTAAAAGGTGGTGTGCAATGACTGTCGAAAGCAACAGTTACTCAACTGTTAGTTCACTAAACTACTGAACCAGAGAAAGCAAGTGTAGTAGGAGTGCTTACTTATTTTGTCCAGTCGATTTTTTCCCCGTTGTAGATATTTTGTTTCTTTTTCTCCTGTTATTTTTTATATCGGAGGAACAGACCCGTTGTCGGATCGCTCCAATTAAACTGATCCCCTCAAGAAGAAAAGTGAAGCGGGGTTTTATGGGAATGAATCCATGGGCGTTTGAAGAGTTCCGGACGAGTACAACAACACACTTCGATTAAGGGGATAGCTGCACTGTTTGATTTCTTTGAGAAAGTACTAAATCTACCCACGCGGATTATTTCCCCTTTTGGACTCGTCTGCTCTCTTTCGTTGATGGTTAGTGCTGACATTTGACTTCAACCAACTCTTCTTGGTTGTTAGTTCTGAGGTATAGGACTCAAAGTTTGGAAATGAAATCGAAAGAGTTCAACAAAAATATCTTAAGCATATCCTTCGTGTTCCTTTCAACACCCCACGTTATTACATTCGTTTAGAAACAAGATCTTTTCGCCTAACAACTCGCGTTTTTAACAGGACATTAAAGTTTTGATACAAATTACTCTCAATGCAAATGCAAAACCGTTCCTATCAACTAGGCAGATGATAATATCCTAAAGGGTAAAATTGGTGATCTAATTAAGCAATTTGAAAATCACTATCTTTCCATTGACATTCAAAAAACGTTCGATTCAAGCGGTACCTCAGGGCTATAGGGATTTTTAAATGCATATAGTTTTGTTATGTGTGTTTGTGTTGTGTCTGTGTTTGACTTTATGTTAATTTATTGGAATGAATGTAATTTATTAGCATGAAAGGAAGGGGTGATTTAACCCCGCCCCGAGGAATATCNGGAAAAGTATATATATGTATTGTATGTTTTGTTTCTATTCTGTATTTGTCAACCTGAGGTACAAACGAGAGACTACCATTCTAGGATATCAACGTAGTATATATTTGAAATCACAGAGCAGTAACCAGATCGAGACGCTCAAATGGCTGCAGTTTAAAACAAAATTCGCACGAAAGAAGAGAAAAAGAAGGAAAACACGCAGAGGGCCGGCGATCACCTCAGCTGTTAGTCGGCCCATAAACTTCCCACTTTATTATTATTACTCAAGCTTCAACCCTATTTTCAGACAAATTAGCAGGTTTTCCAGGGGGAACCGAACCCTACCTTCAAAATAATTGCATTCTTCTGTCAACTCAGGATGTTTAGTGTAAGAAACACATTTGCTATAAAAGGCTTAAATTATAAATTCCAATCCAGTCACTATTGCCATTTTCGTTTAAACCTAAAATTAGATACTATAGGTCACTTCCTTTTTGAAAGTGAGTTCCGATCGTAGTTTAAATATTTAAAAACACTCCAGATTTGATTTTACTTACAGGTAAAAGATTTAGAAAATTTATCATTTTTGTTATTGGGCTTTCACTTATTGTAATTATTTTATTTTTATTTTGTATATTAAGACGAATGCCAATTTCTCTTGTACAAATTATTTCGATAACAATAAATAATAATTCCATTATGTTTAGTGGTCTATTGACCAAATTACTTCTTTCAATTAATTATTCTTTTCATACCTAACCAAACCTTACATAAAAAGAATAATTAATAAATAATAATAAAACTCTCCATCGCTAAAGGCTGCCAATAGGTTATTTGAAAATATCGAACACAAATGAGTACAAACAATTCCCCATTACTATTATTATTTTGCATTTGGTGTGGCACACTTTATTACTCAATGCTTTTGCTAGGGCATTATAGTAAGGTCCAGAAATAAAGAAATTTGAATGATATTCACGGGATTCAAAAATCCCAACACACTTATGGTTTTATAGGCACCGCATAAATTGGGTGATGGTGAAAATGGTTGGCAGAAAAAAATGTGGCAACTTTTTAAAATGGAAAAGACTGATGTACAATTGTCATACTATAGAATTGCAATAACTGCTATAAAATAAAGAAAATAATAAATTTTTTCTAACTTGCAATGAATTGTTAAATTTAATAGCTGTTGATTTGTGATGCTGAGAATTATACTTTCTTTGTTACATTTCGACGTTTTCGCAGCGGTGATTTCTAAAATTTCGATGCTATTAATTGGTTCAACAGGTCAGATCTGTCTGTTATTGTTTGCCGTTGGCAAATTAATAAAGTAGGAGGAAGTGCAGTCTCGGAAATCAGCCAAGGGTTGAACTTGTTTATTTGGAGAAGGGAATTTTCTGAGTTTCTGTAGGGCCGGGAATTCTCCGAGCAGGGGTGTGGAGCATAAAGAGATTGCGGAGATAAAATTAGTTGCTATAGTGAGAAGGGTAAGAAATTCCTTGGTTTCTTCTCACCTGCCACAAAATCGCACGTTGTACAATGATAATTATAATTGTAATTTTTCCCACGTAAATCTATGAGAAGAACGTTCAGTTTACTTGTCCATAAACGTATATAAATGCTGAACACTTTCTGCTTAATTATTTTTACATTTGTCAAATTCCTTCTCCAGTTTTTTTGATAAACTATTTTTGTCATGCAAAAATGATTATTTTTATTTAATATGGCTATTGTGGAACCACTGCATTATATATTGTATATATAGANAAATAAAAAACACAATCAAGTGTAATTAACACAAACAAACAAATATATTTAATGAATAGAACCCTACAAACATACTGGCAAAACTTTGATACAACAAAAAATGCAATAAGAGAATATTCTTACCAACCTTACTCTTTGTAACACCGGCTAGCACTGTGGAAATCTGCCGAATGCCCCGCTGGTGCAAAGCCATCTTAATGGCCAGAGCCAACTTGATTATTCTTGATTAATATTAACAAATCGTAACACTTATCGGCCTCTATAAATCCGAAAATTTAAGCAGCTGTCGTGCACTATGCCTTTTAGATATTCCATTAACACTGGCTATTGAACCTGCATCTTTCGGAGACTTGTAAAATTTGAGCATGCTGGATCCAGTATCAACAATTAAATTTCTGAGAAACCGAACGACCGTCCAGTTTAGTCCCGTCCGTCTCACTTACCTTCCCTGTTTTGTCTACATGTTCAAAAAGAAAAGAAGAAGAATTCATAAAAATAAAGAAACTTTCATTATCAGTACGCATTGTTATTAGTTTTTTTAATTTTAATGATTCGTTCTACTTTATTTTTCATGAGTATTTCTACCCAATAGGTTCCAAAAAGTATGCACCGCTGAAATCATGAATGAAACACTACAACGAAAACACCTCGAGAAGAGAGAGAAGAGAAGAGTACGTTTGGTGTATAAAGGGCATAAGGAAAACCGATAACTTGGAGTTTCTTTAAAGAATTTGTCTATCGTTTCATAATTTCGTTGTTTTCTTCTACCTTTCCCAAAAGGAGATCAGTTGAATTAAAACTTTGTTACGATAAAATATATACCAGTATCCAGGGTACAAAAATTTTGGAAAATTTCACCCTGTAATGATGGAAATGTAATGTAATGAGGCATGTACAAACATGCTCGTCAAGTTTGATAGGTGGACGAGGTAGCCCGGTCATTCACGCACGGTCAGATAACCGGCGTGGTGACGTAAGAGATTTGCCCAAACATGTTCGTCAAATTAGAAGGGTGGGTCATGTACCCTTGGTGACACTTTTCTAGTCGTCGAGTATGAGGAGTTGTGTAATGATGGCGTGACTTCGACGGTGACGTCTCGTATAGCGTGACGTCAGAGAAGGGTTGACGTCATCATTACACAACCGTTACACCCCGATGACCAGCAGTGGGAGAAGGGGTAAAACTGTCTGCCCAAGTGACACCTAACTACTTTATCAGTTTAAAAAAATAAATAAATAATCGTCGGTCGAGAGGAGGAAATACTGTATCGACCGAAGAAAAGCTCAAATGGTAGAGCACCGAAGTATAAAACCGGTGGTCGTGGGTTCGAATCCCGCTTGTGATACTAATTTTCCATCTCAACCTTCTTTGCATAAAAATTTAACAAAAAAAGCTTTACGAGAGAGAGAGAAAGAAGCGAAGGAGTATTCAAGTTTTGTTCAACTTAATTTGTGTGGTTTAATATCTTACGGTAGGGATAAGCATCGATAGAAAAACATTGATGGTCACCATCGATTAAACATGAGCCTAACCATAATCGACACATCGATGGTTTTTTTAGTACTCGTTACTCAAACTACAAATTATTTTCATATGCATAAATTATTTTTATGTGCCACTTTAGAAAGATAAGCTACTTTTTCAAACTTCGCCATTTCTGAACCTTTATTAGGAACTTGATTAATAAAAACTAAGTTTATTATTTTAATAACATTTATTAGAAATTATTATTTTTTGCCTTTGTTCCATTTATAATTATATATAAAATCTCTCGGTCTCTTTTGAATAAAAGACATCTAATTGTAAAGTAAGTTTGTGCCTGTGAATTTTNGGAACTCTGTCTCTCCCCTCTATCTGGACCCCAGCTGACAGTTTTAGTTGTTACCACCACGCGGTCCTACGAACACGTTTCTTTTTACGCTAATGTATTTTAATGTTAACTAGTTATCCTTTTACTTTTGTTTATGTGTTCTTTACCAATAAACTTTAAATCTTTATCTTTTTATTTGTGGGAGACCTTTAATTCCCTACATATATATCCTTAATTTATCCAAATTTTACAATAAAACTCTACCACATCTTCTCCGGAACAGAATTAAAAACGTAGCTTAAAAGCCAATTTACCCTCCAAGCGATTTCTGGTTTTCGAAATAATCTGTCCAGCTTTGAAAAATAATCGTTCAGAGGGAACAGGTGTGCCAACTAAGCAACAAATTGAACAACTGACAGGTTCATATATCACTTTCATATCAGAAGAATATGTCAAGAAAGAAAGATAAAATTTCAATACTTGATGAGTTTATTAACAAAGCGTTTATTTACTTTTCGTTGTGTTCAGAACTACTGTACGAACGATTTTTTCCCAATAAATTTTCCCCTTGGAAGTGTATTCGTTTGAGGAGTGGAAGTGACCACTTACGGGTGTCCTCTTCTCTGCATCACTGGCCGGTGCCCAAATATGAAGCCAAGGGCGGCAAGGTCGAGACAGACAACGAGTTGATAAATCTACTGGAACTGGCTTACGCTATCGAACGATCCAGAATTCCGTGCCAATGCGCCAAAAATCCTCCACGAGCCACCCCTTCTCCAAGAGATATCCAACCTCGCCCCTTTTCCAAACAGTCCCTATCGCACAGGTAAGAAAACTGTTCGACAACCCGAATTGGACATTCTGCCAGTTGTGCGTTTTTCGAATTGGATCTGGTTAATGCGAAATTACAATTACAGATCAAATAAAAATAGCTTTCTTTCCGCAGGGATTAACCAGCAAAGCTGATGTGCGTTGCTGGCTCCATTCATTCCGCCCGACAGTCATTGACCTTTAGCTCGGTTAGAAAATTCTAGCGGCGCCTCTAATTTTGAATTTGTGGGTAATTTAGATTAATTCTATCAATTCGGTTTAGCCCCTTCGATATAAGCAATTTTTACTTCAACTCATTTATTTTTCTTGTGCAATGCGTAATGAACCGGCTGTTTTCAAAATTAATAAACTTCTTCAAAAATTTTGATGGTAAAATCTGACGGTTCATCTGTGAGTTTTCGAATTAAAGTGGGATAAAATTTGTTGAGTCCGAATTTAGACTTGTGTTAAATATTGATGAGTGATGATTAAAGACTGGATTTTACTGTAGTAAAAACGTTCAAAACGTGCAAAAAAACCTCAAAATAGAGTCAAAAAGTGCAATAAAGATTTAGCATAGTAAAAATTTTATTTACTAATAATATTAATTATTGTCTTAAACCTTGTTTATGATAGATTGTTTATTTTATAGACAGTCGATTATATCCATTTTAAAAGCTAATTTGTACAAATATACTGTAAGCCGGTCCCCGCCTTAGAATAAGTTGTGTTAAAATAAGAAAAAAAAATACTTTAAACGACCATACAAATAAGGGTATAAAGCGGAACGGGCGATCACTCGGACGGGAACAATTTGACGTCTCCCACCGATCTGGGAAACTTAACTCTGCAATAATTAAGCAGTTGGTCGAAGGGTGGCAAAGTACAGATGGGAGTTACAATCCCTGCAATAATAAGTTGGTAAGAACGTTGAAGGTGTGTGAAAGGTTTTCCACGAACCAGGAAAACATAAACTTGCCAGTTGGACAACCGTTCAAATAAGAACAAAGTTATTGTTAAGAACTAACTTCGCGTTATTTTATATTATTTATTGCTGAAGGGTCGTCAAGAGGCTAAAAATATGTAGCGACGTGGGACATCGTAAATCGGGGTCGAGATACCGGAGAGGCGCTGAGGATGCTGAGGACGGTACTCGTGGTGAGCGTAGTTTGGAGTAAGTCCCTTTGTTAATAGACTCGTGCCAGATTTATAGTTGTGACTGACTTTTAAGATTTTGTTATGGTTGTGTACATAAAAAACGGAATTGTGTTAAAATAAATGTTTGAGAATACACCCTCTGGTTTACTGAATACTAGAACAAAGACCTTCCCCTACACAAAATTAAGTAGCGAAGCGCTTACGCCGATTACTCTCTTGTCGCTTGTAGAAAAGTAAGCGAACATAGAGAGATTTTTTGGTCGTCGCGCAGTCCCCTCTTACAATACTATTAAATTTAAAAATATTCAACTAAATTTAAAAATTCACTAGTTTCGTGGTCCGCTTGACCAATTAATATCATACAATTAATTAAGGTTTTTAGTTGAGATAAAAAAGCTAATGGCACGAGCGGGATTCGAACCCATGATCTTCGGCTTGATATGCCATATTGAAAAATGGCCAAAAGGTGGGAAAATTCTAAAGGTGGGGTTGAGATGGGAAGTTGGTGTCCGAGTGGATCGAGGTCACGATAGCTCAAGTGGTAGAGCGCGGCGTATCAAGCCGAAGATCGTGGGTTCGAATCCCGCTCGTGCCATTGACTTTTTTATCTCAACTAAAAACCTTAATTAATTGTATAAATTTAAACAAATTACCGCTGTGAAATGTAATATAAATTTAAAATATATTCAATTCTCATTCCTTATACTAAAATTTGTTTTTAAAACGTTTCGTAGTACGAAATAACATTGAAAAAATTGATCGGGTCATCGAAAACGCCTTCCAGGCGGAATTACAGTTTAGATCCTTGCCTGCTTCCCCTTTTGGTCTTAAAAATGTTTTGCCCCCGGTCTTCGGTTCCCCGGTTAGTCCTGATGCCACCTCTTTGATGGTTTCTTACTACGAACTAACAGGCTTTATTTTTTCTGTAGTTATGCTTTTCTTTCGAAGGAAGATTGAGAAATGAAAAGTGAGAGATGCAAAAGTGTTGGGACGGAGCGGATCAGCGGATGTGGAACATAAAATAGGAAATTTTAGGCATGGGAAGTTGAAAACTTGGATGAATTGCATTATAAACAAGATTTTACCTTCTATTTATTGACTAAATACTGTAAACCCATAAAAATGATGTATTTCCACGTTGTTGTTTTGTATAAAAAAATAGGAAAAAATACAATTTTGTTCAATCAACCGTAAAAACGAGCAATTTAGTGCAAAATAAGAATAGTAGAAATGATAAATTATGGATTGAGTGTGGGGTTCATTCCCGGAAATGTAAAATTGAACATGGTGATAAATGCATTAATAATATAACAGATGTTGATCTACCTCCCATTTTAAATATGTACATAAATAATATCAAACATACCAATAATTAGATTAATTATTTTAATTGTTATTATTTTTATAGTAATTTAATAATATTAATTATTTACTAGTATAATATTTATTTGTGTTATAATTTCCGCGTTTCGCACGTTCAAATTGAGCGCCATTAAACAAATCAGCTGTCAATTCGAACATCGCGTTGGCGGAAGTATCAGCGGGTTCACTTCTGCAATTCATGTCGAGAGACGTGGTTGTAGAAGTCCTTCAAGCTGATGATGAGCTAAAAGGCTCGAAATCCGGATCGTTGCAAAACAACTTACTGTGAGTAGGAACTATCTTTTTGAAAAAAAAAAGAAAAAGAATAGTGTCAAAAAACCTCCTTTCCATGATTCGAATTTCTGACTTTTTTTGGCATTGACCTTTTTTCTTCAGCGATGTTTGTCTTAAGTTTTATAATTTGTTCGTTATAAATTATTTATAAGTTGCAACGAGTTCGTTTGACAAAATCGACCATAGCCCGATAAACGTCGAAGTCTTCTGTATATATTGAATTTATAAATATAAGGTTTTGCTATTTCGCACTGGTCTATTTCACCGAGCATAATCTTCCTTTCTTCATCATATGTTCTGCAATGCCATACTATATGTTCCGCATTATCTATTAGGTTGCATACGGTACACAGTTCACTGTCTTTCTTTCCTATCATGTGTAAGTATGCATTACAGATGCAGTGGTTTGACCGTAGTCTGCCTATTGTAACAATGGCTTGCCTTTCAAACGTTTCTTTGGTGAACCAAGGAACGCATCCGACTTTCGGAAAGATGGATTTATACCATTGTCCAGTGCTTGATGATCTATATCTATTCTGCCACTGTGCAATCGGTCTACTTTTGATAACATTGATGGCATCGAAATGGGATATTTTCAACACTTTTTCTGATTTTTTTGAAGCTGACTTGGCCAATTCGTCGGCTTTCTCATTTCCTTTCAATGAACAGTGACCTCTTACCCATAAGAATAGAATTTGCTTTCCTTTATACCGGAGATCATTTATTTTATTTATAATTTTAACGGTCAATTCTGTACCGTATGATTTGGTAAGATTTGTGGTCGTGACGCTGGATAAGGCACTCCTACAATCCGAACAAATTAATACCTGATTGTCTTCAATATATTCCGCGTATTCAAGAGCCAATAGAATTGCATACATTTCGCAAGTAAACGAGGAGGACTCATTTGGTAACCGGTACGATGCATATTTATTATTGAGAGAGTCCTAGTATGCCCCACCCTATTTTCCATCCATTTTAGAACCGTCTGTGTATATGGTAGTCGCGTTGGGCCACTTTTGGTGGATGAGTTCGCGGAATCTTAGGTTTACTTCATTGGGTGGGAATTTGGGAAAATTTGGTAGTGTAATTAAACGGGATCTTTGCATTGTTGAGAAGAATTCGAGATTGAATAAGGGTAGATTGTTATTTACTTGAATTGATTGGAATAACCTGGGGCATTCCCACCCTAAGGTGTTAATAATTGGCTGTTTTTTTTTTAATCCAATAAGGAGATGTTAGAACTTCGATCATCAAATTGTGAATTTTTTGGTAGAGTTGGTGGTGTAAGGAATAGGTTTTGAGGACATATTTTTCTGCTAGCCATTGTCTTCTGATTGATAGCGGGGGTTCATTAGCTTCCCTGTGCAGGACATCGACTGGGGTGGAGTTTAACGCCCCTAAGCAAATTCTAATGGCTTTATTTTGTATCGAGTCTAGTGGTTTCAATATACCAGGGGCTGCTATACCATAAAAAATGAAACCATAATCGATGACCGAGCGAATAGTTGCTTTGTAAAATAATAGTGCTGAGGAAGGATCTGCGCCCCATTTCTTACTTGTTACTGCACGAAGAATGTTTAAATACTTGTTGGCTTTCTCGATGGTATAATTTATATGGGACTTCCATTGTAACTTCCAATCCAACCATAGCCCTAAGAACTTAATTTTTTTAACACACGGAAACGAAAGACCATCGATCGTAAAAGAAGCGTAAAGTTCAAACTTCCTTCTTCTCGTAAAAGGCATTATACAGGATTTGGTTCTTGATATTTTCATATTCTTTCTCCTGGCCCAATCTGTGAATTTTGTTATGCTATTTTCCAGGCTGAGTCTACATGATGCGATATTTTCTCCTTCTGAATAGATACAGATATCATCCGCTAACAGGACTATTTTTGTTTTCTCATTAAGAATTTGGTCAACATCACTAACGTGCGAATAGGATTGGACTTAGGATATCCCCCTGGGGTAATCCAGAGTTCACAACTCTTGGTCCAAGGAGTTTCTTCCCTACTTTTACGGTTATTTTTCTATCCTAAATTAATGGAATTAGATAAATTTTATGTACGGCTAATCGTTCTAGTTCCCTTGACGAGACACGTTTCGAATTTACGACACTCAAATTTTTTAACGATTTCTGTCAAAAGTCAATTATCTAGCTGGCTTTCACGCCCCTTTTCCATTACTGCAGGCTTTACATAACGTTCAGCGTTGACAGTGTATATATGGGATAACAAGAAAAAAAATTGTTTTCGTGAAATGACAATAACAGTGAGCAACTTGATAATTTTTCTAGTCTTTGGAAGTAGACCTTTTTTTATTATTGGATTTACAAGTTTTAAAATAATAATAGGGTGACAAACAATGTAAAGTCGCCAGGCGTAAATAAACAGTATAACTTTTTTTTTTTTTTTTTCAATTTGATACAATTGTAGATGGAAGTTACTCCTTGAGTTTAAGGCTGCACCAGGAAGTTAAATTAAGTAACGAGCTCTAGGAGTAAAGCCCCCCTCCAGAAAGTATCTCAAACTAAGTAGGGAGTTGCCTTTTAAGAGAAAGGTCTGTGGATTTTCTTCATGCCATAATTAGTTCGAAATAGGGGGGGGGGGACACGGTCGTTGGATTTTCATTTTATCAAGGAGAAATGAGTGAGGGTGAACAAGAAAGAAGGCAAGATATGCATTGCGGCATGAGTTTGTACTTTATTTGCGCAGACGCGAGGAATTCTTTTCCTTCGTTCTGCATTATCCTTCCTCATTTTCCTTCGATGGATAAACTGGATCGTTCCTTCTTCGGAAATCAGTTTCATAAAAAATCACGTCACATTAAGCTCAAGCTTTGTCTATTAAGCAATCTAACAAATGTTTTTCTGGGCAGTGGCAAGTTCAGCCCACCCCATGGGATTAACCAAAATTATCCAAAGGTATGTAAAATGATCCTGTTATGGTTTTGAAACCAGAAGATGAAAAATGAGCGGATGGCATAAGGAAGAAGTTGGAGTCATAAGTGCATAATGTAGGTGTAATGCCATCAAAAGCACATCCGGCAGTTAAACAAATCATCAATTAGAAGTACATTATGTAGGTGCAATGTTGTCAAAAACACATCAGTCAATTTTAAATAAATAATTAATTAGTTATTAAGGGTGAACACAGCGCCGAGCATTGCATAACTACGTTACAACTCACCCCTATTTGATCTCTCATGATTCCATTGTGTACTGCTTGCGATATTTGATGTTATTTATAACAAGTTGCAAACACCCAGGCTGTTCGGTGATTCACATTCACTTCAGCGTTTTCTTCGTTCGCTCCAGACATAATTGAAAAGGTCATTTTAAAAAGGAGCCATCTCCAACTTTTCAAATTTTAAAGGAGAATCAAAAACGTATTATAAATGTGTGGTGATTAGTGACCGTTAATCGATATTTATTTAGAAATCGTGAGATGCGGTCTGGTGTGATGTAGGTTTCAGAAAAACGTTTTCTTTATCGTGCCAATGTTTCGATCTTTATTGAGAACATCTTCAGGGCCTGGGATTTACAAACATTGTTTACATATAACAGTTACATTTTGGATGTGGAAAAGTGAATTTATACAATGCAAAATATATTTTTTTATATATTCAATCAAAGTATTTCTACTCACTCTAAGTGTTAAAGGCTCCTTTTAGTACAGCTTACTTCTACCGTCCAATCAATTATCTTAGAAAAAGATTCGTTGTGCGTTGGGCCTCAGTAAAATATCAAGGAAGATGTTCATATGATTCCAAGTGATTGTGATGGATTAAAGAGTAAAAACATTAAATATAGGGTTCATAAAAACGTAAAAAAATAAATCTACGCGTATCTGCTTGCCCTTTAAATGTTTTATCGCACTTGATCAGTTGATTGAATCCATGATTGAAATTAATGAATCTGATCATCAAATGATTGAATTGAATCTGACTTATTCTCGTTATATTATGTTTTATTCAGGTCTGAATCTCAATGAATGTCGTGCCTTCTGGAATGTACATCTAGTTGTTTCTCTTCTTTTTAATTAATTTTGTTCTAAACACAACCGATTTGCATTTCATACTCAGACGCTCTTTCTTATTGTCTTTTAATATAACTTAATTGTGAACAAGTTAAAAGATGACCACATTTAACTTGAGCCCATAAACTAACAACTGTTCACATTCATTGTTTCCACCAACAAAACACTATACCAATTAAAAAGAAAAAGGGCCAATCACAAAAACTGACGGGAACATTAAAAAAACCCAGACTAAATCCACCAAATAGACACCTTTCGTTAAAGTTTTAGTCTACTGTCACGGTTTCGCTATGAACTGTAAATAGGACTCATGAGGCAGCCAATTAAACTCGTTTAATATATTAAATCTGTTAACTTTTAGCCAGTTGGCAACGGAATTTCCATCAGCTTCCGGACTGTTGATTGTTTACTCCACAACCTTTCTCGTTGCGTGACGGTTTATAATTCCGTAAAGTTGCTCGACGCTTTCTTTGTTTGTTCTGTTTTATCTTTTTGTCTTCGTTCATTTATTTACTTCGAGAAGAATTTTTCAAATGTATGACATCGTTGCTACGCTGACGGGAAACAGGCTTATCGACTTTTCTTCTTGTTCTTCTTCTAATGTCTATTGGGTCGTTATGAATACGTTTTTACTGTCGGCTTTGGGCATCTTTTGTCTTTAACGTTATTAATTAACGATTTTTTAGTCTTAACCTGCCTTCTTGTGAGATATTTTTTTGTTTGAAAGGGAATAGTTAAATTACAATACGAAACTTTTTTTATTGATAGATAGAAAGATAATGATGTTTATTTACAATAAAAATTATTGTACAGAAAATTTATTTAGAAATCGTGAGATGCGGTCTGGTTATTAAACACATTTCTCTCGTCCGATAACTTCAAAATAGCTTTCAAAAATTATAAAACAATTCAAACACTTTTTTCCAAAATTAAAGATCCCACACCAATAACAAATAAATCTGACGTAATCTACAAGATCAACTGTTTAAACTTTCCGGCAACTTACCTACCAATATCTGGACAAGAGAGTAANCTAAAAACAATTTGCCAAACCACCTAAGTCTGAATTCCTTCAATGGAGGGCACACCGCCCAAAAATGGAAGCCATCCTCATACACGCCTAAATTATACAAAGCACAACGGTACGCCTCCTCATTTCTGTGAACCGAGTAATTAAGAGGCAGCAGCTGACCTCTTGCCTTCATTATCACACTTATCATATTCAAATTATAATTTTTATTTAAATAATGACAATTTTCTTCTAATTCCAGATTCAGCTCATTGTATAAACCATGCAAGAAAGACCCCTGTGCTCTTAATTTTAGTTTATTTTTAAAGTCGATTCTCAAAACATTTACCAGGCTTTCCACACAATTTTTATTCAAGTCGAAGTAACTCAAGGGGGTTAAACCGTGTTGTAGACACAAATTTTCAAATTCTTTTGCCCAAAATATTTTCTTGTCTAATATTTTCAAGGCGAAAATTCGGCGAAGTCTAGCAAAAAACAATGATAAAACTTTTTGGATGTCAGATGCTTAATACGTTGAAAAACAATGGGTCAATCCCTGTCTCTAAATGTAAGTCATAATCAGGTGTATCCTTTCTTAAGAATTTGACGAAATATTTATTCAATTTCTCCACACTGTCATACCATTTATAGCCCCAAACCTGAGCACCATATAACATTACCGCCTTTTTATTATTATTATGAATTGATTATTTCAAACACACCTAGCACCGATTTATTTAGTATTAACATAAGATTTTATACTCAATTTACCGCGTAATTATTTCTTAAAGAAAATGGACAAGGTGTAGTATGTTAAGTGGTCATATGTTGAGCTGGGCTGTGCCTGTAATTCACGCACATGGTACCGAGTTTGACCCCCAACATTTCCATTTTAATTTGATTCTCTTATAAATAAATAATCGACCATTAACGATTGGTACTAATGTAATGTGAAAACTGGAAAGAAGAACTCAACGGGGAAATTAAACATCCAAGGGACGTCTGAGGTTACTACCATAGCAGTTATGGTGCTAAAAAGTAGAGCGGTTAACGCAGGGTTCCACGTGGTCGCTCATCCCTTAATCGATGGCGTTCCACTTTTCATGTGCCAGCCCCGTCTAAATTAATAATGGATCGATTTTAGGAGAAATGGATCCCGGGTTAACGACCGACCCTTAAATAGTATTCGACGGGGGGGAAAGCCGACCTTGACCCAGTTTGACCATCGGGCGTTATGGATTTGGTTCTGTTTATACGAAAAAAAATCTCCTGTTTTGTAGCTTTTAAAATTACCTTTTATTATACAATTTTGAATTGTCAACTTTTTTATTTTCTTGTTTGTTTTTTATTTATTTTTATCATTTTTATTTTTTATTAATTTTTTTACAATTTCTAAAATTAAAATTAAATAAACCTTTTTCATAACTATACATTACATTTTATTAATTTCGTTGAATCTCAAAATTCTACCATTATATAAATTCCATTTTTTTCACATCCTACATGTATTTCTAAAATTTAAACAATGTTGATAAATTCCAGGCCCTGAAGATGATCTCAATAAAGATCGAAACGTCGGCACGATAAAGAACATGTTTATCTAAACTTACTTCACACCAGACCGCATCTCACGATCTCCAAATAATCATTAACTAACGGTCATTAAACACCACACACTTTTTTATAACAAACAGTATGAAATGAACTTTTAAGAGTTATATTTTTTACTTAGTTTCATAAATGAAAATCTAATACAATTTTTTAAAACGTAACTTATAAGCTGCTGGAATCAAACTTTTGATTTATTTATTCGTATACCGATTTTGAAATTACAAACCAAATGAAACTTCAAAAAGAGACTGATTTGTGTAATTTGCAATAAACANTTGGCGATGTTTCGTTATTTAGCCCCGATACATATTCTTGCATGCTTCTCTTTTTCTGTTGGGTCAATAACCTTCGCTCTTTTGCTCTTTTTATTTTAAAATCTTCCAAATTGGCCGACGTGAGACTTCTTTTCAATTTTTTAAGCGCCCTTTTCTTTTCTTTGTTTGCCGCCTTACACTCCTCCTGTTTTGGGCACTGAGTGCTCGGCGGCTTGTTTTACATTTTCTGTGAGGATGTGGACGTCTCGTTCCACGTCCCCACTCATATCTGAAATATTCAGGGCACTTGTGAGTTTTCCAGTCGGCCTTACGAAGGTTATATCTGATCGCGGGGGTATAAAGTGTCTTACGAATGGTAGTTTCAATGATAATCGGCACGTGATCGCTGTTATATTCGTCGTTTAAAGTGTTCCATGAGAGGCTAGCGGCAATGGACGGAGAGGCGAAGCTCAATTCGATCGCACTGAATCTCCCAATGTAAATACTTATATACGTCGGATTTCCATTGTTAAATAGCACCATACCGTATTCATCTATAATATCTTCTATACGCTCGCTAGTCAGTAACCTCTATACTCAGGATTCCATTTGTTGGTTGACTACACGGCAGATCTGGATGGGGGAGTCATCTTTAAAATCCCCCTTTTTTTCCATGATCCAGTATCTTGTGAAATTCTTTATCATCTGGTCTTCGTTATCACTTACGCTCTTTTCTTTTCTAATTCTTTTCCATTTTTTGGACTCCGGCTCAAATGGCTGCAGTGTCCTCACTAATTCGGTGTTACCTTTTCCGTTCCTAGCAGTATCCATACGTTGGGTGGCGCTGCTCTCTCCACCAACTCCAACGGGGCCCGAGGGAATAACGCCGAGGGTGGCCTGTGCCCCCGACGTCACCGGCATTTCGCATTCCGGATATACGGCGTTTTTTTCGTAGTTTGTGTAGCTTGTTTGTTTTAGGCCAGTGGGAAGCTACCCACCCTGCCCCTAGCCGATTAGTGGGGCTGCCACTAAAGGTGAACCGGCACACCTCCCCCTCCTGAAAGCCTGTGACGCCGGGGGAAGGAACAGTGAGGAGGTTAGTGTTGGGGAAGGGGTTATTATAGGAATGGAAGGTTAGGTAATGAGGTTAGTAAGGGGATAAAGTGTTACGGAAGGCCACCAGGTACAGGAGGGGTATTGGACGCAGTTTAACCTCTTGCCCGGGAGGTTTTTTGTAATAAAATAAAGTTGTAATAAAATGCATGTCTCGTCTGCCGTTTTCAATTTTTTATGGCTCATTCCCAAATTCTTTTAGTTTGTTTATCTTTTCATCTCTGGACTCAACTTTTCCATTTTATTTCCGAAGGCGTATTTAAATTACGATCCAAAAATATTTCTGCAGGAGATATTTTGGTAGATTCATTGATACAATTGTTTAGATATGTGGTAATCCAGACTACATAATCATCCCAAGAATCAAGGTTAATCGAGCAGTTCACCCGTTTGGCATTTTTTAAATAAGCAACATATCTTTCATCATCACGTACTGATGCCAAATTTGAACAAAAAGTTTCAGTAGTGGGTAGAACGAAAATTGATCATAAATATATAATAACTCGAGTGATTCCATGCTGGGCGAAAATAAAATTCCGTATAACTTACAAAACGGTTTCTGGCCCAAACAAATTTGGCAAAACTATCAACTGCCGCGAACAAATAAGAATTTCCCTTTAAACATATGTTAAACAAATAAATCTTTGAAAATAACAAAATTACCCTTATCTACTTACCAGGGCAGACAGGACCGAGGGGCAACGAAGAGGCCGCTAAATTGGCCAAGGAAAGTTCACTGAGGACACTTATTGGCCCTGAATCCTTTAATGACTTACCAACTGTCAAAAACGCGGATCATTAGACAATGGATTAAAAATAAGCCCTCCGCTCAATGGGAATATAGCCTAAGACAGGCATGCGAAAAAATTGATCAAAGGACCAACGCAGAAACTAACAGCAGAACTACTAAATCCAGGACGTGCCAGGACTAGAATAATAGTTGGAATTAGTCGAACACAAAAGAACCGGACACTCATATTTTTATTCAAACTACATGTATTATTGTTGTTATATTAATTACAACATACTTATTTTAATATAAACAAAATTAACTTTGATTAACAATTAATTAGTTTTTATTTAAAAAATTAATTTTAATGGTTTGGTAGAAAATTAATCAAAACACCGGAATACGATTTTATGATATAATGAATTTAACTGCAATTTACTGTCCTCGCTTCGGCGGTACATATACTAAAATTCGAACAATTTATTACACGGTTTTGCTCATAAAATTTAATTAACAATTTAGTTCATAGTTTTGCTCGTAAAATTACACCATTTTGTAATGTCGGGTAGCATCAGAACAGGTCACTCATATTTTTTGTAGTTTATTTCAAACTAAGTACATGTAATTTTGTCGTTATATTAATTACATGTTATTNAAGCAAAAAAAAAAAAACTATTTCCATTGTATCCCGTAATATTTTTGCTCTTGAAGAACACCTGAATACAAACCGATCAGGTGCCTTTTTATAATACAAATTAATCCGAATTACAAAACAATTTATTAACTACACAAGAAAATAATATAATAACAATTAACTTAATTTGAATTTCCTTTTTACAATTTTAAAATAAACATTTTTCTTAATTAAACAGGAATCTCACACAAACCGTTTGGAACACGGGTGGTGGTTACTCACTATATATCGACCTTTGCATCTGCGTTCGGGAGGCCGAGCAACCATATACCACACCCATAAATGTTTTGAAAAATTAACTTGGGTTCATTAAATCAAGGCAACAATAAAAAAGGAAAAATCGAGACATCCAGGTTGATCTACTTATAAATGCTAATATATTTAATGATAATAGGCTAATAACATATGGACATACTATGGGCTTCTGACTTTGAAATGTGCGTAATACTATTCTGTACAACCTAGACTAGTTGAAATCATCGTTATATTGTGGTTCATCTAGGCCTTAATTAGTTTCGAATGAATAAATGAATAAATTTCTACTGTCCTCGTTACATTTTTATCTGCAATTTGTAAACATTGAGCGAATGCATTAATAAATGATTTTCCTATGAATCAGGGCGAAGGATTTATAAATTAAAATATTCCTTCCTCCTCTGGACTTCGGGAAAATAGATCGCCTTGCCTTCTATTAATGAAGGATCGATAGGGTCTCGGGGCCGGTTAATGGCATCATGGGCTGTTGGAAGCAACCACCCCATGGAAATTCGTCCGCTTAGTTTCGCCGCTTCTTCTTCCTGGTCGAACGCTTTTCAACACGTAGCGCGGCCTGAAAAATTTTGTCGGTCCGTTTGGAGTACGTATGTCAGACCAACATATCGACACTTATCATTTCTAGGAATAATAATAAATAATCTAAAAATAATAATTTGATCTCCTCAGTCTCTATCTCCCGTGTGACCTTATGAAAAGTAATTGGCGTCTTCTCATTGTCTCATTTTGCTATCTAATATCACCTACCCTGTTTCTTTTAGTTTTTCGCCTGTACACAAAAACATATCAGTTGGTAGTTGAATTCCAACCAGACAGACACTTGAAGGGATCTATGTAATCTGGTATGTCACGACGCAGTAAATGTGTCTAACATTTGGCTTTACATTTCCTTAAAAATATTATAATTAATTAAGGTTTTTAGTTGAGATAAAAAAGTCAATGGCACGAGCGGGATTCGAACCCACGATCTTCGGCTTGATACGGCGCTGCTCTACCACTTGAGCTATCGTTACCTCGATCCACTCGGACACCAACTTCCCATCTCAACCGCATCATTTTGAATTTTCCCTCCTTTTTGCCATTTTTCAATATGGCGTGTAATCGGATTGGATTCGACGACAAAGGAGGGAAAATTCAAAAAGGTGCGGTTGAGATGAGAAGTTGGTGTCCGAGTGGATCGAGGTCACGATAGCTCAAGTGGTAGGTAGAGCAGCGGCGTATCAAGCCGAAGATCGTGGGTTCGAATCCCGCTCGTGCCATTGAATATTTTATCTCAACTAAAAACCTTAATTAATTATAATATATTAATTGGTCAAGTGGACCACGAAATTAGTGAATTTAATTTCCTTAAAAAGTTGATAAAAATCATTGATCCGTTTTTCGAAGAAACTATTACGAACTACGTCTGTGGTGACGAAATATATGCAGAAATTTATAAGCACTTTTAAAAAACGGCGCTATAAGACGTAAAAGCTAGTCCAAAATTTAAAATCATAATTTTTAAAGTCGTTTAGAAAATTGATTTAAGAAGTTTCTTAGTTTGTACAAATTTAATAAGTGTTTTTGTTTTGTTTCAGGTGAGTCTTCATCCATCTATTAACTGCAGGTGACGCTCAAATATACAAACTGTATAGCTGTAAACATTTCTCACCAACTGGGCATGTATTGCCGTTCGAGGCTGGATATTACGTCCGTATATTCGACCGATCTATACATCTTTCCTAGAAACCTGATCCTTTTTTAACTACCGTCAAAATGAAACAACAAATTGATAGAAATGATACATGTTGGAGTGAGTGTGATGTTCAATCTTCATAAAAATATAGTTCCTACTCACAGTTAATTGTTTTCAACAATCCGGATTTCAAGCTTATAGCTCATCATCAGTTTGAAGGTATTTACAACCAAATCTCTGGGTATGAATTCTAAGTGAAACTGGTTTTTAATTCCGCCCAATTTTGAACGTGCCAAAAGCGGGAATTATAACACAATTAAATATTACATTAATAAATACTGTAATAAAATAATTATAAATTAGTGATTAATTTGTACGTTTTTATTTATTAATTAATACAAATACAAATAAAAATAATACATTAATAATAGATTAGTAAATAAATGATAAAATTAAATAATACAAAAAATAAATGAATGAATTTGATTAATTTGTACGACTAATGTTACTTAGGTACATATTTAAAATAGAAGGTAAATCAAATTTTATTATATCATTAATGCGTTTATTTCCATGTTCGATTTTATATTTTTTAATTTCAAATTTCTCAAACCAATCTAGTTCCCTCCCGTTGTTGAAACTGTGTAACAATGTTGTATTTAAATTTAAATTATGTTTTGTTTCATTTAGATGGTCCTTAAATTACGAAAATTTGTTCCATTTGGGCTAGTGTTCTTTAACTCTTGTTTTAATTTCTCTACCGTTTTGTCATATATATATCTGAAATTGTAATGCAGCAATCATTACAATTTAAGTTAGTAATCCCCCCTCCTCCGATATTATGAGTGTGTTATGCAATTTAATGTTGTCTGGTACCCAAGAAGAAATTAAATTTTTTATGAAATCGAATAGAAAAAATTCTTCGTCCGATTTCTCAGCGGTTGGGAAATCTTTGGAACTCAGGAATGTACTATAAATTTTCTTTTTACGATCCATGGATTGTAACTACTTCGAACGGTTTGTATTCTAATTTTGTTTTAAAATGTTTTTCTACTAGATATGGATTTATGAACGAAGGCGTACTACCCGTATCTATTATGACTTTGTGTCTTTAACATAGGGTCATTCGTCTTCGTTATTTTCGAAATTCATTACGTCAAATCGTGCCTTTTTGTTGAGCCTGACTCTAAGAAAGAATTTTTTGTGTCAGTTTTATTATAGTGTTTTTGTTTTGTTTTTTAGTCTTATGTTATCCGAAATTTGGTTGTCGCGACGAGTCCCTTGTGGAGATACTCACTCATAGGTTTTACTTGGTTATTAATTTCGAATGTTTGGTGATTTTGAGGGAAGGGTTGTCTGTTTTGGATAATATAATTAGGATTTTTATTGAATTTGGTCTGGGTTAATGTTGACTGATAATTTTTCAAATATTATAAGTCATGCTTTTTTTTTTCAATTGCGATTAGTGGACTGCGGGTGGCCAAATTGTTCCGCCAGGGATTCCTAAGACCTGAAATTGTGTGGAGTACTACCAACCTCTCATTATATTCAGCGATTAATATTTCAAATAGCAAACTATGTGAATTTTGTACTGTAAAAAACATTTGTATTTAGAAAATTTTGTAATGATTCCCAATTTGTAAAATTTGAATCCTGTAGGATTTCCGCTGTTCTGCCAATAGGTTTTCCTTTGATTGCGCGGAATGCTCTCCCCTTCGCCAAATCACCCATGGGCCTAAAAAGCTTCTGGTTTCATTAGGCTCTTGGTCGTATGTTAAAACTCCCTTTAACACCTGAAAACTATAAAAAAGAATTACAAACTATTATAACCTTAGCTAAAGAAACAATGGATGTCAAGAAATATTTATTGATAGGTTGCTAGTGGAAAGAATTAAAAAAAAATATATCTTTAAAAAAAGCAACAATTGGACTCAGCCACCGCACCAAAAATGAAACATTAGGGTTTTTTTGTTTGCCATACATTGGTGAACTATCAGAAAAAGTTGGTAAAATTCTTAAACAAAAAGGTTTTAAAGTAGCTCTGGAGGTACGTGATCACATCCTCTGGAAACCTAAAGACAAGATTATTCAGAAATCTTGAGATACGGTCTGGTGTGATGTAGGCTTCAGAAAAACATTTTATTTATCGAGCCAACGTTTCGATCTTTATTGAGATCATCTTAAGGCCTGGGATTTACAGACATTGTTTAAATTTAACAAATACATGTAGGATGTGGAAAAAAGTGAATTTATTGAAATCTGTGTGTAATATTTTTGGATTGAACTTTAAACCTAACAAAATCTAACATTCCTCCAGAAATCCAGAACTTCCTATCACTTGGTCCCAAACATTCCACCATCCAAAAATATTACGCACAGAACAAAACAAACATAAACGTAACTTTTTAGCAATGGTTTACATCAACCGAGATAAACACAGCATCAATTACAGAACATAACACATGTAAACTCAGTCGTAGCTACGCCAATATCATTAATCAAATTCAATATAGATAACATACATACATCATCATATCACACAAAACGTATAATATTACATATAAAACATTCATCACATTCCACACAACAAACATTTTTACATAGTCTAATTTTTGAACAATTTAGCTTTCCTTTTCCTATTTATCCCCGTCTATATAATCCTGAAAAGATAATCTGGCTGAACCATCACCAACGTTTTTTCCATCGGCGTCTCTTTCACCTTACAGAAGCCGACTCCTTATACAAAAATGTCTTTCTATACCGACTTCCTTCCCCAACCCTTCAAAATCCAACATATATAAACATAAAACATCAATATCTCACTGGCACTCTCAACACCACACGCAAGAATGGCACAATTACGCAGAAAACAAACACTTTGAGTGAGTAGGAATACTTTGATTGAATACAAAAAATATATTTTGCATTGTATAAATTCACTTTTTTCCACATCCTACATGTATTTGTTAAATTTAAACAATGTTTGTAAATCCCAGGCTCTGAAGATGATCTAAATAAAGATCGAAACNGATTTCTGAATAATCATCCACAAACGGTCACTAATCATCACACATACCTAAAGACAAGGTTGACAACTTGGCAAAAAGCGGGGTTTACCAATTCAATTGTAATGATTGCGACATTAAATATTTAGGACAAAGCCGTGGAGAATTAAAACGAGAGCTAAAGAATACTTACTTAAATCAATGAAATGTTCTTAATTCAAAGACCGTCTAAATGAAACAAAACACAATTTCAATTTAAATACAACAGTGTTACACAGTGTTAACAAAGGGATGGAACTAGATTGGTTTGAGAAATTTTTAATTAAAAAATGTAAAATCGAACATGGTAATAAATGCATTAATGATTTAGTAGAGTTTCATTTAGCTCCTATTTTAAATTTGTTCCTAAGTAATATTAGTCGTACAAATTAATCAAATTAATTAATTTTTTATTATTTAATTTTATCATTCATTTATTAATCTTATTTTTATTTTTATTAATTAATAAGTAAAAACATACAAATTAATCACTAATTTATAACTATTTTCTTACAGTAGTTATTAACATAATATTTAGTTGTAATGGTGAATGATGGAGTGGGTGCGGTGTTCAATCCTTTATTTTAAAAGCTAGTTCTTACTCACATTAAGTTGTTTTCCAACGATCCGCATTTCGTTGCAATTCCAATTCATGTCGATAGACGTGGTTGTTGAAATCCTTCAACCTGACGATGAGCTAAGGGCTCGAAATCCGGATCGTTGGAAAACAATTTGAGTAAGAACTATCTTTTTTAAAAAAGGATTTAATATTGTATTTAGTTGTGTTATAATTCCCGCTTTTCGCACGTTCAAAATTGAGCACAACTAATTGTGCTTAGGAACTATCTTTTTATAAAGATTTAATAAATGCTTATTTTGAAATGTATAGAGAGGTAGGGTGTTCGGTGTGCTTCTCACAAAATTGTATTTTATTAACACGTTTAATATTACATCGTTGAATAGTTGCAAACGCTTTTTGTACTGCCTGCAGAAAGATTACTGTTGGAAAACATGACAATTATCGAGCATGCCCGGTTTGTCTCCTAAACAATGGAGAAATTCGTACTACTGAAGTACGTATGAACACACTATGAAATATAATCTGAGAGAAAATAAAAAAACTTGACGACAAAACGATTTTTGCTACCTGAAAAAAGTTATAATGATAAAATAATATAAACCACGCTAGTTTAGGGACACTTTAGGGGAAACACACGCCACACAATTTGACTTAATAAGTGTGCAAATTCCACGGAAACCAAACAGAGGAGCAGTGGTCAAAAATACTCCTAACCATACCAAAAGAGATAACTTTAACAGTTTTCAGATTTGTACAGTCTGACGTCTTTAAATAAAGCCCAGATTCCGGATTCTTTAGAAACCACCTGTGCAAGGCTTCTTGAATGTTAGTTTACAGCCAGATACCAATTTGTTTATTGGAGTGCCACCAATAAAAAAATAGGTTGAAGGAAATCCCTTTTATGAAAAGAAATAGAAAAAACATTTTTTATAATTAGGATCTAAATTATTAATGGCACACTAGTTTGAGAACCCATTTAGATCCTTTTGCAATAGTTCATAGTCACCAATGCAGTTCACCGTCCTGAAAATGTTAATATCATCGGCAAGTAATGAAACGAGAAAAGAAAAGGACCCAAATGGGATCCTTGAAGGACCCCGAAGTAGAAGAAATCTGACCTGACATTTTACCGCGAAAACAAATAGCCTTCTCTTCTCAAGGTAAGACTCAGTATAAAAATTAACTTACAAAGCCCAAATGTTCCATTTTTTGCAATAAGAATACAGTGATCCATGGAATCAAAAGCTTTGTGAATATCAGCATAAATCGAATCAACCTGCTTTACATTTTGAATAGATGCTAACAAAAACACCTCATAAGTCATTAAGTTTGTACATGTGGACCTATCCTTAATAAATCCATGTTGTTCATCATAAGGCCTGAAACAAAAGGAGAATATTGTTCACCCGTTTGAGGATAGGCCACACACGATTGACACTGGGACACCTGTTCTTTGGGCTAACCTACACAGGTGTCCCCTTTGTAGAGAAAAGTTGCTCAGTGTGTCGAGGCCTTGTCCCAAGGAGTCATGGCACTCGATACAAAGGCAGTCAATCAGTCCTTGGGGACGCTTGTGTGTTGTTGAGTCCCCAGTTCGGATTTTTAAAGTAAATAGAGGCCCCTCTCACTCACTCATTCTCTCTCTCTCTCTCTCTCTCTCTCTCTCTCTCTCTCTCTCNTCTCTCTCTCTCTCTTTCTCTCTCTCTCTCTCTCTGTCCCCTCCCCCTCTCTCTCACTCCCTCACCCTCTCCTCTCTCTCTCCCTCCTCTCATTTTGTTTTAATTTTTGTTATACTTGACTTTATTTTAGTGTTTAATTCACCATTGGCCCATTCATTATGAAAAATGTAAAAAAAAATGTAGCAAGTCTCTCTCTTTTTTACGTTTTACCTCAACACACATTGCATGGCCACGGTATGTATGTATGTATTTAGCAATAGAGTTAAAAACACGTCTATCCCAGAACAAAAATTGTGGGGTTGTAATTAAGGAAAAGAATAGCCGGTCACTCTAAAAATCATTAAAGAAGAGTTTGCTATTGCGAAATTCATTTTTTTCACATCCTACATATATTTGTATAATTTAAACGATGTTATAAATCCCAGGCCCTGAAGATGATCTCAATAATGATCGAAACGTTGGCACGATAAAGAAAATGTTTTTCTAAACCTACGTCACACCAGACGGCATTATGTAGAAGCAATGATGAAAAGCCTATCACTCCAAAAATCATTAAAACCATTAAAGAAGAGTTTCCTATTGCAATCCATAAACTTCTCTACTCTTGCAACCTCGATCTAACTCCGTAACATTACTTGAAATTCTCAATCAATACGAGAAAAATTTGAAGAACTCTTTTAAATACTGAAATTAAACTTGCAGGAACTGCTATTTGGCCACTCTCCGGATTTAAGACTTAAGCCAGAAACACACTTACCCGATGCCTTGCCACGTTTTGGTGGGGTGTGCACATCTATCCGACGCAAGCACACGTCGCGTACAGTCCACAGCGTTTATCACAATAATCACTATCACAATCGCAACGCATCTTTTGTTCTTAATGCACTATTTTGAGCAAAACCTTGTAATAAATTGTTAGTTAAATTTTATGAGCACAACCATCTAATAAATTGTTTGTTAAACTTAATTGTTTTAAATAAAGTTACTCCTAACCATCATAATTAAACAATGTTTATAAAAACTTATGCATTTTTGATCTCGTTTAATTTGGTTTACATTAAAATAACATGTTGTAATTAATATAACGACAAAATTACATGTACTTAGTTTGAAATAAACTACAAAAAATATGAGTGTCCTGTTCTGATGCTACCCGACATTACAAAATGGTGTAATTTTACGAGCAAAACTATGAAATAAATTGTTAATTAAATTTTATGAGCAAAACCGTGTAATAAATTGTTCCAATTTTAGTATATGTACCGCCGAAGCGAGTACAATAAATTGTTAGTTAAATTCATTATATCAAAAAATCGTATTCCGGTGTTTTGATTAATTTTCTACCAAACCATTAAAATTAATTTTTTAAATAAAAACTAATTAATTTTTAATCACAGTTAATTTGGTTTATATTAAAATAAGTATGTTGTAATTAATATAACGACAATAATACATGTAGTTTGAATAAAAATATGAGTGTCCGGTTCTTTTGTCTTCGACTGTACTCGATGCGACCCGACGAAAATCTGGACAGTGGGGAACGCAGACCGTCGGGTAGGTTAGTGTCATAGCATCGGTTAGATGCGCACGGGGGTAATGCAACCTTATGGAAAATCGGAGTTTGGATTTGCGTCGGGTAGCATCGGGTAGCGTTGCATGGCGTAGCATCGGGGAAGTGTGTTTCTGTCTTTACGTCGGATTGATTTTGGTCGAGCAGGTGCAATCCTACTAGCCTCACCCAAATTACAACAATCAGCATCATACCGATTCGAGAGGTAGATATACAAACGGCCAGATGCCTATTTCACATGAAAGGACTAATTAATTCAATTTGGAACGAGAACGATTCCTCCTGAATCTAAATCCATGTTCTGCAAACTCTCCATGCCTACTTTCTTGCATTAGAGTGAGTCATACTTGAATGACCTACGTTACGCCTTAACCGCTGCCCACCTACTTATACATATATCTTAACTCTTTCTTTGTAGATGTTTCAATCTTCTTCAATTGGACCAAGCACTGGCAGTTTCCACTATGTCGACTTTATTTTAAAAAAATCTCCATCGGCTGTTCAAAATTTTATTTAAGACTTTTATTGTCTTTTCATCTACTCTTTTTTTGGCGTTTCGAGACTGTGGGTATGCTCAAATTTTCTGTTGACCATTTCTCTATTACAGCCTATGTAAAACAAGTTACTGGTTACCAGTTCCTATTGGAATGAACATTTTCGCTTTTTTTTGTCGTTAACCTGGGCTTGAATCAGGAGAAATGCTGATTTCTAGGTTAAATTTGCCATCCGATGCCACAAGTTGCTTGAAAATTATTTTCCTTCCGTCATCGCCAAACGATAGAGACAAATAGTTCAAATTCTAAGTCATGTAATGAACACACGTATAACATGAATCAGATAAATCAACAAACCTTTGGCTTCCAAATTTCCTACATCTGCATCTCATTAGAGTCACTAATATGTATTTTTAGTCTTGGTGCAATGCCCTTAAGAATTACTGACGAAATCAAAATATGTAAATAAATAAAACTATAATTTACGTCTTCCCAAATTGACAAACTGTCCTTTTTGAATTGTACGGATTGTAAAGTGATGAGAAACCGCTAACTTCTTACAGTTTTTATTTTTACTGCAAAGGATATCTGTACTGGTATGGAATATGTGCTTGAGGTCTGTCGTTTCATAGCCATCAATAAAAAAATATTCAAACGAAAACGTTTATTGTTATTATTATTAGCAATAAAAATGAAAAAAGTTATATTGCCAATCATAAGTTGGGTCTTACACGAATTCCAGGTTCCAGAGGTTTCTCTTTAAAGGGTAGAAAGGTGTAATTAAATTAAACTATAAAACAAAACAAAAATCACCAAATAATAAGGGTACATATTTTAAAATAAATATAACTTATTGATATATCTTTGGGCGTCCCCCTGGCCACTCCTTACGCACCAATGTGTAGCACACATCTGGTCTATGTTAGTAGTCTAGTAATCTTCTGTATTTCGGCCCCTGTGACGTCGGCCCGATGATCAAGGATGACATTTTAATCCGCGTTTTGTAACGCGTGTTGCCAAGGGTGAGATTGCCCCCTCCCCTTACGAAACCCAAACTCTCCCGAGTTTTTGGGTGTTCTTCAGGAGAATCCATGTACGGAAGGCTGCAAAGGACCAGTGAAAGTAAACCAGATTGTTCATTGTTAGTTGTGTGTGTGAACTGGGTGAATTTGAGTCCCAACATTCATCATCTCAAATCTCAAATTGAAATTGAAAAGGTGGGGTTGAGATGGGAAGTTGGACACCACCTTTTTGAATTTTCCCTCCTTTGTCGTCGAATCCAATCCGATTACACGCCATATTGAAAAATGGCAAAAAGGAGGGAAAATTCAAAAAGATGCGGTTGAGATGGGAAGTTGGTGTCCGAGTGGATCGAGGTAACGATAGCTCAAGTGGTAGAGCAGCGCCGTATCAAGCCGAAGATCGTGGGTTCGAATCCCGCTCGTGCCATTGACTTTTTTATCTCAACTAAAAACCTTAATTAATTGTAATATATTAATTGGTCAAGCGGACCACGAAATTAGTGAATTATAATGATTGTTTTGTTGTGTTGCTTGACTGTCCTATGCTTGGGTACCTGACCTGTTTGGACTGTAAATAAATAAAAATAAATAATAAAATAAGGCGTAATGCGAATTGAACATACCGACCGTTTTTATTTTGCTTATTGATGATGCTTGTTTAACCTTTATGGTCAGTATGCAATTCGAATTCGTCGTTTTCTAGATAAATTTGGAACTTCTTTAGTCCAAAAGATATAGCTAACGCTGCCAGATCATAAGCGGCATAATTTTCTTCGCTACGCTTAAGTTTGCAAGAGGCGAAAGCTACTGACCGATAAGCCCCTTCGTCCTCTTGTGTTAAGCAGGCGGATATGCCTGTCGCACGTCTGTAAAATGAGCAAACCCTTTGTGAAGTCGGACATTTTTAAAATCGATGTTTTAGTCATTTTTCGCGCAACAAGTCCCACGCACTTCGACAGTTTGCTGTCCATGTCATTGACGAATTTTTTCGACGCAAATCGTTTAATGGGTGACACCTCTGACTTTGAGGTGCATTTGATTACCCCTGAAATTAGTCAGAGTACGCAGAGGGTGATAAGTAAAACAAGGGAAATAAATAAACACTAATTGTGGATCGACTTCCTTTCATCTTTTATTTAAACTATAAATACACAATTCGAGTTAGTCCCCTCTAATTACAAACTTAGGGCAAATTTTATAGCGGACTTATTGACAGAGTTTTCAAAAGATTGGGTCACGTCATTAAATTTAAATAAATTGCAATGCATGAACGTTTGCTGAATCCATCGGCTTTTCTCTTACTCATTAGTCATTTCAATCATTGCAGTGATTTTAATAGAATATTTTCTCAAAGAATGACAGGGGAAAAAAGCCGATGCACTTAACCGATCCTGTTTTGCTCTGCTGTACATTTGTATATGATCCATGCATTGTATTTTAAACAAAGAGAGACGGTTTGATATAGGATGACAGAATGATGAATAACTCGTGTGCTGAACTATCAAGTTGGTAGCAAAGTAGCAAGTTGGTACTTTATTCACCCTGCTATGCCCCCAGGGTCTTTTATGTTCCCTGACTAGAAAAGTAGTAACGCTTTCATGAAATGGCTAGGAAGTATAAAGGCTATGTAAGTTTCTCAGTTTCTTCTTCTTCTTGTCTGAGTTGTGACTGATCATAATGGAGAGCCGTTTATGTTTTTAATCTACCAATTTTTGAAATCGCAATCAACACTGTTCACCCCTTTAACTCTTCTCTCTGTATTCCGTAGGTGGTAGATTTTTTTAGCAGATATCTTATATTTATTATGGGACACAATTTATTTCCCAATTTTAACTTAATACAAAAATGACAAAAAATATTCAACGTAAAATTCAAATAAAAAACATAAAATACAGACAATAAACCCAACGGTGGTTTTTTCTTTTATCTGTGTTTGGTTTAAATTTTTGTCCAGTTTTTCTACTTTGGTTGTTCGCTATGTTTATTGTCTCTGTTTTATTTGTTTTGTTTCATTTTTCTTTCTTTTTGTCTTTTTTTTATTAAATTAAAGTTGGGAAATAAATTGTGCCCGGGACAAACAGTTGAATTTGTCCAAAACCTACCCCCAGTCTTTGTTATAAAACCCAGGGATTATCGGTTTTCATTACCGTGAAAGTATCTTACATTTGGTAGCGTGTCTATGCACTCAACTTATTGAGCATGGGAAAAAATAATTAAGCTAACCGAACTCATTACTACTTCTTTTACGTGTTTCCTTGATTTGTATTCAAAAACGTGTACATTGTTATTTTTATTTTTCTGATTCCAGTTTTAATTTAGGTTAAAATCGTCCCAATAGTTTGACAGATGATAGTTTTGAGAGGTAACTCAAGGCTCGAAGGAAAATCGGATTTGTCATTGTTCACACGTATTGCGCTGGCTTGAGGTCACATAACATCGCATCCTACCATAACAAATGTGAGTTTACAGCACAGGCAATCTTACTCCGAATATCTTACTCCAGAAAAAGAAAAAAGAGATAATTTAATTTTTACGTTATAGAATTGGTTGAATAACCCCTTACCGCTCAGTATTCACACAGGTGTTCCTATCGTAAGATTGAGCGCGTGTTATAGCCATAGAATAATGACGTGCGAATAGATTTGTTTTTTAATGTCCCTGCTTCATGGGGTTGTGTTGGGAAAAAAACTAAGAGCTGAAAGAAAAGTTCACATATGGGGGCGTCGGTGGTCGCAACGGTTTAGGCGTTGACACGGCGCTCGTCACTGTAAGGTAAAGGTCCAGGGTTCGAATCCAGCGGCCCTGCATTCCAACCCGACATACTTACAAATGGGCTTTTTTCAAAAACACCGGCACTCCGAGGGTTGATATAACCTCTGCTCTTGCGAACCCTCGGGAAAAAAGTTCAGAGTGGAAACACCGTGAAAAAAATAAAAGAAATCAGGATAAGCTCGAGTTCATCGTTAGAGATACGTGGAATTTGATGGCGGATACTGGAAAAACCGCTTTTGCTAAATGTGATCAAAGCTGTTAAAATTGTCCATTCTGAAATTGATGAGGAAGGAGTTTGAACCTCTTTAAGCCAGGAACACACTTACCCGATGCTAAGCCATGCGACGCTACCCGATGCTACCCGACGCCTTGCCACGTTTTGGTGGGGTGTGCACATCTATCCGACGCAAGCACACGTCGCGTACAGTCCACAGCGTTTATCACAATAATCACTATCACAATCGCAACGCATCTTTTGTTCTTAATGCACTATTTTGAGCAAAACCTTGTAATAAATTGTTAGTTAAATTTTATGAGCACAACCATCTAATAAATTGTTTGTTAAACTTAATTGTTTTAAATAAAGTTACTCCTAACCATCATAATTAAACAATGTTTATAAAAACTTATGCATTTTTGATCTCGTTTAATTTGGTTTACATTAAAATAACATGTTGTAATTAATATAACGACAAAATTACATGTACTTAGTTTGAAATAAACTACAAAAAATATGAGTGTCCTGTTCTGATGCTACCCGACATTACAAAATGGTGTAATTTTACGAGCAAAACTATGAAATAAATTGTTAATTAAATTTTATGAGCAAAACCGTGTAATAAATTGTTCCAATTTTAGTATATGTACCGCCGAAGCGAGTACAATAAATTGTTAGTTAAATTCATTATATCAAAAAATCGTATTCCGGTGTTTTGATTAATTTTCTACCAAACCATTAAAATTAATTTTTTAAATAAAAACTAATTAATTTTTAATCACAGTTAATTTGGTTTATATTAAAATAAGTATGTTGTAATTAATATAACGACAATAATACATGTAGTTTGAATAAAAATATGAGTGTCCGGTTCTTTTGTCTTCGACTGTACTCGATGCGACCCGACGAAAATCTGGACAGTGGGGATCGCAGAGCGTCGGGTAGGTTAGCGTGGCATAGCATTGGGTAGATGTGCACGGGGGTAATGCAACCTTATGGAAAATCGGAGTTTGGATTTGCGTCGGGTAGCATCGGGTAGCGTCGCATGGCGTAGCATCGGGTAAGTGTGTTTCTGGCTTTAAGGTTTAGGAAGGCGACATCGGTGGAAATACTTACAAATGGGGCTTTTTAGGAAGATTTTCTAATCCGGTTAATTATGATGAATTATTTATTCATCTCGAGTAACTTGTCCCAATGAATGCAGAAGACAACAGTTACCTAAGACGTTAAAGATATGGTTGGCAGAATTTATATTGAACTTTACCCTGCTTTTCTAAGCGATTGGCAACTGAAGTTAAATGAAATTTAAGAACTTACACCTAATCTTAACCAACGAAAATTAAAATGCATGATAAATAATAAGAAGAAATATTTGTTTTATAAGGAACAACTTTGAACTCAATTCTAATAATTACTGGAATACTTCTAATAATGTCAAATCTCATTATCAGTTATGTTGAAAATTCGGGGAAAGCTAATTAACTGGAACTTCAAGCCGTATATCAACGACGAACGAGCGACTAAATTGCGACGGTGTGTGGGAGCTTGGAGATGGAGGACATTCACCATTTTGCACGAGATAAGAAAGCAACGGCTATAGTTGGAAGTTTTATCAGGAGAGGAATTGTTTCACTCCACATATAAATAGTGGTAAAAAAAGGCTTCTTATACTGGTGTAATTAAAAAACGCCCAATGATCATTGCTTCCATACATTTGGAAAAAGGGAATTTTGTAAGGAAAAGTTATAAATATGAAGGATTACGGGAAGGATGGAAATTGTAAGACAATTTTAATGGTATTCCGGCTGAACTCATGATGATATCTATTGATGTGTAGGCGAGATGTCAGAGAAATAAAACCGTTGAGGATCATACAGGGGGACAGCTAGAAAGGGATTTTGAGTTATGAAGGCCAATGGAATGTGAAGACTGAACAAAATTGGCCTTAAAATCACCAGATATAAGTATATTTGAGTAAAACGAATTATAATTTTATAGGGAGGTTTCAACAGCTGAGTCAAAGGGTATATTAAAAGGACGAGAAATTACAGCATGTAAGAGCATATAAGAGCAGCATCAAATTTCATCAAAAAGAAATTCAACTTGAGATGAGGAGGAAATGGAGGTTAAAATCCGAGCTCTTAAGCTGGAATGAACATAAATTCCCTACGAAGTACGAAGTGGTATGGAAGGGAGACTGGTGAGAATGGAATACAAGAGTTAAACCACGTTTCAGAAACAGATATTATATGAAAAAAGTTATTAGCAAAGTATTCATGAAAATCATCAAAGTCGGCAGAAAGAAATTGGGCATTTACGTGAAAGGAGGTAAGGATGTTAAACATAATAAGAGTGAAAAGGAATGAGAAGGAGGGAATAGATGAGGGAATGAGGTGCAGGGTGAGGCAATAAATGGGGAATATGCACTAAATAACAGGAATAAACTGAATATAAAATGAGAAAGGATTGAACTGCTGTACATAAGATAACGAGAGAAAGAAAATTAATTAAATCAGAATAAAATGAAAAATGAGATGAAGTTTTGACGACAGAAATCATAAAAGTGACAAATTAAAGTTAAAATAAAACTGAAGGGAAACCAAGGAAGAACTGAAAATAAAAATAATATAAAGGTCATCGTCAAGGAACCAAGAAATTGTTGCGGACCTGCGTACCTTTTATAATCGCCTGATACAAAAATTGCCCTATTACGTCAATAGACACAGAACGTCTCTTTTCTTTGTTAAAAAACATTTTAAGTGACAGGCGGCACAATTTTACAGAACTAAATTTTGAAATGTATAACATCGTACATTTTAATCCAAACATGTTTAGTAGCGGTCACGATTGAGCATATTAATTTATTGCGATTAATTATTCTTTCTATCTAAGTTAGTATCACGAGCGGGATTCGAACCCACAACCTTCGACTCAATACGCCGCTGCTCTAACCACTTGACGCTTGTGGTCACTTCGTACGAGGTTAGAGCAACGGCGAATTGAGCCGAAGGTCGAGGGTTCGAATCCCGCTCGTGACACTTGCTTTTTCATCTCAACCATGACCTTAGATAAAAAGAATAATTAATCGTACATTTCAATGAAAGCGTTAAAAAATTAATTTTAAATTATTGGTAATCATTTAATTTATTGGTATCAAAAACCAAGAAATACAGATTGCTACATTAATTTTAAAAAAAGTTGGGTTATTTATTTGACATGGGCGTACGAGCTGAATTTTAAGTTTTTTCTTAATTTACTCATATAAAATCGGGTTAGTTAATTTTTGTATGTTTTAATATAAACAAGAGTATGATAGCATGATTTAGGTTTTTAAATGCACGTTTTTGCACATTTTGAGTTACTTTTACTGCACTTTTTTTGGTTTTTACTGCACAAAAATCCAGTCTACATATAAATTAAGAATGGAACTAACGTAAATCAATGAATCAATTTGGCGTTAATCGTAAAGGCATTTCTTGTTATTTTCTTTTCTTTTTTTATTTGCTTCCATTTGACCATCTTTGGATGAAGAATAATTACGATCCTAGTGCATTTTTGTTTGTAAACAACAAATCTAATATATAATCGCTTAAGTAGTATAATTCTTTTCTTCATTTTTATAATGAATATATAATTTGAACCATTAGTTTCTACTTATTCCTGTTTTTTCTTTTCAATTATTTATTTTGAAATATCGATATAAAACTTGTAGTTAAACTTGCCTCCAATGTATATTGAAATAATAAAGACTATAAAATAAAATATTTTTGTGTGGTGATTAGTGACCGTTAATCGATACTTATTCAGAAATCGTGAGATGCGGTCTGGTGTGATGTAGGTTTCAGAAAAACATTTTCACTCTCAACACGACACGCAAGAATGGCACAATTACACAGAAGACAAACACTTTGAGCCCTGAAGATGATCTCAATAAAGATCGAAACGTTGGCACGATAAAGAAAATGTTTTTCTGAAACCTACATCACACCAGACAGCATCTCACGATTTCTGAACAAGTATAAAATATTTTTTTTAAAAATGGGGGGAAACCCGGTGGGATAGGAAAGAATGATTAACTTCAATTCTAATTTCTAATTAACTAATTAAATATAGCCAATAATATCTCAAGCCAGAGTATAATCGAAGTTGGTCGATAGCGGAATATAAAGCGTCCAGACTCGTTATATAAAGTTGGAGTTTTAATTGATTATTTAACATAATTAACGAAGTCTCGTTGTACAATGAGGAGGCAGGAGTTTTGGAACAATAGTTTTCACTTAAACAATCTTAATTTTGACGTTGTTACGACAATGGGAATAACTTAATTTTGTGGGAACGATGTTTTCGCTGGGATTTTGTCGGGAGATAAATCAATTTTCATTACAGTTCAATGAACATTTGATTTGTGGGAGGACCGTTTCGGTAGATTCTGAACTATTGCTTCATAGGCTGGCAACAAAAACAAATTTTGAGAAGAAAACTTTTACCTTCGCGTAGACCCTCGGGTGAAATGTGATTTTGTGGGTCATGAATGTCAAAACAGATTTAAATTTTCTTTTCCCCCGTGGGAAAAATGATTCGCCTCGGCCCGGAATGGAATATTGCAAACCCCCTTTAACCAGCAGGAATTTCGAGTGCGGATTTACAATTCTCTGAGATGACAAATCCACTGCCCTTTCAATTAATCAAACAGCGCTGCATTTGCATGTAAACTCGTTTTTTCCCTCTTTGGGCAACCGGAAAATGTTCAGCGTGATGTAACGTCCATCCCATTTTCTGAAGGTAACTCTTTGCTTCTATACTTCGCTTTTACGGATTTATCATTGTAACCTCAAAAATATAACCTAGCCTGGTTTGGATGCTGCATGCTTTTGATGACGTTTTCACGTAATACCACATATGGTCGCCTTTTTTTGATCTAATACAATACAGACATATACAGACAAAAACTCGTCAATGTTGTGAGCTCATTTACTTTCAAATAAACGCTTTCACCCCGTGGGAAACATTGTAAAAGTGTTAATTATGATAAAAGTTACAAGGAAGTATCCCAATGCTGGTTAAACACTTCGTTTAGAGCGCAACTGGGAAGATAGCGTGCGAGGAAACCTATCCGACCATCGGAAATAAAAGCGAGACCAGACGATCCACTAGATGATAGGTATCGATCTGGCCAGGCTGTCTTTTCCACGACGGATTTTGCTATTTATGGGTCTAAGGGAATTCATGCAAAGCGAGATAATCCGTCAATTGTTTTAAAGTCAAGAAGTTCAGTGAAGTAAGCATTACATTTAGATATGAGGCACACTCGACACTGCCACTATTAATCGTTGTGCCAGGGTTCTATTTCGACGGTTTGCTTTCCACCTGGTAATTGTTTATAATAGGATTTCACGAAATAATCAGAAATAATGAAACAAGTTAGATTGAGACAGGAAATTTTAAAAATGGTGATTAAAGCAGGTTAAAATTCTACAATAAATATGTACGGAAATCATATCAATTTCCAAATTCCCCTTGGTTAATTTAGGGCGTTGTTTACTGTCTGACTTACTCCGTCAGTGAGCTTATTGAATTTAATTACATTATTGATAATTATTAGCTCGGAATGGTGCCTCAGGAAGTGAACTAAGAGATGGATAGGACAATTTGTTCTTAGCTCCACTTGAAGAACGTAGAATGCGCGTGCTTAATGGAATGTGTATTGTTTAAAAGGTCTCAGCCCCAGACAGATGCACTAGACAATTTACAAAACTTCATTCGTGCTACCCTCACTGATGAATATTGCACAGCTAAACGATAACCCTTTTCTTCATTCTCTCGTTTGAAAACAAGTTTGTTTTTAAAAAAATCATAAAACACCCTAGCTGCCAGGTCGTTATAGGCCAAGATATTTTTTTGATTGATCGGAGTTTTATGAGACGCAAACTGGGTTTAACCTTTCTACAGAGATCTTTGGTGTCTTTTACAGAAGAGGAGCTTGTGAAAAGTGTCAGGAAAATATTTCAGGAGAGAAAGATACTGACATTCTAGTACCTAATATTCACCAAAAATTAGATATCTGGCGTTCATCTTTCATGGTTTCAAAATTATCTTAGAGATATGTTTGCAATAGTTCAAATACGTTCTTCCATTTTTTTTCATTTCTTTTGAATTTTAATCAAAACCCATTCACTCCTTCTTCCGTCATCGCCTCTCACACTACACATTCACACTAATAAATACATTCAACACACGCTAGAGTTGCAAACCTATCATTACTGTACAATAAAACAATCTCCAAGAATCGGGATAGGATACCCTGAAACTTGCTGTCGTGCTCAAGCACCATTCTCATATCGGGTGGCATTCCTATTCGCTCTCTATAAGGAACCAAAGAATTGCATCCTTCAATTAGGTGGGACATATCGAACAACCTATCTCTACATGCCCGGATAGATACGCAGGCTTTGGCCCAGTTGGCCACTTATGGCAAGTGTCCGTGTATCAAACTCGACACGATAGAAATTTTATTGTATTATGGTAAGCATTACATACACAAGGGGGTTATGCCAGCCAAGCATTTCTATTCATAAACATAATTTAAAATACAAAATTTACTTTAACAATTTGAAAAACGAAAATAACTAAATTGCTAACAGTTTCGCTAATGCGACAAAACAAAATGCATTTGAGCACACAAATAATCATATCAATTTAACAGTTTACAGTTACGTATTTATTACATTTAAATATTGGTAGTAAGTGAACAGAACCCTATTCAGTCGTTTTAGCAATAAATAAAAAACCTCGATCCGATAACGCAACTATAAAACACCAGAAAAAATATAAATAATTCGTCTGCCTTAAGCCAGAAACACTTCCCCGATGCTACGCCATGCGACGCTACCCGATGCTACCCGACNGGGCAAAGCATAATATAGCCTATAGTTTTATAATTAATTAAACTGTATGTGTTTACAAATTAAGTGGCTTCTTAGAGGTGTGTATATTGGGGTATCAAAGATAATACGGTGTAAGAATTCGCATTGATTCTATAGCAACATCCACCGAAAAATATCTTTAATATTTCATAATTATCTACTCTCAATTGAAGTAATAATCTTATTTTCCTAATAGGTAAGCTAAATAGCAAATATTGTTCAGCGGAATTTAAACCAGGTATCTTTCTGAACCCCGGATTAAATCGTGAGTTGAGGCATTTATCAATGTCCTTTGAATATAGATTATTCCACTTCTCAGGTACATCTTCTTTCCTACTTAAAAGGTATTCTGAAGCGTATATTAAGAGATGGATTTACACCCTGAAAAGTTAAGTCAGTTATTCAGGCCGTCAAATTACCACTGATGGGCCGGCAGGAATTTGTGCTATAGGTAATATTGAAATGACGGTCTCTTTGTTACATTTTAATATTATTCCCCACCTGTCCTGGGTCCTTTTAGAAGATTAGTGTACTTGGTACGTAGTGGTCTGGAGTGTTGAAAGGACGATGTAGTTGTTTCATGAAGCCTACCTGAAGTTGGGCCATTTCGTCCATATCCCAGCACCATAGAAAGTAGAGGCGTAGAAGTAGACAATGGAATCGAAAAGCTCAACTTTCCTTTCCAGTGAGTTACCCTTTACATTCTTTGTGCCTAGGTTCAAAGTTACCAGACAGACGGTTAAACGGAATACCAAGATATTTATTTATTTGAATTCGTGTACTCAACAATGTTCTTTTCATATCATAATGGTCTCAAATATTTTATATTTGGGCAAATTTCTCAACACCATTGCCTTAGTTTTTTGAACATTGACAAGATGAACCATTTTTTCTATTGTGTTGTAAAATCCGTAGTTCTTGTAGTTTTGGAATTGGTTAAAATATGTTCTGATGAAATCATCACGTTTGCAGATCGATCGTCAACAGGGAAAATGTAAAAATGAGGCAGAGGGTTGTTATTATATCGTGCGTACCGGGAAGCGTTTGCGTGACTGTCCATCTTTAGAAAGGGTTGCCTTTGGCGGGGGGGAAGCCCAGCACGTGACACAAAGTAGTTACACCTCCTCTTTCAATTGACTCATGACTGTTGAGGTGCCCGTTGTTGTTTGTCGTCGAGAAAGCTGACATTTTATACTTGAGAGAACTGCATACCATTTTTTATTACATTAAAAATAATAACCCGTTCGACTTTTTGTACTAATTAATTAAGGTTTTTAGTTGAGATAAAAAAGTCAATGGCACGAGCGGGATTCGAACCCACGATCTTCGGCTTGATACGCCGCTGCTCTACCACTTGAGCTATCGTGACCTCGATCCACTCGGACATCAACTTCCCATCTCAGCCGCACCTTTTGAATTTTCCCTCCTTTTTGCCATTTTTCAAATGTCGTGTAATTGGGTTGGATTCTCGACGACAAATGAAATGGCCACAGAGAGCTTTAGTGAAGTGTACTTCATTTTTAATCATTAAATTCACTAATTTCGTGGTCCGCTTGACCAATTATTATATTACAATTAATTTAGGTTTTCCCGCTCGTGCCATTGATTTTTTTATCTCAACTAAAAACCTTAATTTACCACCAAATTAGTGAATTTTTATACTAATTCAATTTTTTTTAAATGTTTGCACCTCTTTCCGATGGTACCTCATTATATATTATTGTTTAGGTAAATTCAAAAATCTTTTAGTTCCAGCAGATTTTCTTTATGTATGGAAGACTCCTTTCACTCACCTTGTGAGCAACATCAGCCTTCGTTAAAACAGAATAGAAATAACACACAAAAAACGAACTGTTCTCGTTTCAATGTCGATAGTTTGAAAAGAACAGTTCTTTTTTCTGTTATTTCTATTTCGTTTTGTTTTAACGATGCTCACAAGGTGAGTGAAAGGCGTCTTCCATAAATAAAGAAAATCTGCTGGTACTAAAAGCTTTTTGAATTTACCTAAACACTAATACTAATATAATATTTATCTATGATAAACGACAAAATACTGAAACCTTCAGTTGGTGATGATTCTGCAGTAACAAAACAACAGTGTATTGAAAAATTAAGAGAGATCGTGTAACCATATAAGCTAAACCAATACCAGAATGTAAATAATTCTAAGTATGCACATGAATAAACTGATGATGTGAGGCAATAAGTAAGTAATTTCTTCATAAGCCGTTAACAAATGGATTAGAAGTATTAGAAATGATCGTGCGTTTTATACCGAAGAAGTTATGGGCCTTAAAAGTTAACTGTAAAGTCACTAATTTTCGTGGTCCGCTTGACCAATTATATCTTTCAGTTAATTAAGGTTTTTTAGTTGAGATTCATTTGTCGCCGAGAATCAAATAGATTACACGACATTTGAAAAATGGAAAAATGAGGGAAAATTCAAAAGGTGGGGTTGAGATGGGAAGTTGCTGTCCGAGTGGATCGAAGTCACGATAGCTCAGGTGGTAGAGTAGCGGCGTATCTAGCCCAAGGTCGTGGGTTCGAATCCCGCTCGTGCCACTGACTTTTTTATCAACTACAAACCTTAATTAATTAACGGTAAAGGTTATTATAAGGCCCATTATTGTTACATGTACTTACAGTTTTTTAAACATATTAATGTTACTTTTTCTGTCTTATGATTTTTGAACAAATCGTTTTATGTGAGAATTGTGCAATGTATGTTGTAAGTGAACAAGTACAAAATTACCGTTTCTCTAGGTTATTTTCTTCCCGCAACATGTACAAATAGGCTCATTAAATACCATTTCAGCTTGCATGCCTGAGGTAATTGTCAACAATGGCCAAGAGAGAATGCGTGAAAAGGATGTACCGGTATTTAAAAGAATATTTTCTTCCCGTTTCTATTTTTCAATAGTTCCTGCTTTATATTCCCAACAGGACATGACGGCTCCTAAAATGTGGAGTGAGTACAAAAAACTGCATGTCATCGACGAACTTGCACTAATTTACGGTGAAAAATGGAAATAAACCAGCCGGTATTTTTGTGATTTAATTCCAGAAATTTATTCTTTCCTCATTTCGGCTCAATTTTTTAATGGTATTATTGAAGTGAAAACTTCTTTAGGCATATTCATGTGCAGCTTATGCAGTAGAATACGTTAATAAAACAAACAGAGGAGTAAGTCATTTACAGAGAAAAATAATCGAAACAATGGATGAACATCCAGAATTCGATATTATCGATATAACTAAAAATATTATTTTGAATATACTAAACCATACTGAAATCACAAGTCAAGAAGCTGCGTGGTATTTACCACGAGAGCCCATGTCTAAAACTTCAGTCATCATCGTATATATTCCAACGGTATGGCCAATTGAACGTCAACGTATAAGAAAAACTATGAAGGAGTTATCTAAATTAGATGATGATTGTACTGATGTTTGGAAAGAAAACTGGTTCGATAAGTACGAGAGAACACCAGAATTTTTAGATAACATTACATTAGCTCAATTCGTATCGAAATATACGGAAAACAGGAAAAAAGAATTTATTGAGAGGCGGGAACCCAAGATAATTCGGTATCGTAATTACGACATGGCCACTCACTTTAACGAATATAAGCGAGAGATGGTGACACTGCACTTACCGTTCCGAAATGAAGAAGAGGAAATATTAGCAGAGCTGAAGTTTATTAGAATTTATGATGATAATGAGGATATTATACAGCAGAGGAGAAAAGAATTCGAGTAAAACATTGATATTGATAAAACTATACAAATTTGTAGAGAACTATGCCGCGAAGAAACCCCTATGGATGAAGATGAAATGCAAGACGTTGCCAACAGTTTTCCCGAAGAAAACCCCTTTCAGCAATTATACAATAATCCGAATTCAGATATAAATAGTGATCTTCAATTGGCCATTTTGAATAAACTTGGTGCAATTGCTAAAAAAAAAGAAAATATTTTGTCTGGTGCGGATTTTTGTGCAGCTATGAAGATGGCTAATGAAAAGCAAAGAGCGCTGTTAACACGTAATCAACAAATTATTATCTAATGATAATAATCCTTTACAGATTTTCTTCACTGGACCAGCTGGATGCGGTAAAACTTTCGTTATCAAACTTATTATGGAAATATATAATCGTTTTTCTGATAATGATGGGTACTGTAATGCCTATATCACTTGTTCATCAACTGGAAAAGCAGCTGTAGCAATAGATGGAACTGTACACACTGCTTTGAAAATATCACTGTCAAAATTGTTGCCATTGAGAATAGGAGCCGCTCATCAATATAGATCATTATTTAAGTATGTCAAAGCAATAATAATCGACGAAGTGAGCATGATTGGCGCAGAACATCTTGAGCAAATCGATTTACGTCTTAAGCAAATCACTGGTAATTTTGCAAGTAATTTTGGTAACTTAGATGTAATATTAATAAGTGATTTGAGACAATTACCTCCAGTCACGAAAGTTGGAAATGGAGAAAAATTGAGCACGGATGAATTATTATTAATTGAATCAAGATTCGTGAGCAAAGAAGAAGCTGATGTTGATTGTCCTCATGGGATACGACTCTTTCTATCGAATGCATCTGTTCAAAAGTATAATAACTCCATATTAAACGTAGCAGAAAATAAAGTATCTTCTGTTCCGAAAGTTTTTTTTTTCCTACCAAAAACTTTCCCTGTTATTTAAATTGACATAATTACGCTAGTCCGTTTCATCCTCACAAATCAGGGGAAAAAATCAGGATGTTCAACGCTCGTATTAAACAAATTAAACGCGATGTGAATTTACACCGTGTTGTTTCAACTAACATTAAACAAAATATATAAACATAACAAACTATCTTTATGTTTCTCTCTCACATTCATTCACACTTCAATTATAAGTTCATGACATATCACCTTTTTTCCAGGCAGAAAAAGTAAGACGGCGCCTAGTGACGACGTACGTTCGTAATTTTAAAAACTCAAAAAAGTAGTTAAAACTAGTAGTAACCTAAGCATCGCGATGATACCAGAGAGGCTGTTGGAATGTTCACAAATATTTCTAACAGGTTTAAAAGGCAAATCTTCTTCTTCTTCAAGCGCCATGTCCTCGTAGAACGTTGGCGATCCAGCCTGAACTGGTTTCGATCCAAAGCTATTCTAAATAGATCAGCTGTGTTCACTGCGGACCATTGCCTTATGTTCTTAAGCCAGAATGTTCTTCTACGCCCTGAGCCACGCTTCCCATCTATTTTTCCTTGAAGGATAATCTGCAGCAGATGATATTTCTCATTGCGCATTATGTATCCAAAGTATTGTAATTTTCTTCCATTTGTGGTATTGAGGATTTCTAGCTTTTTATACATGCGCTGTAATACAGCTACATTACTGACTCTGGCTGTCCAAGGTATCTTCAGAATTCGTCTGTACGTCCATATTTCGAATGCTTCCAGCTTCCGGCATAATGTGTCTGAAAGGGTCCAAGTTTCAACCCCATAGAGAAGTATACGGAATACATAGGATCGAAGTATTCGAGTAGGAAGCCTGATAGATAAGTCCCGGTTTGTCAAGATTTTCCTCATTTTCTGGAAGGTATTTCTAGCTTGTTCAATTCTACAACGGATTTCGCATGCAGAGTCCCTTGACATAGCACTCCAGTATTTATAAGACGAGACCCTCTCAATTATCTCACTGCCAACTTGAGAAGGTTCTGTGAACCATTTTGTTTTTTCCTGTTAACCATCCATTTTGTCTTCTTCACGTTAAGTCGTAATCCCATGGAACTGCTTTCTGTAGAGACAGAATCCAACAGTCCTTGCAAGTCTGCCAGTCTTGATGCAAGCAGGACAGTGTCGTCAGCGTATCTTATGTTATTAACAAGAACTCCATTCACCTTCACGCCTTTCCTTTCAGAGCATCCGGGAAAATTCTTTCTCAATAGATATTAAAAAGTAGAGGTGAAAGAATACAACCTTGACGAACACCTTTAGTAATTGACACCTCTTCTGATATCTACCCGGACACCAGCACACTGATTCCAATACAAATTCCCAATCAACCTGATATCACGATTGTCTAGGCCCAGTTCTTTAAGAATATTAATAACTTCATCATGTTTGACTGAGTCAAATCCTTTTTCATAATCAAAGAAGCAAACAAAAACATGGACATTGACATCGAGACATCACTGAACTAGTATTAGTTTTCAAAACTAAACAATGCCTCCCGAGTTCCAATGGATCCATTCCTGAATCCAAATTGGCTAGCTCCAATGCTCTCTTCACATTTCCGATATATTGTTAAATGCAGGACTATTAAAAATAACTTCAGCATGTGACTCATCAAACTGATTGTCCGGTATTCCTTATAACTTTTTGCATTAGGTTTCTTTGGGAGTGGTATAAAAGTGGATTTGAGCCAGTCCTGTGGGATGGTTCCACTTCTATAGATGCTGTTCTATAAATCGACCAGAAGCAGTTAAGCAAGTTAAGTTCTTCCTTAAGCAATTTCAAAACTTCCATATATAAACTCCCCGTCAAAAGTATTGCAACACCCATAATTTTCGAGATTTTCTTGGTTTGGAACTTAATCCATACTTTGTTTATATTTATAGTAATATTATATATTAAATGAGAGACATTAGGGATTAGACACATCATTATTTATTTACTGTTAACCAACAAGCGATGGAATTTTTGTTTATTCATTTCAAATTTCCTTTCAGTCCATGTTTATCTTTCGTTTGTATCAAGTCTTTTCTCTCTTTTCTCTTTAGTCTAGTTACAACAATTAATTTTATTCACAATGAATCGCATAAGCCACAATGATTCAGTCAGAATCATCGCTCTCTCTGAAGAAGGCAAATCATTGCGTTACATCGCTAATCGCCTTGGGATTCATTATTATTCCGTTTCAAGGACCATAAAAAGGTACAGGGAGACTGGGAGTCATTCGAGGCGACCAACGTCAGGGCGCCCCAGAATCACTAATCCCATAGATGACTGCTTCATTAAAATGCAAGCATTCGGGAGCGTAATTCTACAGCTTCTTCCATTAAAAACTTGATCGCTGATGTTTTTAATCAATCTGCTATCAATCTCGGAGTCAACGGTTATTAGAAGACTCTCGAGAGTCAAACCTCAGCTCAAGAAGGCCAGTGAAACCCCGGCCCTTCTCACCGTTGAACACCGCATAAAGAGATTGAGATTTGTAAGGGAACACCGATCTTGGACTGTGGAGGAATGGAAAAAAGTTTTATTCACGACGAGAGTGGCCCTTAACAGTCGAGATGGCCGTGAAAGAGTTTGGAAAAGGCCTGGAGAACGATATAGTAAGTGCTGCACGTTAGAAACTGAGCCATTTGTAGGGGGTTCTATCATTTTCTGGGGCGGCATATCTTGGGAGGCACGTACCGAGTTGCCAATCCAAGGAGGGGCCTTGAATGCTTTAAGGTATGTAGAAATGATTCTTCAAGATCATGTAGTGCCGTTTATGCCGTTCATAGACTGAATCGTTGTTCATGCATGATAATGCCCGTCCTCACAAGGCAAGATGTGTTTCTGAGTACCTGAACACCACAGATATCCACGCCATTGGCCAGCAAGAAGTCCTGATCGAGCACGTTTGGGATTATCTCCAAAGAAAGGTTCGTTCACGAAATCCACCTCCTACTACCCTTGAAATGCTAAAGGCAGCTGTATTGGAGGAGTGGGACAATATACCCAAGATTTTCTTCAAAACCTTTTTACGAGTATGCCAAGACGAGTGGAAGCAGTCATTAAAGCCAGAGGGGGTAATACGTCTTATTAAATGTAAATTATTAAATGTAAAACCCAGGCACTAATTTCCCATCTCAACCCCACCTTTTTGTATTGAAAAATGGCAAAAAGGAGGGAAAATTCAGAGTTCGACTATTTGTCTCCTTTGACTGACATTTCTTCAACCTACGGTTCACTGTTGCTAACAAAAGATTATGATCTCAATTAATATCTGCTCCAGGGTATATTTTCACACATTTGATTGAATTCCTAAAACGTTTATTAATCAAGGCATAATCAATCTGGTTCCTGATATTCCTGTCAGCATTTGAGGTCCACGTATAAAGACGGCGTGGTGGCATCTGGAAATATGTATTTGCTATTATAAGTTCCTCTTCCTGACACAACTGAATTAATCGTTCGCCTCGCTCATTGCCAATTCCTAATCCATAATTACTTACCACTTCACCCCGTTGGCCTTCTCCTACCTTTGCATTGAAATCACCCATGATTATAGTAACTTCCATTGATTTGGTAAATGATAAAGCAGTCTTTAATTGAGTATATTCTCTATCGTCATCTGATGCATCACATGTTGGTGCATAGACCTGGATAACATTTACCAAGATAGGTTGTGCATTATGTTGGAGAAAAAAGACTCTGTCTTACACTGGCACAAACTTTCGGACAGTCTTACTGATTTTTGGATGGATTTGAATCCCCCTCCTTTAAAGTGATGAGGTTCATTGTTACCAGCATAGCATACATGATATCCATCTACTACACACTGTCCTGAATTAGGCCAACGCTACTCACTAATGCCAAGGATATCAATATTAAATCTTTCAATTTCCCTGATGGCATTGTTAGTTTTTCCACTTTGAAATTAGCTGCGAACATTCCAGATGGCTATCCTTCTCATGATTGGCTCGGAGATTCTTAGCACCCCCTGCCCACTGATGGGCCATGGCTTTAGGTTTTCCAATCATTCTAAAGATTTACCTGGGAAGTTAGCTTAAGTGAAGTAGTTTCCCGTTACCTTCTTCACTGCCATTAGGTCAGCCGCCCATTATGGATCAGACGCTGTTTGAAGCCGCCCACTCTGGATCAGACGCTTCGGGGGTGGACACTGTTAGTCTAGCTTCTCCACTGGGACCTCTCTGGCTTGGGAGAACCTTCTGGCAGCGGTGCTACCGCCAGCATAGCTCTGTTTCACTGAAGCACGCAAGCCTCTCCGCCTTGTCAAGGCCTATATCCATGGGGGGGTAAAAGGCAAATAGAAACCTTAAAGCAGGGAAATCGCGATCAACAGGTTTGTTGTACCGATCTTGTTCCTCTGGGGTAAGTTACTCTTCTGTGTTAAAGGGAAAAAGGCGCCGTGAGCCGGAATTTAAGATCATCGAATCTCCTGCATCGGAAAATGTAAAACCGGAAACTACAAAAAAAGGTACCGAAGGAATCGGCTAACGTCGTGAACTTGGAGGTTGGGGTTAAAGGGAAAACGCAAAACAAATCTCCAAAGGTCGGTTGATGTTGACAAAGTGCAGAAAGGAGGAAAAGGATAAGCTCGCAATGTCAATAAACAAGGAATGTGGTAAACAGCTGAAATCGCGAAGAAAAATATCCCCAGAATCGGATTTTCGATGCACCGCCAGGTACAAATGTTGCTAAAGTAGAAGCGGACCTAAGGAGACTAAATAAGAAAGTGTTTGGTGAAAATTCGTTTATTTAGCGATTCGATTTATCACCCCAAAAATGTTAATGATAAAAATATCAAAAATTTCGCCGTAGAGATCGGCCCAATTCTCCATCAAATTGAGGGCACTGGTCAAATGAGATTGCCTTGGTCAGTTTGCGACGTCGCCCATCACATTTTTGTTCGCCGATGTTTCAGTTGTTGATTTCACAACGGTGAACGTAAAAATGAAACAACTTGTTCTCTCTGTTCGTGTAATCATGTGCTAAAAGAATGTAACAAACCAGAAAAGGGCCAATTTAAATGCGTCTAAGTACATCGAACGAGCCGCTCAAACCGATGACACCTGTCATGCTATATTTGGTAATAAATGTCCTTATCTGCGCTCTGTCGAGCGATGCCGGGGAACGCGAAAATGATAGCAACTGCAGTTAGCAGACCAACCAGAAACGACGATGCAACCCGGCCGTTGAACGCTGCCCAAATAAACCAACCCCAAGAGTAAAGCGGCATTGAGCAGACTTTTCGAGTTTATAATTTCGCGGGAAGAGATAGATGTTTGCCTGGTACATGAAGTCTAGTGTTATAAAACTAACATTGTTGGTGTCCAAGGCGATTGGAGGTTTTTCAGGGTGATCACCTCAAAAAAGGGGCTGCTTTGACTTTACCCAGTTAAAATCATCGCTAACCCCAGTCTAAACGTAATTATACACGGCCAGTCATCGTTTGGGAATCCTTGGTCTAATCGTTGTGGTGTCTTACCAACACGCCATTTTGGGTTTTTATTACCCAGTTTTTACTACATAATTTTTGGCCAGTGCATGGGCTTTATGCAGGATGGTGCCTATGTGTTTTCCCCATTTTTGAGCCTTTGCCAAGGTACTTTGTTTCTTTGGAGAAAGTTAAGGCTTCACTTTTTATAGTGGGATCGTTTATATTGAGTTTCCTTCTTTTTGTGAAAGGTATGTGTTCACCAGCAGCCAAATACAAAATGGCGCCGACGAACACCACCGAAGATAGGAGATATAATTAATAAGAAGATTGCTTCGGCACCAACGGGAATGGAAGATTCCCGATTGATTAGGAGATGGTTTAGGAAGAATTAAATGAAGGAATAAATAATGAACGAAAGGAGTAATTGAAGACTCGCTGTTTAATGAAATTTCTATGGCTTACAAGATGGCCGATGATCCTATTGGAGACCTGAAGGCGATGAAGGCCGGAAAGCGGTGAATGTCTCTGAATGCGATATCGCGCGTTGTTCGGCGATGACTAGGCCAGTGCACCGGCCTGGTTCCATCAGCGTCGATGATGGATGATGAAATCCAAGTGTCGATGGTAATGAGATGATGCAATCCAGGCGGCGATGCTAGTGAGATGATGGAGTCTTCCGGGGATAATGATGGATGATTCGTTCGTGGGATTATGATAATGGTAGATGGATAAAGGGAGATGAGATATTAAGGGAGAATGGCGATGATAAATAGGTTTGGGACTATGCGGTCGGGAGATGGGATGCACGCGGAGTTAAGGATGGGGCGATTCTAATGTCAATACGCGGACATTCGCGCGGCGATAAATGTTCATAGCAAAGCAATAGTCGGGCGATCTTACACGGTGGTTAATTACTATGGTGCAACACTTTGGGGAGATAGGGCTATAGGAGGCGTCCTCGCTCCGAAAGTTGGCGGAGAAGAGAGCCCAAAAAGGCTGAAAGGGATGGGTTTTTGAGGAAAAAGGAGGAAAGCGTGTTCTGACTGGTGGATTTTGAGAAGATAGGGGTTGTAGATAGAGGGGTACAGTGTACGTCACAAATCGGGCGCTTCGCTGACGGAGACGCGCCCGAACAGTATGAGGTATGTTTTTTAGGGGTGATATTTAAACCTTTTTTCTCTCACCATCTTCCTACAATATTTAGTGCGTTTTGCATCTGATTTGACAGTGTCTTCAAACTTCTCTTTAATGATTGTTATCCTGTCATCTGCGTAACATATGGTATGATATCCTAACTCGTTAAGTTCTTTAATTAGACCATCGATTACTAGCAAGAAGTGGCGATAGTATCTCTCCTTGGGGGTGAGACATTTTGTCTGCCGTAATATTGCTGTGATATATTGAAAGGATTTAAAAACTTTATTGCGACCTCAACTTTAAAGGCAAATAAAGGATCGTATAAACAACATCAGAAACTTGGTTTTTAATTATTTACAATCAGTTCTGGTCTATAACCATTTCTGGGACATTTTGTTCTGTAAGCTTTGGTTCGTTAAGCCAAATTTATTATTGGAAGTATTTTGGAAAAATTCAACGTAAAATGTGAAAAAAAATTCACCGCCTGAAGCCAAGTTTTCCTCAATGTTTTTGATTAGTACACACTACTTTGTTAACTGTAAATCCTTACTATTTATATTATCCGGTAGTGGGAACTAAAACGGGATCGGCCCGTGTGTTTTACGACTGTAAACCGGCCGACGTGTGGACGTGCGGGTGACTAGTCATTAGTAACGGAGCCTTGACCACGGTCACGGTTCAGATAGGTCTGTTTATCCCCGATTTTCTTTACGTATAGTCAAGTAGTGTTTAGCGTTCGGCCTAGTTCGGTACACACTCATTTTACCATTTGCGTGGGGGTTGAGTATTAAATGGCATTCTAATACATTCAGCCACCTCTTTACGATGAGGCAGCTGGGAATCAAAGGTTGTGTATTTAAAACATGAATGCTTCACGCTGGTTTTTCAAAGTTAGGTGCTAGTTACTTTATCTTAATTATAATCTCACAAGAGTCAATAGTTCCGATAAGTGCTCTCTTTGCAACAGGCAGGCTGGAGAAGATTGTTTTCACTTTTTAGCAGAATGCCCAGTTTTAGCGGAATTCCGAGCACGGCATATAGGCTTGCCCACGTTAGCAAGAGAGCACCTAATTTATATTAAATAACCCCGAGTCCTTAAATTTAGTAAAGTTTGCGATGGAAGCCTGGAACTACAGGAAAATATTATTTTTTTATTTCAATTATTAAATGTTTATTGATTATATCAGAGACACCCTGGTTATTTATATGTGCATAAGTGTATGTAAATATACATAGATATTTTAGTTTGCTTATATAGTTTTTTTCTCTCTTTTGTTTATTCCTTGAGAAGAAATGTGTTGTTCAATCCTTTTTAAAAAGATAGTTCCTACTCACAGTAAGTTGTTTTGCAACGATCCGGATTTCGAGCCTTTTAGCTCATCATCAGGTTGAAGGACTTCTACAACCACGTCTCTCGACATGAATTGCCAAAGTGAACCCGCTGATACCTCCGCCAACGCGACATTCCAATTAGCAGCTGATTTTTTTAATGGCGCTCAATTTGAACGTGCGAAACGCGGAAATTATAACACAAATAAATATTATACTAGTAAATACTTAATATTATTAAATTACTATAAAAATAATAACAATTAAAATAATTAGTTTAATTATTTGGATGTTTGATATTATTTATGTACATATTTAAAATGGGAGGTAGATCAAAATCTGTTATATTATTAATGCATTTATCACCATGTTCAATTTTACATTTTTTAATTTCAAATTTCTCAAACCAATCTAGTTCTTTCCCTTTGTTGAAACTATGTAACACTCTTGTATTTAAATTTGAATTGAAATTATGTTTTGTTTCTTTTTGATGGTCCTTAAAGTCCGAAAATTTGCTCGATTTAGGCAAGTGTTCTTTTACTCTTGTTTTTATTTCTCTACCGCTTTGTCCTATATATTTAATATCACAATCATTACAATTGAGTTGGTAAACCCCGCTTTTTGCCAGTTGTCTACTTTGTTTTTAGGTTTTGAGAGGATGTTTTTAAGTGAACCCGTACTTCTAAAAGCTATTCTAAAACCTTCTTGTTTAAAAATTTTACTAACTTTTTCCGGTAATTCACCAATGTATGGCAAACAACGGAAACCTAATGATTCATTTGTGGTGGGGTGGCTGAGTCCTATTGTTGATTCGTTTAAAGTTAATTTTTTATTCTTTTAACTACCAACCTATCAATAAATATTTCTTGATACCCGTTGTTTTTTGCTAAGGTTTTAATAGTTTTAAATTCTTTTTTATAGTTATCAGGTGTTAGCAGAAGTTTTAACATCCGGTCTATGAGCCAAATGAAACCAGCAGCCTTTTGGGACCATGGGTGGGAAGAATCCGCTGGTATCATAGTGTCTGTAGTTGTGGGTTTTCTATATACGTCTATTTCTATTAGGTTGTTTATTATGGACAGTTTTAGGTCTAAAAAGTCTGAAAGGTTTATCATTTCTATTAAATGTGTTGTTTGTTTATTAAAAATTTATATTCCGACTCCGGTCGATAACCATTACCGTTATGTGCTTTTAAGTTATGTGCAATTTTTTTCTCTCTTTTGTTTATCTAATAAAGTACTTTTTTCATTCATTCAATACGATTCAACGGTTGCATGAAAACCCTAATTGAGTTGACGTCCGCCTGTGGTTGCTGGCTTTGTCAGCATGAAACGATGATGGATTGAACAGAATTAATTAAGGTTTTCAGTTGACATAAAAAAAGTCAGTGTCACGAGCGGGATTCGATCCCACAACCTTCCGCTAGATACGTCGCTTCTCAACCACTTGAGCTCAATCCACTCGGACACTAACTTCCCATCTCAATCCCACCTTTGAATTTTCCCTCCTTTTTGCCATTTTTCAATTTTTTTATCCCAACTAAAAACCTTAATTAATTGAAAGATATTAATTGGTCAAGTGGACCACGAAAAATAGTGAATTTAATAAGTTAAAATGAAGAATATCTTCACTAAAGCTCTCCGTGGCCATTTCAATTGTCGCCGAGAATCAAATAGATTACACGACATATGAAAAATGGCAAAAAGGAGGGAAAATTCAAAAGGTGGGGGTGAGATGGGAAGTTAATGTCCGAGTGGATCCAAGTCACGATAGCTCAAGTGGTAGAGTAGCGGCGTATCTAGCCGAAGATCGTGGGTTCGAATCCCGCTCGTGACACTGACTTTTTTATCTCAACTAAAAACTTTAATTAATTGAAAGATACTAATTGGTCAAGCGGACCACGAAACTAGTGAAATTAAAAATAGTTTTGACTGTCTTTTCAAAACCTGCATTATTTATTTAGAAATGGTGAGTTGCGGTCTGATGTGTTCACGTAGGTTTCAGAAAAAAGGCACTCTCGACACGACACGCAAGAATGGCACAATTACACAGAAGACAAACACTTTGAGCTCTGAAGATGATCTCAATAAAGATCGAAACGTTGGCACGATAAAGAAAATGTTTTTCTCAAACCTACATCACACCAGACCGCATCTCACGATTTCTAAATAAATATCGATTAACGGTCACTAATCACCACACATACCTGCATTATTTTTGCACCAGCCCAATAATGAAATAGTTGCAATAGATATTCAATTCGGTTGTTCCTAGTTTGTACAACTGAACGACGCTATCAAATTGACTTGTAAATTTATTGTGTAATGTATTAACATTTTTCAAAATTAAAAATTATATAAGTTATACTGCATAATAAATGATGTAACAACGGCTCATTTGATAGTTTTGATTCAACGTCGAAGTATCGCATTTCCAATACTAGAACTTAAGACATCAGCATCTTCTATTAATAATAATTTAAACAAAATTAACAAAAGTAACTAAATTTATCTAGCTTGTGAAAGAGCCACTTTTTGCCCGTTAATCTAGATGAGAGTCACAAAAAAAAAGGAAAATCATTACTTACGAAATTTAATTTTGGAGTTTTGGTGATGGAATGATGTCATGGATTCATGCACATCCGCTGTGATAAAATTCGTCGATATTTGAAACTTATTTATTCTTAAAGATTACCCTTAAAGGTCTTAGTCGATAACGAGCGTGTTCAGTTTATGGCCGTTGGCAATATTAGGCCGACTAGCAAGCCAGATTTAGAGGAATCCAATTTCAATATTCCTACCAGGAGCGGGCTGTTACTCCACCACAAATATTTACCATCACGACATCCGACATGACTGACACGCGGCTTTCTTGCCGGTGTAGTACTCCTCCTCCCACGAGGGACACACTGCTTTTATAATCCGATGCCCGAAACTGAAATAAGCCAGAGACACGAAAGATGAAATGTTAACAGACCGATTCGAGGCATCCGAGTCCGGCTTCTTTTATTATTTAACCCTTTTATCCCGATTTCTTTTGTCATCCTTCTTTGTGTTGTGTAATCTCCATTACTGCGTTCGGCCTGCCTCAGCCTCCGGCGGGGACGGTCTATTTTTACACTTATTAAAATCCTAAGTCTTCCAGCACGCTGACACATGTCGGCTACCTTAGATCCTTCAATTTGTTTTAGAGGATTTTAGTTTTCTTCCACTACTTACAACCGTGATGAAAATGCAGTTAAATCGTATCAATTAAGTCAAACTAAAAAAAGGAAGAAAAAAAACTAACTTGGTCCTTTTTCGTTCACTATTCCGCCTATTCTCGCTGTTTCGGTCTGGCAGACGCATTTCACCTTTTCACACTTTTCAATACTTTTGACTGTGTTACGCAGCTAATATACATATACGCTTATCTCTCTCAACTTTGCTCGATGCCTATTTTCACTTAATTAGCATTTTAACTGACCGAAAATTCTATGTGCAAATCAGTACAAAGTCATAAATTCATAATCTAGACATATCCTAGGGTACCCCATGGATCTGGTTAACTTCGACAACACATTTTGCGCTCCGGGGCCAATCTTGCCAGAGGACGCTCTCCACCAACTGACTGTCAATTCCATCAAAATGGAAGTTATAGTCCGAACTTTTATTTGCCTGTGGTAATCACCGTACATGTTTAAAAAGCGACCCCTACACCGGTTGAAGATTTTGACCCATCCATGCAGATTACCATGAAAGAAGGGCATAAATTCGACTTCAAACCACTTCACGTTTTAGGATTTCCTGACTCGATCTTCCGAAGAGATATTTGTGTTGGGGATACAAAGGAAATTATTTAAAGTTAATCCTGTCACTAAATTCGAACGCTGTTCTTCCTTTAATGAATTGGACTTGCAAGGTTCATAAGAGGTGCCCAATAGATTTTTGTTCTTCCGGTACTGACGGTTAACCCTGAATCAATGGAGGAGTGTGCTGCTTCAATTGCGTTACTAACCACATAATTAGGGATAATAAAGCAGAATATATTTAGTAGGATCGGGGATGTGGTCTAAAGAATGTTCTGGTGTTGAAACTACACCAATTTTTTTTTCACCTTCCTCAGTGCTAGATTCTAACATTTGAAATTATTTTTAAATTTATTTAGAAATCGTGAGATGCGGTCTGGTGTGATGTGGGTTTCAGAAAAACATTTTCTTTATCGTGCCAACGTTTCGATCTTTTATTGAGCCCTGAAGATGATCTCAATAAAAGATCGAAACGTTGGCACGATAAAGAAAATGTTTTTCTGAAACCTACATCACACCAGACCGCATCTCACGATTTCTAAATAAATATCGATTAACGGTCAGCTTATCACCACACATTATTTTTAAAAGTTTTTTTCTTTTTAACATGTATAAATATTTTTCACTCTTTTTGATATTTCTTATACTGAGTACAATGTTTTCAATAAATAAATTGATAAATAAATAAATGGCACTTACAAACTATTATCACAGACAAAATAAGAAATGTCAAAAAGAGTGAAAAACTATTTATACATTTTGGGGGGTGGGGAAACAATTTTAAACACTGATGGAGAATCTGTAAGTTGGAAAAGCAAGTTGATTTTTGATTTTCACTTACACACATGAGCAATAAAATATTAGCACAATTATAAAATATTATATGTATATGTATCCGTTGTTGAGCCCTGAGGAAGGTGAAATAAAACACCGAAAGCTTGGCGTAATTTCAACACCAGAACATTCTTTGGACCACATCACCGATCCTACCAAATATATTGTTGAATAAAAGCTGGTCAATCACCTTTGCATCAATAAAACAGAATTATAAGAATTCGAACTGTCTTCTAATAATAAAAGGTGGTATAGTAAAAGCACATTCATAGCTCTGATAATAATCTCTTGGGGGCGTTGATGGTCTTTTTTTATGTTTTAATTGTGGAAAATTTATTAACAGTATATATACATATGTTTACAATTAAAATTAAAAATAAAATACTTGTTCCATTATACAGTATAGTACAGCAGATTATATAAGAAAACGAAATATAACTATAAAATGAGTTAGAAAAAGAAAATAACTTTAAAAGAAGGAATCAAATACATAACTGAAGTGATATTCTAGGATCGAGAGACAAGGCAAGCCGGGCATAACCAAGGCGAATGATGAGGTGAAATTTTGTTGTAGATTCACTAATTTCGTGGTCCGCTTGACCAATTAATATATTACAATTAATTAAGGTTTTTGGTTGAAATAAAAAAGTAAATGGCACGAGCGGGATTCAAACCCACGATCTTCGGCTTGATACGCCGCTGCTCTACCACTTGAGCTATTGTGACCGGGTTATCTGCAAAAATGGCTACATCATCGGCAAACATCAATACCTTTATTATCATCGTTCCACAGGCATGAGCACCATATTCAAGAGCCAGATGCAAATCATCGATTAACAACAAAAACAGAATTGGGCTCAATAGGCAGCCTTGGCGCTCGTATTTTTCACCTTGAAGGAATCTGTGGTTCCATCTAAACTTCTCATGGCAGCCGATTAGTTAGAATATAGGGATTTTAAACAATGAACAAATTTTCCTGCATTGTAAAGCTTCAGAAATAGAGCAGAATACTCTATACTATCAAAAGCTGCTTTAAGATCAACAAAATAGCAGTACAGATTAGCACCCATTTTTAGAAATTTAAACTTAATGAGGTTACATAAGGCAAATATGTTGTTAAAGGTGGAGTTCCCACATCTAAAGCCTGCCTGATTTTTGCTTAGTAAATTGTTGTCAGTGACAAAGATTTTTAATCAGCGAAGGAGTAAACCACTATTTTAGCAATCGAATCCAGGCATGAAATTCCTCTGAAATTAGAAACATCATTGATCTTGTCATGTTTGAAAAGAGAGAAAATTAGGGAATGACTGAAACTGGAGGGAGTAGAACCATTCAGATGAAGTAGAAGAGATATAATAATTTTTCACAAAACAATTCCAGAGCATACATAAAAAATTCATAAATAACCTGATCACGTCCGTTCAAATCATCAAGAGAAAGGGGGTGTCAGGTGAAGTAGATGGATGAAAAGTTCAGTGTATGGTGCATAAAAGGAATCCCTGTAGGGGTTAAGCAATTTTTTGAAATGTGACGCCCAAGATGTTATCGATATTGCTTAACACATCTTGATATGTTAAGCATAACACATGATCCAGGATTATCATCGGGGGGGGGGGGATTTTCGATTCTATGCCTTTTTTTCTTTTTTTTTAAGACAAAGGGGACCTAAAAATGTGCAAATCGTGAGAAAACTGTACAGATCATTTTTCGTCCCAACACAATACTTTCTCCTCCTTCAAAGGGAAAAACTGGGGGGGAAAATCACTGGATTTTTTTTTAATGTTTCAAAAGAAACATAATTTTCATAAGTTTCCAAAATGTTTTTCGTCATAGTCTGCAATGTAAATGTTTTTAGTGACCAACATTAACGAATATAAAAAAATTAATCACCAACTTAGAGGTTACCCCACGGAGAGATCAAATAAGAAGATTGGAACCAGAAATCAGAAAAGCATCAGAACGACATGTCTAATCATGAAAAAAATCATGGTCTACAATGAAATTTTTTTTGCACAAAACATAAACGAACAAAAAAACCCTTCACATTCATACTTACAGTTTAATCTCATTCTTCTTAAACAAAACAAAAATCATATTGTATTTATGTTGTACGCATTTGTTTAATATATTAACAAATTATGATGTTTGTTAATGATTGATTTTCCTTTGTTTCAGATTTAGATCATATTACCGCTACTAACCTTCTTGACATACTCGACAATGGTGTCGTATTGTGCCATTTAGCAATGGTGATCCACGAGAGAGTGAAAGATGCCGTTGATACAGGACTTGCTTCCGGCGTAAGTTGTCCAAATTTATCCTTTAAAATACATAACAGTATGGATTGATTACATTGATTATTTTGGACTATAGTTAGGCGGTTAATATTTATTATTATTATAGTTTTGTTAATTTATTTTGTGTTTTTTCATACAATATTTGAACATGATGAAACGTAACACGAATATTCATAATATATATTTCAATATTTTTTTTACATTGATTTGTTTGCAGCTGTAGAGCTGTTAATAGATTTTTCTTTTTTTTTTTTCCTCTTATAACAAATTTTTGTCTGAAGGTTGGTTATCCCTGATCTAGATCTTCATATGTTTGCTGTATGTTTCAGATTAGGATGGTCATGGGTGATCAAACTACTGACAATTGGTCTAAGTCAGAGAACACTTAACTGTAAAACTTTACATTTCTGTTATTCTGTTTGATTATGCTACCAGATAAAACAAAAAATAAAATAAAAACAGAGCTGGACTGAAACAATATGTACTTAGTTTGAAGTTCGAATATAATAAATCATTAATTCACTACTTTCGTGGTCCACTTGACCAATCAATACTTGACAATTAATTAAGGTTTTTAGTTGAGATGAAAAAAAGTTAATGGCACGAGAGGGATTTGAACCCATGACCTTCGGCTAGATATGCCGCTGCTCTACCACCTGAGCTATCGTGACCTCGATCCACTCAGACACCAACTTCCCATCTCAACCCCACCTTTTCAATTTCAATTTGAGATGGGAAGTTGGTGTCCGAGTGGATCGAGGTCACGATAGCTCAGGTGGTAGAGCAGCGGCGTATCTAGCCGAAGGTCGTGGGTTCGAATCCCTCTCGTGCCATTAACTTTTTTTCATCTCAACTAAAAACCTTAATTAATTGTCATATAATAAATAATTGAGTCTTAAATTTATGAAGTCTGAGAACCCACTCTTGAACAGTTTTTTTTTTACCACTACCCATAATAACATTTTTTAGTTGTTCCTTGATGCTAATTTTCAGGTTCAACATTCAATACTTAGGCTTTTCAATAAATATTGATAAAAATGTATCATTGACTATTTAAATGAGATGAATGTAGTAGTTTGTTCCTTGAAACCAGAACTGTAATTTAAGACAAAGTTAGGAAGTTTTATCCTGAGATTTTCTTCTACATTGAAGAAGAAATAGCCCAAGAAATTAAAAATTTAACTGCTAAAAAGGCTCTAGGATATGACCTTATCACTGGAGAAAATTTTAAAAATTACTGAAAAAGGGATTAGTTGAACTAACATGCCTATTTACTGCTGTACAACTGAAATATGTTCTCAGGATCTGGAAATTCGCAAAAGTCATTACATTAAAAAAACAGGAAAACTGGTGAACGAGGTCAAATCATGTAGATCAATATAAGTCTCTAAGCTTTTTGTAAAGTTATTACTAAAAAATAAAACCCATTTTAGACAAAAAAATCATCCCTGACCACCAATTTGGATTCCGAACAAGACATTCAACAATAGACCAAATTCACCGAGTAAAAGACTAAAAATCATTCGAAGAAAAAGAAATTTATACTACTATCTTCCTAGATGTCTCAAAAGAGTTTAACGAGGTCTGGCATGAAGGATTCATCAGCAAACTAAAAGGGATGCTGGCAAAGCATGTAGATATTTTCAGTTCCTACCTAATTGGCAGACATTTTAGAGTCAAATAAAATTATCAATATTCTCAATTAAAAACAATGCAGGAGTGCCACAATGTAGCAAATTATGTCCACTACTTTACTTGTTACAACTGTGTTGTTATACAGCAGTGATTTTCTGAAAATAGATGAAGTGTAAAATTGCAACGTTTTCAGATGTCACAGCGGTGATATAAGTAGGACCGACCATCAACCATTCATCCAAAATGAGTACATATAAATTTTACAAACAAAAAGTGGACGATGTTCTGTCTCTCATTGTCGATGGAACTGTTATACCCCAAATACTTATTCAACAGTACTGCTAAATATCTGGGGCCAAATATCAAACACAGCAATATCAAAATAGTAAGTTCCTCCCCTTCCTCCCACTAGTAAGTTATTGTGCAGCCGGATGGGCCAAACGACTACCTAGAAAAAGCAAAGCTATAATAGAGCAAAGCCAACGGATAGCTCTTATAAGAACCACAAAAGGGTACAGGACGATTTCAACACATGCCCTACAAGTAATAGCCAACGCACCGCCAATAGACCTAGTCCTTAAAGAAAGGGTGGTCATCCACCAAAAAAAGAAAAATGAGGCTATTGATATAGGAGCAAGCCAAGGAGAAATAGACTGGTTCCGAAGCACAACGGGGAAGAGGCAAAAGAGTACTTGGGAAAAATGACAAGGGCATCATGGCAAGAAAGATAGACAAATAGCAATAAAGGTCGGCTAACATCCAAATTTTTCCAAAGCGTTGAAAAAAGACCAAAAGGAAAATGGCTACACCCCGACTACTGGACCACCCAAATGCTATCAGGACATGGAAACTTCGCAAGCTATCTTCATAAATATAAGAAAAGAGAAAGCCCTTTATGCTCCGTTTGCAGCACTGAAGAAGACGCCGAACATAAACTCTTCAGCTGTATCAAATTCAAGGCAGAAAGAGAACGTTTGCGAAAGACCATCACCTCAGCAGAATGGCTGCCTAATCTCCAAAAGCTAGTCTGTGATATCAAATCTTTTGGAGCACTAAAAGACTTTGCCTCAAATACGCTTAAATGAACAAGTCCCTATTTATTCTAATTATTAAGTCCTAAATATTGTTATTATTGTTAGAGTTTTATTACTGTTATTTATTTATTTATTGCATAATTAAGCATAGGTTTAGGTTTAGGGTTCCAGGCTTTTTTCCTCTTGTTAGTAAGAAAATTTTAAATAATATAAATAGATAGAAAATAAAATCAAGGAAAAGTAAATGTGCAAGGGGAAACCAGCACGGGAAGACCTTTTGTTTTAGGTTCTAAAATGAAAATATGGTCCCTTCAAAAACCGACCAGCGGTCTCGCCTTAAGGAAAGATCGTTGGGAGGTATTTTTATCCCATCTATTTGAAATCCCTTAGATATACAAATTTGATGAAGCTAAAGCGTTTGTCCATCGGTATGGGGTCTTCCTCAGGTGCGGCGGGGTGGTGGAAAGGGTAAAAAAAAAAGCAATATCAAAATAATGTCTTACATAATGTGGTCAATGCATTCTCCCCTCAGCCAGCACAAGAATGTGAAATTGATCACACTTCTACACAATTGAAACACTGTCAGAAGGTTGAAAAGAACAAAACCATACGAATTAGTGTAGTTCAAAATTTTGTGAATAATGAAGTGTAAAGCTTATTGTACCAATGGGTTTATAAGAATGTAAACATTTATTTGTTATATGTATTAATCTAAAATTAATGGTTGGTCTAATAAGACCAGTTTTAATAAATAAATTTTTAAAAATGCATTGAAAAATATGGTAGGGAGATAAAACAAAAAACTTGTATGACTTTTTTTTCACATGACCCATGTATTTGAATGATAAGAAAAATTGAGGGAAAACCTTTTTGATATTGGGTTTTCATATTTGTAAATTATTCTCAGGCAACATTTATTTTCTGTATTAATTTTTTTCTTCTTCATAGCCTGTTCCAGTAATAAAAGGACCTTTTTTTGAGAAAGCAAATAGGAGAAGTTTTTACTCACGTGATAATCTTGAGAAGTTTATTACTTTTTGCAAACACCTTGGCGTTCATCCCAATTTGTTGTTTGAAACAAATGACTTGGGTAAGTTTAGGAAAAGAACTACTGAAGACATTTCGGCCATTAATTTTTATTTGAATGACTCTACAAACTGATATATTTGATTCACATTTTATTTTAAATTTAAAACACTTTAAGAAATTTACAAACATAATATAGTTACTCTTTCATAACAACCAAAATAAACTACAAAAAATAATTAAATTTGAAATTACAGTGCAACAGAACCAGCCAAGAAATGTGGTGCTTTGTTTAATGGAAGTTTCCAGAATTGCATCAAGGTATAATTTAGAGCCACCCAAACTCGTTGCGTTAGAAAAAGAAATTGCTGAAGAGGAGTCACGAGAGTTGGCTGCTACTTGGACACCCCCTGCTAGTAACATAAAACACAGCAGGTAAAACAAACATATTAATACTTGTATTTCACCTTTAAATGAAGTAAATTAGTGTAGACAGTTATGTTAAACATTACAGCAGTGATGGCAAAATGATGTACATACAAGAAGGAGGATGTGGTGTTGGTGAATCACTTAGACGGACTGCTAGTGAACACATTGCACCTGACATACGTGATGCAAGTCCTACCGATACAACCGATGATGATTGGTCTAGAGCACCATCTCTTGAAGATCATAGTGAGCTAGACAACTCTGCATGTGGTCTGAATGACCTCGACATCAAGGTATATATGATTTTATGTTATATACTCATTTAAACTATTAAATATATTGACCACTTTTTTTAATCATGAATAATCTGGATCTCGGTACGGTCGAATGGATAAAAACAAATTCAATTGTTATCTTCCAAGCTTTTGACCTATTTTAAGGTCATCATCAAGGGGACTGCGGTAGCCAAATTGGTAAGACGTCAGACTCTCATCTAATAGGTCCTGAGGTTGTGGGTTCAATTCCCACCATCGCCTTTGGACTTTTTTCTGACACCTAAGGGTACTGGTGGCAATGAACATTGACAAGGCACTCATCAATGAAAGGTCTGGTGCGGGATCGGATATTGGATCTCAGTGACCCTGAATTTGGTCCCTACCCCTTTGGAATGGGTCCAAAAATGGAGCAAGGAAGGAGTACAGTTGTATAGAGCTGCAGTCCTCCAGTTCCTGGCATCCCCCGCAATAAATATCAAAAAAGTCATCATCATATTAGAAATTATGAATATGTATTAGTACAGATAATTCAATAATCAAATATAGCTATATAGATCTTACAAAACTAAAACTAATGATCAAACAAACTAAAAAGTTAATGATTGATTGCTTTCATCAGATTGGCCTACATTTCGGGTCTCATAGGCCCCACAGTTACTATCATGTTCACCCTGAACCTTCATTCCTTTTCAGGCTTGTATCACATTGTTTTGTATCACCTTGGTGAGACATGTTTTCAAAATGATTCAATATAGCAAAAAATTAAAATTATCAGTAATATTTACATTGTGAGATAAAAGTGGGAAATCAATTACTTTTGTAATAACGTAATAACAATAAGAATTAAAAAATCTTGTAAATTTTGTAGGTAAAATCAGTTGCTAGAGTGGCACAGAAGCAATGCCAATGTGGAACTAGATGTGACAAACTTAAAGTTAAAAAAGTTGGAGAAGGAAAGTACAACATAGCTGGACGAAATGTATTTGTAAGAGTAAGTAAATTCAAGTTTTTATTTCTTTACATGTTCCCATTTATTTATTAATTTAACTTTTATTGCAATATTGCTATTTTATACATTATAATATGATATTTTTGGGTACACTGCTGGACAAATAAAAGTGCACACCTAAATAATTTTACTAGTAAATTAATTGTTTGTTTTCATCAAGTACAACACAATAGTGATTTTTTTTTTTTTTTTTTTTTTAATGGGGGTATTTCAACATCAAAGGTATTTAAAAAAAGCCCATTTGTAAGTATGTCAGTCTGAATCCAGCAGCCCCCTCCCCTTATAGCCACTAACACCCCTCATCTTGTTTAAATGAACAGGTTCTGAAAACATTGCTTATAGTATGTGCTGCTGTTTAAGCAGCTATTAACTTTCTTCTGCATGTACTGTCCGTAGGATGTAATTGCCCTCGCATGATTACACCCCCACCGTGATGCTTCCTTCCATGTTTGAATATTCATTATTGGTCATTCTCCACAGAAACATTTTTCAAGGTTGGGGGCCTTAATAGATTAAAGATGGTACTTTGGGTAAGGCATTATTATACTAACATAGAAAAAAAATGTTAAAAGTACATATAAAAAATCCATATACTTTATTAGTGGTCATAATTATTTCAATTAATTTTCTTTTTTATCTAAGGCTTGGTTGAGATGAAAAAGTCAGTCTCATGAGCAGGATTCGAACCCACGACCTTTGGCTCAATACGTCACTGCTCTAACCACTTGAGCGAAGTCGAAGTCACGATAGTTCAAGTGGTTAGAGTGGCGGCATATTGAGCTGAAGGTCATGGGGTCGAATTTCATGACACTGACTTTTTCAACTCAACCAAGACCTTACATTAAAAAAAATTAATTGAAAGCATAAAAAATGTTTTAATATAAAGATAATAATTTGAAGCAATTTTTTCCAGAAATAAAAGTAAATGATATGGGCAGAGGATGCCAAAACATCACACCCAAAGAATAATGTGAACTCAAAGCTACCAGTTCACAAGTTCCAATATTGGCCTAATAAAAATAAAACAAATAATCTATAATGGAATAAAAATAGAGAGACAAAATGAAAAGAAAAAATATATCTGTTTTTATTCTCTGTAACTTTTTATTACTATAGGCATCTTCTAACAAATTTTCACGAACTTTGCCTTTGAACATTTGTGAGAGGGAGCAATTTTTTTTATTGTTTGTAACAAAAGCCCAACTAACTAGCCTTCTTTGTTCCATTTTAGCGGAAATGCCAAGAAGATTTTGTACTGCAAATACCTTCATTTCTTTTTTCATTTTTTTAATTCAAAGCTCTGTTCTTGGTACATTTTTTTTCTTTTCTTTGTTGACTGGTAATAGTTTTAAATATTTTTTGGACAGATGAAAAAAGTAGATGGTAGTTCACCCCAACGTTTCTGTAATTAATCATTTTACAAGCATCACATGCAGATGCAGATTCCACTTTACAGTACATGTTAAAACAATCGACTGTCAAAATCTAAAACAGTTTTTCCTTGTTGGTTATGGATTGTTGTATTTGGCCAGCAGTGTATACCGACGTAGGGTCTTATTTATTTGCTCCTATATATTCACATATTTATTATTACACGCATTTGTTTTTATTTACTTATATTCAAATAATAACCTATATTGAAACTCTTTATTAAAGTTTTATAGTTAAATTCACTAATTCCGTGGTCCGCTTGACCAATTAATATATTACAATTAATTAAGGTTTTTAGTTGAGATAAAAAAGTCAATGGCACGAGCGGGATTCGAACCCACGATCTTCGGCTTGATACGCTGCTGCTCTCCCACTTGAGCTATCGTGACCTCGATCCACTCAGACACTAACTTCCCATCTCAACCCCACCTTTTGAATTTTCCCAACTTTTTGCCATTTTTCAATGATTTAAAATGAAGTATACTTCACTAAAGCTCTCCATTTGTATTTGATAACAAATCATTTTCCAAATCTGTTTGAACTTATTATGGTTTGAAATATACGTATATTAAATCTGATTACTTTCTGAATTATATGTTTAATTTTGCATCAAGGTACCAAAATTCATTTTCCTATTTTTTTAAATTTGAAAATAACATATTGTACATTGACATAAGCTATTTTTTCCTGTTTAGCTTCTTAAAGGGAGACATATGATGGTAAGAGTAGGAGGCGGTTGGGATACCCTTGAACACTTTTTACAACGGCATGATCCTTGTCAAGCAAGAGTGGTGAGTCGTCCAGTGACACCTGCGTCATCTGGAAAAATTCCTCGACCATATAGTGCTTTACAGTCTTATGGCGTGCACTCTCCTTCACATACCCCTCACACCCTGGCACGCTGATGTCCAGATTATAAATTATTAACTTTCTTTTTTTATTGTTATTCCTTTCAATATACATAGTGTGCTATGTAGTAGAATTTAGTTTTGAATTTTTTATGACTTGCACTTGTTAAGTTTAAATATTTATAGAAGTGGCATACTTTTGTTAAAACAAAGCATTAAGTTAGGTAACAACTAAGTTGTTATTAAGGTTTTTGTTTCAGTATTTTGTAAGATGAATTTTTTTTATTTCTACATCACCTTTTGTACATAGTTTACAAAATTAAATTTTATTTAAGTTTTGTATTGTATTTGTTTATTCTGCTTGGACAATTATTATTTCATCTTTGCGTGATCTACAAAAGGCTGACAGTTTTTTGTTGTAAAAAAAAGTTTTCTATAACCAAAATAAAACTTAATATACATGTTATTATGTTAACTAATAGCCATAGTATTAGTGAGTAAAAGAAGTATGTTTTTAAGAGTATGGTAATTGTTCTGTTGAATCAACAGTGCTTTCTTTTGGAAGCGTAATTTTTGACTATATATAGCATAAAATGGAGAAAATAACGTTTGCATTTAAAAACTAAATTTTATTTAATAACAGTTCAACAAGATATTAATTTATACTGACTATTTGCAAACTTTTAATTACTATTATTGATCATTGTTGTATCCAAGATTGTTTTTCATTAATTTGTTAGTTATACTTAACTGTTTAATGACTAAAAAGGAAGGAAAATATTGTGCTCTTTTTTTATCATCTATGTTTCTATAATAGAACTGGATATTTCATGAATAAAAAATTGACATTATTGTTTAGAATGAAAAAATTGAGATGGATACTAAGAATGAATTGTATAAATGTACTATATTTTCTTTCGATAATTAACCAGCCAAAGAAGGTTTAACATCAACAAAGTTAATTCAGGTAATGAATTTTTGTTGTGAATAAATATTTAAGATGAGTGATTATAATGTGTTAATAGGTACCAAATTGGCTTAGTTAACAAATAAAATATTCAATAAATATGTTAACAAGTTCAATAAATAAATATTCTTGATTTTGTTAAAAAAATCCTTTCATAATACCATTAAGCCATTTTTATTGTCAAATAAAATTATTCATGTTACCTAGTGTTCTTCGTTCTACCTATATTTAAATGAAAGCAAAATATATTTCCACTTGACATAAGTATTTAAAAGGATAAAAGTTATTCTGTACCACCGGCCAAATGTTTGTCTATATGTAATTAATTCACAGTGTACAGGAGCTATTAAAACATTTTAAACAAGCACAAAGTAAGCAATAAATGCAAAGCATGATAGCAGTACAGTGTATGTGTAAAGATGATGCAAGGAAATATCGAGGGTGTCACGCTACTCATATCACAAACTTCACCAGTGAATTTCACACCTCCAGATTGACAAAAAAGTTCGTACAAACCATGGTCTCTCAACGCTTTTGCAGATATTCAACATTTTAGGTTTTTTTTAACTATCTACGGTTTTAATCACAAATCTACTCATTGCTCCTGAACTATTTGAGGAGGTTTAAAAAAAAATCACTAAATCTTTCAAAACTGCTAAACTTAAAATTTGTAAAAAACTAAATTTGCAATCCCGTTGGAAAAATTCATAGTAGAGTTGAGAAATTTCATAACAACGTTTTCATTTAATAAGCTTTCTAGTGGTATACCCTTTTCTTTAATTATACTATATTAAACATAGACATTTTATGCTAAATGGGGAAAAAAGTGGTGATGATGTAGAAAAGAGAAATGGGACTAATCTAGTAATTAAACGTTTTGCCCTGAGCACAGTTTATTTACCAACTTTAACTTAATAAAAACAGCACATAAAGAAAGAGACAATAAACACAGCTAACAACTAAAGCAGAAAATATCTATTATACTATAATAAACAGAAACAAAAAAATTACAACAGAAATTGCAAAACAGCACTAACCTAATAAAAAAGAACAAAAAAAAAATCAATGTAATCTGATTGTAAACTATGTTTATTGTATCTTTTTTTTGTATTGTCCTTTGTCTGTGTTTAGTGTAATATTTCGTCCAATTTTTCTACTTTGGTTGTTTGCTATATTTATTCTTTTTTTTTATTTCATTTTTTTCTTTTTGGGCTTTTACTTAAGTTCACCCTTAATACATAAGTTAAGCAATTTAAATTGATGAGAACTGAAATGCAATGGAGTTTCAAAGCTTACAAAATATCCAGAATTGCCTTGTTTACCTGTTTATGAGATAAATTTTTTTTACAGCCTGTGTCAATAAGACAAAAATCTATTCACAAAATATATCCTCTCTTTACTTATTTTGCATAAATGAACACAAATAATAACATTTAATTACAAGAAATACTACATGCTAAAAAGAGAGATATTAAACACTTTAAATTCATAATATGATTAATTATGACGCATTATGTGTTTATTTATTGCTGAGCCCTTTATAGGTCAGTGTGATAGACCCCGCAGTCTTGGGTTCGATTCCCACCGTTGCCCCTGGCCCTTTTTTTCACGCAACCCTTCCCTCCAAAAAGAATACGCATCGCATGAGATATATCGTTAATTGGCTATGCAAAGTTCATAAGGCCATTAAAAAAAAAAACTTTTATTAGATTTTATTGTTCCTTACACTGAAGTATTATTTACCCTTTAAATTTTAATTCTGCAGCAGACACATAGTTATTTAAATATATTATATTCTAGATATTTGTTTATATCAATCGTCAATGAATAATTTGAAAACACTGCAAAATAAACCTGATGCAATTTATCTCTTCCTAGTTATATTTTTCTGTCATACACAGCATGTAGCTCTGGATAAAAATTGCTGTGTATTAAAAAAGCACATAAATTTACCAAGTTAATTGTAAATAGTTTCAATGTTCTCAGTTAATTTGGCAATTTGAAAGTTACTTTAAAAAAATTATGCTTGAACTCAAGCACTATTCCGTTTTAATCTTGTAATCATAAATTAAATATAGTAAAATGCAAATGAATTTTTGTTGTGAATCATAAAATAATGCCATTGTTCTGTACTTTATTCTATAGGCGATGAAATTTGATTTCTTCTATTTAACCAAGGAGTACAGTATTGTAACAAACAAACTTATCCTTTTATTTTATGCAATTTAAGGCCTAAATTATTTATTTTACTCTAATATTTTCTAATGCATGTCTTATTTATTTAAATATGCTGCATGAGTGCAACAAACACTATTTACATATATCTTTTAGGTTAGTGGCAATGTGGACACTTAACTTGAAAATGTGCATGTGTTGCACATGTTTCTACAATGCGTAATATTGAATGATAATATATTTTGTATGCCATTGCTGTAATCATGATTATTTCAAAAATTTAAAAGCTTCAGCTGATTCAATAGCACGTTAATAATTACGCTTTTTCTTATTTTTATTGTTTCATCAATTAACTTATCCTGTGGTGCATGGTTACCTTAAAACTTTTAAAATTTTTTTTAATCTAGTTTTTGAACATTCTGAAGTTTCTGTGTAAGCATTAATTAATCACCAGGCATTAATTTACTATCAAAATTGTCGTTTCCATGTGTTCGGCCAAATGTTTGTCTGTATGTCATTAATTCACAGTGTACAGGAGCTATTAAAACATTTTAAACAAACACAAAGTAACTATAAATGCAATATCTTTGGAAAGTAAAATTCAATTTTGACAATACATACTATCAGTTGTGAATTTTAATTACTTGTGTTTTACATCCTATAATATGTACTCTAACTTGTTAATTGTACTCCTGTACTCTATCTCATTCAGGATGGTGAGTGTGACACTGTTAACTTGTTTTTAGTTGTCAGTATTAGAAGTATCGACCACTTTTTCACTTACGAACACTCTGGATCAAGTTATGTCTTGAAGAAGAAAGCAAATTTACTTGCTACTGCCAAGCTTTCGACTTATTTTAAGGTTATCTTCAGGGCCTATATTAATTTCATATTATGAAAAACATATTTGTACAATTGATTTAACAATCAATATAACTTACAGAACTTACGAAACAACTGTAAATATGTCTACAGATTGGCATATTTAAGTTTTTACAGCCGATCTCAAATTTCCTTGAAGACCGACTCAGTACTAATATTACCAATGACTGTAATAGTATTGCAACCTTATCCTGGAGGTCCTCCTCTCATCCTTCAAGGACCACTTTTTAAAATTAATAAGAGGCCATTTTAAGTCATATTATACAAGTTTATGAATCTTTAATAAACAGTTTTAAGAATAAATGTCTCTATATGGAAAATTATCCTATTGTAAATCCTGGAGGTGGTTCCTTCTAAAGTACAAAACACATGGCGTCTTTCTGTCATTTATCTCCGTAACATAAAAAGTGCGTATTGTTGCATAGAAGACAGAGATAGTCCTTATAATATTAAAACGTGCAAACTTGACAGCAAGTTTCAAAAAGATATATTAATATCCAAATAAAAAACTGCATTTGGAAACTTGACAATTGAGCTCGTAAAATTGAATGTGTTGTAGGCAATCTCAAAGTAGTTTGTCCTAAGCAACTGTTAAACAAATTTATTAAAAAATCAGCAATAATTCTGTGACAAAGTGTTTTATAAGAATAATGTAAAGTTAGAACAGAAATTTGCTTCTCTTATATCAGTTAAAAAGAGAACTTTAGCCAATAGTAACAAAGAGGACAATTTAGTGAATAAAACTGGTGTTCAAATTGATAAATAAGTACTTGAAATACTTCCACTTGTCAATTTACCGTACAATGAACAGTCTTTATCATTGGACACTAAATAAACGTTCAATTGGAGCCCTTTTCTCAATTCTGATGGTTCGGCTAAATAAATGGCTGAGTGAAATGGTCGTCGGTGAGGACAAATGTCGGTAGTTCGTTCTCCTACCTAACTAAAGATACAACGGTGATGTTTGTATCTTCTTAATTTGACATCAGCGAAACCAATTCTGTAGTTTTTGCGACTCTACAGTGTTAGCATAGTTTTTGCATCTATTGACTGTTAGCACCTCCAAATCAAAATTTGAAAGACACAGGAAATGGAACTGGACAACTGACAGCTGACAATTCTGGCGTCCATTATTTATATGCCAATTTTATATTAACACACATAANTCAACTAAAAACCTTAATTAATTGTAATGTATTAATTGGTCAAGCGGACCACAAAATTAGTGAATTTAATGAATTAAATGAAGTACACTTCACTAAAGCTCTCTGAGGCCATTTCATTTGTCGTCAAGAATCCAATCCGATTACACGACATTTGAAAAATGGCAAAAAGGAGGTAAAACTCATAAGGTGCGGTTGAGATGGGAGGTTGGTGTCCAAGTGGATCGAGGTCACGATAGCTCAAGTAGTAGAGCAGCGGCGTATCTAGCCGAAGATCGTGGGTTCAAATCCCGCTCGTGCCATTAACTTTTTTTCATCTCAACCAAAAACCTTAATTAATTGTAATTTAATATTACTTTTTTACTTTTACAATTGAATTGAATTTAATGAAAAGAGTTGGTTGTTGAATTGAAACTATTGAGCGTTGTAGACTGCTGAGCAGCCGATGGCTGCTAGCCACGTTGGCTTTGTGCAGTGTTATGCGATGCTGTGAGTCTGTGTCATATGTATGAGCTGTATGATGACTGTCGATAGAGCTGGGCATTGAGCAGCTATCAGCCATGTCTGCTGCTGAGAGTACACTTGCTGCTTGTAGTGATGATACCTGCTTTACAAGCCTGCTCTATGCAGGTTGAACCCCTCCTCATAATATAGGGGTGCGGCAAGCTCATTAACTGCTGCTTGTAAGGCAGAACCATTGTCAAAACAGCAGCAACGTCTCGTGGAAACCTTAGTTTAACCACATGAATTATTTAATATTAATTTTATTAATTAAAGAAGAGGAAAGGGTCAGTGATGTGATTTTTTAATGGCATTATGTTGTGCATATTAGTTAAAGACGATTGAATCATATTGTACGTATATTTTTAAGAAGGGAGGAAAGTTCAGAAATTTTAAGGGGCGATCATAAGAATCAAACACACGACTGGTCGCGCGCTCCCCTCTGAAGTGATTAATGAGTATACAAAATATTAATGAAGCTAAACCAAAAAATATTAACCTTAAGAATGGTGAGGGCTTGACATGGTGACTTATCAATGGAATATCCCTGGTTCGAATTTATATGGCCACAAATTTTAACTCATCATACTATTCGGACCCTGGGGACTGGTATGACTACATGGTTGAAAATCCCCACCCCTGAAAAAAGCTCAAGTTTGGAAGAACAATTACAAATATGTATTTGGTCGAAGGAAGATATCAAAAGGTTGATAAGTTTACGACGTCTAATTCTAAACCCTTTATTAGTTCATTTTGTGTTATAAATAAAATTACTTAATTTTTATAAGTCTTAACATGGAAGCAATAATCTCAACATATATGCATATACTGTTTTTTTCTTGTTTTGACGAGGTCTTATCAACACTCGGGGTGCTGGTGTTTTTGAAAAAAAAAAGCCCTATTGTAAGTTTGTCTGTACTTCGATTTTTCAGAATTAAATTATATTTGCTAGTGCAGAAACATATAGAATGAACAACTAAAATGTATTAACAGTTAAGTATTTTTCATTGGGAGCTTCAAAACAAACATGCTCTACAGTATTACTTACAAATAATGCAGCAAATTAGAAGAGACATTACATTAGGTCGAAGACAGAAAAGAAAAATATTAAAACTGTGTTTATGAATTCAGCCCTATTTCAGAGTTTCAAATTAAAACAAAATCATAATCTATTTAATTTACAGGTTTCTAATTCTACAAGGAATTCAACATTGAAGAGGTCTTCTACAATAAGATAACAATGAACACAAATTGTATAATAGTAAATTTTATTTAATACATATTTTGGAAAAAATGTTGATCTTTCTTCATCCTTTCTGCATATCTTTTTGAATGGTGATGAAATTGGTGAATCTGAAAGGTTGGTAAAGAAAGTATTTTGATTTATAGTTAAATTGGTAATATTTAGTTAAGAAAAGATAAATAATGTCACTTTAACATTTATGACATAAAGAGAAAAAGCAACAAATTATACGCAATTTTTCGAAATTAAAAATTTGTGTCACTTTCTGGCTGCGATTTAAATATTAAACGCTGTAACTGAAGTGAGGTTAGGATGAAATTTACTATTTAAAAAAATCATAATACAGATCAGAATGTTCCGAATGGAACTATATTGTTTTTCCTATGAACAATAATTATTTAATGAATTAACACTGTAGGATATGTTAGATATAGAAAATACACATTACCTCTCAAGTAAATGTTGCTATTGTGGTGAAATATGCAATGAGTTAGAAAACATTAACGAAACAAGTTTCAGCTATGTAATTAGTAGTATGTATGGAAGAGTAAATCAATATTCTGGCTCTGATTTAAATATTGAAAGCTCACTGTTGTGAGGTTAGGATGAAATTACCTACATTATATTTGTAGTACAGATCAGAATGTTCCGAATGGGACTATATTGTTTTTCCTATGAACAATAATTTTTTTTTATTAATTAAATTTATTTATTAAAACGTAGACATTATACCAACCCTTAATTTTACAATAATATTATAGAATAAATAAATGTTTACATTCTTATAAACCCACTGGTACAATAAGATTTACATTTCACTATTCACTATTAATTTTTAATGTGTGGTGATTAGTGACTGTTAATTAATTTTTATCTACACAAGTTCATATGGCTTTGTTCTTTTTTAATCTTCTGACCATGTTTCGGTTATGTAAGAGTTTGGTCGCTTCCACATTCTCATGCTGGCTGAGGCGAGCCTGGTGTTTGGCGGCAAATCTTCGTATTTCCGCCGTGACTTCAGGGATCTTAAGATCCCTATGTAAGTCCTTATTCCTTATGTACCAAGTTGCATTGACCATGCTACATAAAATTTTATTTTGGAGTGTTTGTATGATTTTGATATTGCTGTGTTTGGTACAACCCCATAGTTGGATACCATATGTCCACATAGGCTTTATGACTTGTTTATATAATAATATTTTATTTTGTATAGCAAGATTGGAGCTACGTCCTATCAACTAGTATAGTTATCTATACCCTAAACCCATTTCTATCCTTTTTTTCTTCACGCGTTCTTTCCATCTCAGCTTGGCATCTAAGGTCATTCCCAGATATTTAGCTGTATTGCTGTATGGTATAGTAGTTCCATCGATTGTGAGCGACGGAACATGGTCCACCTTTCTGTTTGTAAAGATTAGATGAACTGATTTATGCTTATTTAGCTTGATTTTCCATTTTTTTGTCCATTCGTTTATCTTATTACATGAATTTTGGAGGATTTTGGTTGAATGGGTGATAGTCGATCCTAGTGATATCACCGCTGTGTCATCTGCAAACGTTGCAATTTTTACTCCATCTATTTTCGGAAAATCACTGGTGTATAACAAGTAAAGCAGTGGACCTAATATGCTACCTTGTGGCACTCCTGCATTTATTGTTTTTAATTTTGAATATTGATCTTCTTGTTTGACTCTAAACAGTCTGTCAGTTAGGTAGGAACTGATAATATCGACATACTGCTTTGGTAGCATACCTTTATTGATGAGTCCTTCGTGCCAGACCTTGTCAAAAGCTTATGAGACATCAAGGAAGATAGCAGAACAAATTTGTTTTTCTTCGAGAGATTTTTCTATTACGTCCATTACTCGGTGAATTTGGTCTATTGTTGAATGTCTTGTTCGGAATCCAAATTGGTGGTCAGGAATGATTTTCTTTTTATCTACTGTGTGTATTTTATCTAATGTGTTTTATTCGTTTTAATAATAACTTTTCAAAGAGTTTAGACACTGTTGGTAGTAGCGATATTGGTCATAATTACTTCTGCGAATTTCCAGATGCTGGGAACGTATTTCAGTCTGATTGCAGCATTAAATAGGTATGTTAGTTTAACTATACCCTTTTTTGGCAATTGTTTTAGTATTTCTCCAGTGATAAGGTGGAGTCTTTTTAGCGGGTAAATTTTTAATTTCTTGTGCTACTTCTTTAGGTGAAATTAGCTTTATATTTTCTTCTTGTGGTGTGGTTGTTACTTCAAGAAAGCTGCCATTGATGATTTCATTTGGTCTGAAGATTTCATCAAGGTAACCAGCAAACAATTCGGCTTTTTCTCTGCTGTCTCTCACCCAAGTACCAGCCACTTTTTTTAATGTAGGAATTTGGGCAATTGGTCTTTTAATTTTTTTATGGCCTTCCACAGCGAGTAGTCAGTGGCTTCGCCTGGTGTTAGATCTTCTAGATAGTTTCTGATTTTGAACAATAAATATTTAATGAATTAACACTGTATGATATGTTAGATATAGCAAATACACATTACCTTCCAAGTAAATGTTGATATTGCGGTGAAATATGCAATGCGTTTGAAAAGATTAATGAAACAAGTTTAAACTCTGTAATTACTAATATTTATAGAATAGTAAATGAATATTCTTGCTCTGAAATAAATATTGAATTGTATAAGTGAAGAGAGGTTAGGATGAAATTTCCTACATTACAATTATAGTACACATCAGAATGTTCCGAACGGGACTATCATGTCATTCCTTTGAACAATAATTATTTAATGAATTAACACTGAAGGATATGTTAGATATAGAAAATTACCTCTCAAGTAAATGTTGATATTGCGGTGAAATATGCAATGAGTTTGAAAAGATTAATGAAACAAGTTTCAGCAGTGTAATTACTAGTGTTTAAATTATTCAGGCTTCAATTTGTAAATTGAGCGGTGTAAGTGAAGTGGGGTGAGGATAAAATTTTTCTACATAGCAATTATATTACAGATCATAAGCTTTTGAATGGTACTATGATCTTTTTCCTTTAAACAATATTTATAGAATGAATAAACACTGTAGGGTAAGTTAGATATGGAAAGTACATATTAAATGTCAAGTAAATGCTGAAATTCATTTGAAATATGCAACGAAATGAGGAACATCAAAGAACGTTTCAGCTTTTTATGTACACATATCCACACAATATTAGACTTCTTTTCCGTCTCAGGGGGAATTTATCACCAATTAGGCCATCTTTTTAATGACTTTTACATAATTTATTTTAGGACAGTTCTCCTTGAATAAAATTATGACTTTTATGACGTTTTTAACTGCTGTGGGGGGAGAGAAGATAAGTGTTTGAGATGGAAAGGAATGTTGACGAAACGGCCTTCCGAGTCGCGGTTACCCTGGCTGAAGTGACGGCGCTTTGGGTCCACAGTTCAAAATATGTTATCGAGAAAGAGCAAGGATTCGAGGAGTGTCAAAGAAGGGGTCGTCGGAAAATATGTCAAAAAAGACACACCACCGGAAATGCCGAGTAATTATTATTTGAATAATTTAAATATTTTATTTTTTTCAATTGGAACATGAATGACAGTTTGAGGGTCAGTCGGCGCTTTGGTCTTTTTTTTATTTAATTTTTATTACAATACAACTTGCGATGCTTGAATATTTTCAATCTGTTTATTAAACGAAAAGGGCTTAGTTTAAAAAAATATATAACAACAAAAATAAATACAAAAGGTTCGTGTTAAATTCATTAAAAAAACAAAAAAAACAAGCCCATTGAATTAATAGAAATATGAGTTTTTAATCTTTTACAATGACTTACTTGACAGATATGTACTTCCAATTTCACCGGGTTGCTTTATTATTTAAATAATTATATGAACTGAATTGACGAGCTTATATAAATTTTGCCTGATCCTACACGACTTTTCCGATTGCTAAAGGATAATCCAAGCCATCTTGATTTTGTTGATATAAATATCATAATTATATATAAAAGATAAGGGATAAGGCGAATTTGAAAGAAAAACATTAAGTTCCTTCTTCAAGCTTTCTAGATTCTTCCCTTCATTGTTGGACAATCGTAATGTAGATTAGATGAGTTATAGATCTTGTCCGCTCTACTAAGCTAAATTCATAATGATTATTTGGAGATCATTATGCAATCTGGTGTGATGTAAGTTTTAGAAAAACATTTTCTTTGTCATGCCAACGTTTCGATCCTTATAGAGATCATATATATATTATGCAGGGTGGGTGACCAAGACCTGAGGGGTTAAATGCCTGGGTAGACTCGTACCCCATCCCTAAAAGGTCCGGGACTTGGTCGGCTCACGTGCCCTGCATAAACCTGTTGGACTTGTTCACAAACCCCAAGATTTTGGACCATTTTATCTCAGGGAGTGATTTGGTGATGTCCTCTCCTTCAAAGATTTCAAATTAGACCTAGCATACCTATCACACTTTGCGAGGTAGTGCCTTGTCGTTTCTTCTTTTATTTCGAAGAAGCGGCAAAAGGGATCTGGTAGGATACCCATTACGAAGAGGTGTCTTCTCAGTGGGCAGTGGTCCGTCAGAATACCTATCAGCCTCCTAATTCCCTTCCTTGAGATAGAGAATAGCCATTTCGATTCTGCTGGTTTGATCGCCTTAACAAACTCTTTCGATTGCCTGTGTCCGGGGGATAAATTCCACTCCCTAAGGAATTGTTTCATGCCCCAGTTATTGATACTCTCTTTCGCTGTGCTCATAGAGTGAGGTAATACCGGTTGTGGCCCGACAAACGCAGTATTAGAACCTTCTTTGGCTAGGCCATCCGCCTTTTCATTGCCATGGTGTCCTTTATGTGCTGGTATCCAAATAAGGGTCACCTTATTCTCAAACCTGAAAGAGATCCTATTGATAAGATCTATAGTTTCCTCCACCAGTCGTGAGGTTGACAAATCTTTTTGTAATGCCCTAAGACTAGCCTGACTGTCAGAAAAGATTTTAATATCTTTTCCCTTAATTTTATTTTCCATAAGTGTTCTACAACACACATTGATGGCCCAGATTTCCGCCTGAAAAACGGAGGTGTTATTGCCAAGAGGGGAGGAGATACTTATTCCTAATTTTGGTATGTAGATTCCTACATCACTCCCTCTTCCTTTGATAAGTGATCCATCTGTGTAGCAGTCTATGTTACGATGGTCATCATCCAGACTATAATTATAATCACAAGGGGTGACTACCTGAAAGTGCTTTTTCCCCGAAGGGGTTTTAATCTTTTTATCACTAACACTTAATAATTGACCGTTAACCTTACTCAATACTTACTGAGATCATCTTCAGGGCCTGGGATTTATAAACAATGTTTAAATTTTACAAATACATGTAAGATGTGAAAAAATGAATTTATACAATGCTAGAAATTTTACATTCAATCAAAGTATTCGTACTCGCTCAATGCGTTTGTTTTCTGTGTAGATGTGTCCATTCTTGTGTGTCGTGTTGAGAGTGCCAAGTGAGTTATTGATGTTTTATGTCTATATACGTTGAATTTTGAAGGGGTGGGGAAGGAAGTCGGGATAAGAAGACATTTTTATATGAGGAGTCGGCTTCTTTGAGGTGAAAGAAGCCGACAATGGGACAATTGGGTAATGGTTCGGCCTGATTATCTTTCAGGATTATGTAGACGGGGATAATTAGGGAAAGGAAAGCCAAATTGTTGAAGAATTAGACTATGTAGAAATGTTCGATGTGTGGAATGTAATGATTGTTTTATATGTTATATGTATGTTATCGATATTGAATTTAATTAATGATATTGGCGTAGCTGCGACTGAGTTTACATGTGTCTGTTTTGTAATTGATGCTGTGTTGATCTCTGATGATGTAAACCATTTCTAAAAAGTTACGTTTGTGTTTGTTTTGTTCTGTGTGTAATATTTTTGGATTGTAGAAGTAGAAATTGTCTTGGTGTTCAAAATGGTGAGTAGCCAGTGCAGTAGGATTTTTTTTTTTTTTTGTCGATGTATTGTTTGTGCAATAGATATTGGGATGTAATACCGATGTAAGTTGCTGGACAATTTAAACAATTATTTGATTTTGTAAATTACATAAACCATTACAAAAAATTAAACTCATAATGTATGATGGATGAGTGATAGATCACATCCGCTCTACTAAGCCAAACTCATAAGGATAATGGTATGGTATGGTATGGTGGAAAGGATACTGGGAAGCGGGGCTCATATTCCCCAGGCATTGCAGCCTTCTGGCTTATTCTACCTTCCCAGTACCCTAGTTTAGTCAATAGACTCAATCCTTCTTCTCAGAAGTATCAGGTCATTGACTGTTATTGCTGCAATTTGGTTCCCTGAGTCTTTTTCGTACGTTAGGTTAAACCTCCATTGAGCTGTTGCTTCGCATTCGAAGATGATATGAGTGTCTGTTTCCTCCTCTTCATTGCATAATCTGCAAATGGGATCATCATTGTATATACCCATGTTGTGTAGATGTTTTCTCAGATACTAGTGACCGGTTAGTAGTCCCACCACTCCTCTGAGTTTTGCCCTCTCTAATTGTTTCAGTGTTTTTGCCAATTTTGGTGAGGGTTGTTTCATCATAAGTTTACTATGTCTAGCACCGCTAGAGTTTATCCACTTCTCTTTTTGTTTTGTTTGGATCCATTCTGCGATGGAGGATTCTATGTTTGTTCTTGTTATCCCAAGGATAGGTTCGGGGCCTATGTATGGTCTTGCAGATCCACTTCTGGCCAGTATGTCCGCCTCTTCGTTACCCAGAATTCCCCTGTGCCCTGGCACCCAAGATATCATCAGGTTGTTGTGTTTTCCCAAGTTTTGGAGATTTTGGATACATTCAGTGACTAGTTTTGATGTAATTCTTTTACATGCCAACTCTTTAATAGCTGCTTGGCTGTCTGATCTTATGAGGATTTTTTGTCAGTGTAAGCTCTTTTAAGATTTTCCAGGACACAAGCGTTGATGGCATGTATTTCTGCTTGAAAGACCAACTTCCCTAATGAGTTTGATTGCTCATGTTTTGGGCTTGTACAGAAAACGCCTGATCCGGTTCCTTTGTTTGTTTTGGAGCCATCTGTATACCATATCATTGTATCTGGTGCTTTCCTGTGTTCTTCCTCTCCTTTATAGTCTGTTGAGACTTTATAGGAAGTTGGGAAGATTGTTTCCGGAATCATGTAGACAGTCCCCACTTCTAATAATGGGTGTCTGATTTTATTGATTATGGTTGTATGCCCGAATTGTTTGGTTCCTTTCCAATTTAATTGTTTTTGGAGCCTAAATGAGCTTTTCCTAGCCTCTCCTTGTATGAATATTTCTAGTGGAAGTAGATTTAGCAAGGTTTCTAATGCNTTGAGGCCATCATCACGTCCATCTTAACTCCTTCCTTCATGTAGTTTAGCCTAATTGCTGTTTGGTCCCTGGAACAGAGCTCATAAGTGATTAGGCATTGTAGTTCGTTTTTAATTAAAATGCATGTTCTTACGTTTTGTTGCGTGTGGTCATATATTACTCTTTTTCCCCTATCTCCCAGCCTGGCTACTCTGCCTTTTACTAGCCAGGGTTCTTGGATAAGGGCTATGTCGAAATTTTTCTCCTTAACCACGACAAAGCGTAAGTGTTGCAGCCTTACTGTGCTAGAGGTTTGCTTGAAGCATCAGTGTTGGTTGCTTTTCTGATGACCCTTAGGTTTATCATCGCAAAGCCAAGGTATAGTTTTAGGTTGGCTTTGTTCAGATTCCCAAAGGATACATCTTCTATGTCAACCACCAGGATTAGACTTTTTCCTTTGTCTTCTATCTTCTGGCTGATGATTCTCCATTTCCCGGTATTAATACCTGGGTTTTGGGACTCCATCAGCCCGAGAATGGTGGTAGCATCCGTAGTGCCCAGAAGGTCAGGGTCCGGCACCCCCATGGCCACCCTAGTGGTTTTAACGATTTCTCTATAGGGCCTTCCCTAAGGTTTGCCCCTTCCCATGGGTGGATGGTAGGCACCGTTGCCATGAGCCATTCCTTGGCACTTTGATTTTCACAAGTTATCAGGACTGCCCCCTTCTCAACATATCCATTCCTGAACTGAGGTCCCTGGGAGTTTTTGCTCTTCCAGACCTCAGCCAGGATGGCCCGCTGAACGGTTCTGCCCTGATCGGTTGTTAATTCCTTTTCCGGGTATTCTTCCAACACCACGGCCATTTTAAGCACCTTGAGGGCTTGCTGGTATGTACCAGAGCCCTCCCCCCCCATGTTGGGGTGGATGACCCGCTCCACACCGCCTCCCCCAGTTTTGCTCTTTTTGGGGCATGTCCTAGGAGCACTTCCACTTGATGATGGGGTGCTACCCAATGACCTGCCCCTTTTGCCACTTTTGGTTGGTGTTGGTCCCGGTTTTTTGGGGTCAACACTTCCCGTGGTTTGCCTTGGTGTCAGAGTCCGGGGTTTTACATTGGGGTTTTGTCTTCCTTTCTTGGTTCTTTTTAGGATAGGCTCCCCCCGTTGTTTGGCCCTGTGTATGGCCATTTTGCGTCTTTGTGCCCCAGATATTCTTTGGGGTTGTAGACGTAATTCCTCAATCTTCTCCGTCACCTCCATTGGAGTGGTTTCGTATTTTGTTTTTTTCCTAAATCTGCAGAAGGCGACGCAAGAAGATTGTCTTCTAGCTCTTCGTTTATGGGAATTGGAGAGGGTTCGGAGCCCCCTTCAATTTCCATGAGTTGGTTTTTGGTGTCTTCCTTTGCAGGTTCCCCCGGTGTTTTGTTTTGTACTGTAGGTTTTTCCATGTAGTTCCCACGAGTGAGAGGGATCTAAAGGTCCGCACCGGAGGAGCCCTCTCTCCGGTGTAAGGTTATTTACTCAAGGGTGTCGCCTGGTGCCCTCGAGGCTCCGTTATTGGCACAGTTATCCCTGTGCCATTCATCCATCGGCACAGATCGCATAACACCTTGGATTTGGGCTGGAAAGTGGGACTAGGATAGGGTGTAGGGTGGGAGGAGGGGTAAGGTGTTGGGTTTAGGATTAGGAGGTGTCAGGTCCAGCTCCTGTCCCTCCATACCCCTCTTTCTGTTTGTTAGTTAACAGGGTACACCCGCATAAGCTTCGTGAAGGTGGAAAGTCGGAGTTGGGTATTAGAGGCTGTTGGAGGCACATAGTACCCGTTCGTACCCCCATAAGGATAATATGATAATTATCAATCTTGATGTTATTGATATAAATATTATAATTATATATAAAAGTAATGCTTGCTTGCTTAAGTAATAATTAACTAAGGTAAAATACTACTACGGTCCTTCTTCAATCTTTCTAGATTCTTCCCTTCATTGTTGGTCAATCGTAATGTAGAATGGATGAGTGTTAGATCATGTCTGCTATACTAAACCAAACTTACAAGGATAATATAATTTATCTTAATGTTATTGATATAAATTATGCGGAAATCGTGAGATGCAGTCTGGTGTGACGTAGGTTTCAGAAAAACATTTTCTTTATCGTGCCAACGTTTCTTCATCTTCAGGGCCTGGGATAGATTAGATCGAAACGTTGGCACGATAAAGAAAATGTTTTTCTGAAACCTACATCACACCAGACCGCATCTCACGATTTCTGAATAATTATCGATTAACGGTCACTAATCACCACACATATTCGTCAATTTAGGTTTTTTCAACTTTTCACTACTTTACCACATAAAAATGCTTACAACTTCCAAAATGTTGAGACTATAACAAATCCAATTACACCATTTGAAAGAACGCTAAATTTGCTATAAGATATTTCTATTTGCAATAATCTGAATGACATAAAATGTTAGCCAATATCAGTTGGAACATGTCAAAATTACAAAATTTAAAATTTTGGTCATGATTGCACGTTCTACTGAGGTTACAAAAAAATACCTACAACTTTCACAAAAACTTCTTCATCTAATATGCTTTATGTTGATATATCCAGGTTTTTAAATAACGTTCTAGTAGAGTTGAAAAATCAACGTAACGCATATTAAATGAAGAAGTTTTTGTGAAAGTTGTAGGTATTTTTTTGTAACCTCAGTAGAACGTGCAATCATGACCAAAATTTTAAATTATGCTGTTGAAGGCATGTTTATACTATGTGAGGGACATATGGACGTGCATTAGAATAGGATTGTCGCTGATTACATCGAAAATTTCATTTCAAAATTTCATCCATAAAGTGAGTGGCTGTCAAAGACCCTTCACGAACAACAACCAACTCTGTGCGACTCTCCATTGAAATTCCCACCCACACCATCACTGAGTTGAAAAGTTTGGCTCTAGGAAAAATTACAGGCTTTGTACCTTTCATTTCACCTTCTCCACACTCTTTCGTGCCCATCTGGAGATCGTGGAGCAAATCTACATTCATATGTAAAAAGTACTGCAGACCAATCGTCAAAAGACCAATGGCTGTGTTCTCGAGCAAATGTGAGCCGTTATAACGTTGTGGGAGCGTGTGTTTATAACGTTGTGGGATTAATATGGTTATAAAAAATAAAATAAAATAAAATAATAAGTCTGTACCCGTTAAAAATAAAAGGTTCTTATATTAATAACAAATTAATGAATCAAATATATCTTATAAATGGTTACAACTAATTAAATAAGGAAAAGGGAATATTTTCTTATGATAGAATGTAATTAAGTGTAAAGTTATTTTTTCGTTTCCTTTTCTCTGGACAAGTTGTATAGTATAGTGTAACAAACCTTTATGAACGAACACCACTCCACAAGAATTTTTCACAAGCAGTTTTTTTGTCTTGATAACGTCACACACTTTTATTTTTACTTTATCTTCTTTCTAAAGTTGCAAGCGACCGAGTAACTCAAAATCCAGCGTGGCTCTTCCTTAGGCCTGCCGCCGTCCTCTCGTCTGCCTCCTCAATCGTTGGAACTCTGCCTTATTGATTGTTTATGTCGCTTTGGCGGCCTTTATGAAATGGCTTGTCATACCGTGCAACTCTGTATGTTCTGGTTGATTCTGGTCGTCTTACAGGGCAAAAAGCCATCTGTCCATACTGATTTCATATCTGCTTCGAGCAGTGCGTTCAGAAATTTGGACACCTCGAACTTCCTGGGGCCGATGGATGGCTTGAACAACAGTAAGGTGCCGGTTTCTGAAAATTCTCAAAGCCAAAACATGGTCATCCTGTTTTTGTTACCCTAGGGTGTCCAGAATCGGGCCTTCTATAGTAGGACCCAGTTTCTCGAAATCGTCTTACAGCTTCTCGCAGAGTTCATAGGGCACTCCGATAGCAATACATGATGGAAGGTCCATCATCAATAAGTGCCACATCACGCGCAATGTCCTCAGCACTAAGTAGCATTTTTTAGTTTAAAAATTGAAATTAAAAAACAAAGATGAAAACTAAACTGTAGAATTCAAATGAGACTGAATAAACATTTTAAATTCCGTAGAAATTAAACATTGAAAAATCCTTTATCCTTGTTTTGGATTAAAGATTAAGTGTGTTTATGTCTAATTAAAATTACAAATTTAAAACTAGCCTAAACAAATATTTATTGATAAAAACAATGAGACAAATTACAGGCAGAATTTTCTTTTAACAAGAAAACAAAAAAAAATCAGTTGGGCAGAATTTTTGCCTATCAGTGTATATTTTATTTGACGTTATCAGACATGACATGCTTATTTTAATAATCGTTAATCCTATGTTATCGTGAATGAGTTTCCTGTGGGCACTCCGTCTACAACAGTGGACATACAACAAAGATGTTTCACTATACTTACAGTAAGGAAATATCAGGCTTATAAATAATTTCTATGTATCAGTCAATTTATTTAAATTTCTAAACTTTAAAGTTTTTTTAAATAGGCTTAAGTTAAAATCTATAAAACATGCCACTCTTGACTTGATAATATACTAAATAAATTTGGACAATTTTAAAACTAACATATATTAAGCCTTAATAATAAAATGAGGCAAAACACATAATATTAACGAGTTTATTTATAAGTGCAAAGGGAGCGAAAATTATAAGTGCATATCTGATTGTTTTTTAGTTATTAATGTATGGACTACGGAACCGGTAAAAAAGCCTGTACGGCGTGCTGGGTTCAAACCGGACAATACTATCGCATTAAGACAATCTCAGGTATAAAATTTAATATCATGTTTACAAAAAAAAAAAAGCTGAAAGATATATATTTTTTAAAGGTATCTAGTAACACTACTTCTGAAATGTTTGGAGTGCACCGTAAAACATCCCAACCTGCTCCTGCTGTTTTAGGCCACGAAGGAAAATACACTCCAAGTACTTCAGTTCCTGATCTTGCACAAAGGTTTTTTAAAATTATGTTATTAAAAATGTGCCAACATATTAACCATAGTCTGTCGGATGTTTATCCCCATTCAGCTGCTTTAGTGGTGTCACTATTTTTTCTTTTTTTGGGAAGTGCCCTGTAAAGAGAGATTTTATTATCTGATAACACATAACAGCCTGTACTGCCTATTCTTCACTCCTACCATTTTGCTACACTAGGTTTCCCGAACTTTTCATAAGAATCAAGAACTTTTTTCTTTCTTTTAAAGTCAACCTTTGGCAGGTCAAAGTTAATGTAAATAAATAAAAAACAATGGCAGACCACCTGAAATGCTCTGGCCGATATGGTCAGGACTAGTCAAGCTGTGGTTTATCATTTCACAGACTTGATAGTATTTGTGTTAATCATGAAATTTCCTCCTTTGGCCTGCAGGGTGACAAAGCTGTAATTTGATCCTGACTTGTTGGTCTGTTGATGTTTTTGAAAATATAAGTGTGTCTGAATATGGCAAAGACAGACCAACTCAGTGCAGATAGGCAGATCAAGATGATCAGTAAGGATGAATTTATATTTTATTACTTACTGAAGTCAGTTGGACAATTTCTTTTCAAATCTGCAAGTACTAATTATTACACCTAATTTGAGGACATATTTACATATATACATGGTCTAATTGAAGAGAGCAAACTTGCGACGCCCTTTTGGATTTTAGGGATAGGATTTGTTGAAAAAGAGTTGGATAAGACTATTGGGGTGAATGGAAGGGTTTACTGTGGAACATGGTAAATTTTTCAGTAATTAAATTTTGCATAAACTGGTCGTTGTGGATAGTAGTATTGAAGATACAATGCAAAGTGTGGTGACTATACTACTTTCTCAACAAAAATGACACCTAGTGGAGAACAACCAAGCTGTAGCTTAGCGCAATTCAAGACACAATTTTTATTTTCTCTTTCTGCTTGAAAGAAATAAACGAGAGGTAAACTATCTAAGGAAGCCAACCTTCCACTGATTCCAGCAGTACCTTCCAAACATACCTATCCCTGGCTCTCTGAGGATCGACAGCCAATATACAGTTTTTAAAAAGACTAAAACCGAGATTATTAATATTATACTACTCTTTAATGAGAGAAGAAATTGAGAAAGCCTGTGGAGGTAACATAAGCAGGCAGGAATTCCTGCTAACTACAAACTCGGAACAGTGGATTGCCAACACAACTGGAGTCGCACAGTCTGACCCATCTTCATTGACTCTTCTCAGAGCTCCTTTGAGGTTTGAGTCCGCTCACCTCTTGGCAACCATGAGACTCCCTTCCCAAAGACTCAAAAGGACCTTTCAGCCGTTCAAGCTCACGGTTTCAAGGTGTCTGGTACAGTCGGATGAATCTCAATACCATTCAATCTCTTCACCACCTCATCAAGAGATCCACTTGCTTATCGATGCCCTCTCTCACTAGCTAGAGTGAAAAGGGTCTTGTGCCATCAAGCTCACAGTAATAGACTCCCAGTGGGGCAAACAGATTGGGACCTTCTTGAGAAAGCAATTGTACCCTTCTCAGGGCCAACACTGCAATTGACATCGTGAAAAACTGCCAAACATAAAGCATTTACAATTGATCTAAGGACTTTAGATTGAAAGGATTGGAAACATTGCATATCAGAAGGTTTAACAGTTCCCACAGTTAATATACCTTATGTCCATATTGGTTGTAGTTTTGTAGATTGTCATAACTTTATTAAGTAACTGCAGTTTACGTTGAATGCAGTCAGATTTTAAGATAGGAACATTATCGTAGTAGATTGTAAGAGATTTGCCAGACACACTTTACACATGAATTTTATTAGTTATTACTTCTTAAGATGCAGCTAACTCTTTTTTGTTTTAGATTTGCAAGTATATCTGTTGCCAATAGTGATGGTCCTGCTTGTATTGCCCAGCCACCTTTATATACCACACCGTCTTCCAGTCTTTTGACAAACATGAACAACCCTTACAACTATCCTTATACAGATTCCCAATTCAACTTGAACAAATCTCAGGTAAAGTTTTTTTTTAACTTTTACAACGCAAGTTGACAACAATTATTAAACTTAATTTTGCAAACTTGAGAAAAAGTGACTTGCATTTTCAAAACTCCACTTAAGCCATTCTACATGATATTTATTGTTATTTAATTTTCAGGCTGATATACCCCATGCAATGAGAGCAAGAAACGACTATCCAGGCAATTTACGATACAGCCAAACTACATCTTATGATTATTCTTTTGCACCATTCCAACAAGTAAATTATTATTTATTTTTAAATTTAAAATCTTTTTTTATGTATATGTGAAGTTTATAACTTATTAAAGAAAGAATAATCTGAAATGATCTAGAATCAAAACGTATTGTACAATACAATTAATTAAGGTTTTTAGTTGAGATGAAAACTTATGAGGTTGAGATGGGGAGTTGATGTCCGAGTGGATCGAGGTCACGATAGCTCAGGTAGTAGAGCAGCGGCGTATCTAGCCGAAGGTCGTGGGTTCGAATCCCTCTCGTGCCATTAACTTTTTTTCATATCAACTAAAAACCTTAATTAATTGTAATATATTAATTGGTCAAACAGACCACGAAAGTAGTGAATTAAGTATTGTACAATTTTTGTGTGAATAGTCAATACAATAATTATATTCATCAGTGTGATTTTTATTAATAAAAAATTCACTAATTTCGTGGTCCTCTTGACCAATTAATACATTACAATTAATTAAGGTTTTTAGTTGAGATGAAAAAAAGTTAATGGCACTAAAGCTCTCCAAGGCCATTTCATTTGTCGTTGAGAATCCAATCCGATTACATGACATTTGAAAAATGGCAAAAAGGAGGGAAAACTCATAAGGTGGGGTTGAGTTAGGAAGTTGATGTCCGAGTGGATCGAGGTCACGATAGCTCAAGTGGTAGAGCAGCCGAAGATCGTGGGTTCGAATCCCGCTCGTGCCATTGACTTTTTTTCATCTCAACTAAAAACCTTAATTAATTGTAATTAATAAAAAATGTGAAATCTTGCTTGAAATTGGTGCAATTAGGCAATTTGCTGCCCTTTAGATTTATTATTTATATTTGTATTTATGTTTTACTTATTTATTAGATGTACCGACCCCAATTAGTTCAATGTCTGCCTCCCCCGTCACGCCACTCTCAACATAACTTAGCTGCCGCCCAGTCAGGTATTTTTTATTAAGAACAATGTTAAACTATATCGACAGAAACATCTTGATGTGGTTGATATATACCTTAATTAATATTATAATTGCATATACAAAAATAAGGATAAGGCAAATTAAAAAAAAAGATGTTCTTTCATAACCTTTCAAGAAATATCTCACCTTCATCAGGTCTCGGATAATGGTTAATAAATATAAAGATCTGTTTACAGTATTTAAATTTATGGTTTCAGCCAGCGTTTAGCTTAGTGAAGTGGACATATCTACCACCATCAATTGTGACAAAGGAACTGATTTTTTTTTTTTTTCAAATTCGCTTTATCCCTGATTTTTTGTTTTATGTACAATATTGACTAAGTGTAATGTTTTAGTAATGGAATCGGATAAGCCACCAGACCCAACAAACTTACAGCATGTTAACTATTTACCAGATAATCTAATGCTTCAAAATCAGGCGATATCACCACTCGAAAGAGGTTCAATATTTTCCTAGATTCTAATGTATATGCCTTTTCTTTTTGCCTCGTTCATGACTGTGTTTACAAATTTTATATTAGAAACAGGTGAACTCCCTTTACCTCCCGGATGGACTGTAGATTTCACTTTAAGAGGCCGGAAGTATTATATTGATCACAACACAAAAACAACTCATTGGAGCCACCCTTTGGAAAAGGAAGGCTTGCCAACTGGATGGGAAAGAATAGAAAGCCCAGAGTATGGAGTTTATTATGTAAAGTAAGTTCTAATTAAAATAATAATAATAATTTAAGTAAGTGGCAAAATTTATATGTTCAACAGACTATTAACTGGCACAACATGAAAGTTCAAAATGTGAACAATTTACAAACAAGACACCCAGTGACCAAATTACTATATTATTTTATTTTTCTGAGAACTCAGAGCTTAATATAAATTTTTTTATACCTTCTGCTAGCCATATAACGCGAGCTGCTCAGTATGAACATCCATGTTCACAATATATTTATCAACCTGAAATGAGAGTTCAGATGGAATTGGGCCCTTCGCCACCCAATCCTCCAAGGCATACCCACTTCCATCCGCACAGTGCTTTGGTACCAGCCAATCCATATTTAAATCAAGGTATTTGTATACTTCAAATTAGAAAATAGTTGTTCAGAATTTGAAGTTGTGTATAATTTAAAATTTTGTGTTTTTTTTATATATTTACAGAAATTCCTCGGTGGCTGGAAGTTTATAGTAGAGCATCTCAACAACTTGATTACAAGCTTAAATGGGAGCTGTTTAGGCTTCCGGAACTGGATTGTTTCAATGCCATGTTGACCCGTTTATATAAACACCAACTAGAAGAGATCGTTATGAGGTATGAAGCGTATAGGTCAGCTCTACTCTGCGAAATTGACTGCAGATTGAGATCACTGAGCAGAGGTCGAATCGTAAGTGGGCCGAGAGTCGGTGGACGAATAGTCAGTGGCCCTCCACCTCACATTTCCAACTTTTCGCCTTACACGTCAAGGCCGAATATTCTGGAACGGCATAAAGATAAAACACTCCCTCATCAATCTGAGACGAATATTTAATATTTTAATTGGTAAGTGATTTTTCAGTTTGACTACAATTTAAGTATACACTGAAATATGAGGATTATTGTAATCATTTGTTATGGTTGATTAAAATTGTAATTATTTCATAACAACAAAATAGAATATGAAAGAGAGCTTTACAGCGATGATTAAAAGTTAACACTTCAAATCCATATTTTTTGTAATTTTCGTTCACGGAAGTTTTTTAATAACGCAGCTTCAACATTTTTTTGAACACCCTATTGATTTTATTGCAAAACTTGCATTATTGAACATTATTTTGGCTTGGAAGGTCAATGTTTTTAGAAAAATGGAAGTGGTATTCTCACTCTTTTAAAATATTTCTGTTTCAAATGAAATGTAGCTGCTCATTCACTTTCAAAAGTGTTGGAACCTATAAAATTGTAATTATACTTGCAGCATACAACGTAGAAACAAAGAATTTTATTCTCGAGTGCTTACGTTTATTCACATGAATAATTTGGATCTTGGTATGGTCCGGATGAAACTGGCAGTCCTTGGCAATGTTGGGCAGTGACTGAGTCTATGTCCAAAAAAAATCTTTAGGATTGTAAGATCATGTTTTAAGGACATAACCTTAAAGTAATTCGAAGGCGAAGCAGATAACAAATGAATTTCTATTTTCGTCCAGACCATACCGAGATCCAGAGTATTCATGGATAAAAAAATGGTCAATATATATATCACTTAAAATAGAACTTGAGTAGGGGGAGAGGGGCCAAAAGCCCTAATATGACCTAGCAAAATTTAGGCACCACACTATCAATTGAGCTACTTCGTACTTCCTAACCCAACATCGTCCCTAACTTAACTTAAGGTCATCCGTAACCCATTCCTTTAACCCTACTTAACCTAACATCGTCCCTAACCCTACTTAACTTAAGGTCATCCGTAGCCCATTCCTTAACCCTACCTAACCTAACATCGTCCCTAACCCTACTTAACTTAAGGTCATTCGTAGCCCATTCAAACATCGTCCCTAACCCTACTTAAGTTAAGGTCATCTGTAGCCCATTCAAACATTGTCCCTAACCCTACTTAAGTTAAGGTCATCCGTAGCCCATTCCTTAATCCTACCTAACCTAACATCGTCCCTAACCCTACTTAACTTAAGGTCATCTATAGCCCGTTCCTTAACCCCACCTAACCCCATCCTAAAGTTTTATAAAGTCGACTCTCGATAATTCTTAACCCAAGGGACCATAAAAATAATTTGAATTATCAAGAGTTTGAATTAACAAGATAATCAAATTATCTAGAGGAAAGAAAAAAATTGAATTATTAAAAGGATATGTATTTTAAAAAATACTTACATAAAATGTACAAGTATATAAAACAACATAGCCAACATAATAATAATGAAAAAGCAGAAAGATAAACGTAGGTTTTAATATTATGCATTTTAAAAATAATTGGTGTCTTTTGTTTCAATGTGGTCTTGCGTCCTTTGTCTAAAGCATTTTCCAAAAGTGACTACTGCTGAGATACACATTGTCATCCACATTTGTTTTAACCAGGAAATTATGGAGCATGTCAAGAGATTTTCTGGCTTCCTTTGATGTAACATTCCATATTGGCTCTGCTTCGTTTACGTCGTCTTCATCATTGCCATCATTTTTGCAAGAACTAGCCAAAATTTCAGTGTCTGATAACGATCCAAAACAAATACAAGTACAATTGTCTAGAAAAAGGAGGATGTTTCTATTGTTTCCACATTTCGTTACCAAAATGTAGAAGACAGTCATTAAAAATTTCTGTTGGCATCCATGCGTTTTTCTTTGCCTCGTAGGAAGTAGGAAAAGACTTGATGCCCTTGAAGCACCTAGGATTCTTTGCTTTACTTACAATTAGGGGTTTTTTCTGTATCATCCAAGTTTGTAGTAAGCAGCAAGGTAATTAATTCTTTTTTTGCTATGTTTCCCCCATGACACTTTTCATCATGGTCTGGTCAGGGAGACATTTAAAGAATAGACTGGTCTCATCCATTTTTTTTTTTTTTTTTTTTTTGAAGCAGGAATGTCGACAACTTCAGCCATTCGTTTCCTTGCAGCCCAATATATCAATGCTCTCCTACTGTATTCATCATTTCTTGAAGCGCTTCTGACGTCTTCCAGAGCAGAGCACGTTTCGAGGTGTTGTGCAGACATTTCCTCTCCGGTGTTGTACAGCATGCAGTCTGATTGTTGAAAAATCCCAATCCTGCACAGATGTTTTGCAAAGTAGTCGTGGCCAGTTGTTAACTGAAAACAGGCCATGAATTGTTCTCTAGGGAGGTTTAAAGGCAGTAACCTATTTGTATCTCTTAGAGACCCCATTTGCTTTCCCTCCGCTTTTGCTCTGTGCTCCCGTTTCATTTCATCAGGAATTCAGGAGAGTAGTCTTTATAATTCTCTTAGCATCTCCATAAGTAAGGGGCATATGTGGTTGGTGCATTAGAGATCCTTTCTTGGCAAGACTGTCCGCTTTATCATTACCATGTAGGCCATTGAAGAGCAACAGTTGTACTGCAGCTTATTAAAGTGTTCAATATTCTCTGACATAGGAGTACAGCATGGGAATCGGAGAAGTAGTGAGATGTAATGGCCTGGATCACAGCTCACGAATCAATCAGGAGCACAACCTTACAGTCCACCTTGCTCTGCAACCTATCCAAGGCCAACGCAACTGCCTGTACCTCTCCATCATAGTTTGTCGCTTTTAATCCAACAGGTGCCGCCATCTCAAATTGTGAGCAATAGACTCCAGCTTCAGCGCATTCTCTAGCATCAACTGCTGAGCCATCCGTGTACACGTGGAGCCGTTCATTTGTTGGATGAAGTAGAGCGAGGGTTTCCAGAGTTATTGTCTTAAGTTCTGTAGGAGAGGCACCCTCCTTTTTCACAGGTTTCACTAGGTCCAGGCAGGAAATTACACCTGTAACACCTGCTCCATTTGTGTGGGAAGATCCTGGCGCTTGCAACATTCCAGGCCAATTCTTCTTATAACTTTCTTGGCCTCAGATACAAATGGTATCTGTGTTTTTAGACTCACACTAGGTGGACGATAATCTCTCTAGCGAGGAAGGCCAAAGGATTCTTTCATGCAGGGCCAGAGCCAAGCTTTCTCTGCACACAGCAATAGGCTCCATGTTTGCCTGCATCACCATGGCAGCTGTTGGATATTAAAAATATTGCAAGGTGCACAATTGTCAATAAGAGTCCGTAACTTGTCTTTCCATTCAACACATGTTTTATCAAGACTCATGCTTTCTCTGCATATTTTTTAAAAAGAAATGTCATGTCAGCGTTTGAAATTTGTGAGCCATACTTCACTTGCAAGAAGAAATCCTGCAATACCCTATTGTGTAGCAAATTCTAATGCTTTCACTTTTAATAAAGCACCTCCAACAAGTAAATTTTGCCCTCTACATTGTCGAGCCACTTAAAGAATCCTCAAGAAGAAGGGGCTCAGGGTCCCTGGCCTGATTTTGATTTTTTTTGCAAAATTCTCCCTCTGTTCTTCAAAATTGTTGCCAGTGGAGATGGTGGAATGTTGAAGTTCTTCGTCTTTTTCTTTAAGGAAGGATCTTTTTTTTTAAACCACTTTCCGCAGCCACCATATTTTTTTCTTTTGTTCATAGAAAGAGATGCATATTTTTTGTTTGTATTCATTCTGACCACTGAATATAACAAACTAGAGAATTGAGAAATGTAAAGAAACTTTTGCTAGATGGAATACATGGAAAAAGTTTTTACCATAAACAAGCGAAGCGGAAAAAGTGAATTAAAGAATGTTGTTTCTCCCCTGTCACAAAAAATATTTCATATTACCGAGTGTATCCAAATACACAGAATTTTTTCAATTTACCGAAGTGACCAGCTAAGGAGTTCGAATTATCAAGAAATTCGTATTATCGAGTTTTGAATTAACAAGAGTCAACTGTATTTGTTTCGTCGCTGCAACATGCACGATCGGAAGCGAGGACAAAGAGTATTGTCTAACATTGCAGCAGTCGTAGAACTCTTTGTTCTCACTACGGATTGTGCCTTTCGCCTTGATGAAACAAATGTAAATGTTTTTATTTAAATCTCTCGTTAACAATCTTATTTACCCTGCTCTTTAACCCATTACCGTCCCTTACCCTACCTAACTTAACGTACTCCGTTTCCTAACCCTACCTAGTCTAACATATCCATGTTAAATTAGGATAGTTTTTTTACAAAGTGATTTATAGCATAGCTCAATGCTTTCTGCAATATATTATATTTATATTTTACTTATTAATTAATAAATTATTATAGATTAATTTTTTATCTTTTTCAGAAACTTTAAAGTTGTAAAGGATCAGTATTTTATTCAGCAGAAGTATTTTGTTTATAATTTTTTTTTAATGTTGTGTACAATTTGTCCATAAAGGTGTATTATTTTTGCTTTAAAGTTAACATTTGTTGTACTATTTTATAGTTTTATTTTTATTGACATATTACCAGTTTTTCGCTACTATCAAAACTGTTTATTATGTCTGTTTTTAAAGTGATGCTTTTAAAAAAAATTGGCCGAAACACTTTGGCAAGCATTGTTATATTTTTTTCCTTACTATCACTGCAGTTTTACTTTCAGTTTAATAAGTTCAATCAAAATTTAACTTGAGAACTAGAAATAATAAAAGCTGTGATTTAATACACAAATTGAATACAGTGCCTTTTGACAATATTAAAGATAATTTATCATGAAACTTAATAATAAATAATTAAGCGAGGCTCGATAATTAGCCAAATTAAATGTTTAAGGATAAACATGTGATATGTTATTATAAATTCTTATTATATTTTGTGATGTGTTAATGTATGTAAATATTTTAAAATATGACTAAAATAAAAATATTTTACTTTTGTTTACCTATTTGAACCAATTGATTCCTCTCCATTATGTTTAAAGATTTTTTTTATCAGATCCCAAGACTTTAAGAGCTTGTTAAGCTAAGCTAAGGGCTTAGCTTGTATCTACCCTTCAGGCTTTGGCTTTTTCACTTCCAGTAGTTATCTCCTCATGGCCTTCATACCAATTTCATTCAAACTTATTGCATACTTACGGAGCCTCGGGCATCATCGCTGAATGCCCTCTCAACAATGGAAGGAATTGTTGGTAGCTCTTTAATGTTTGGGACATTGAAAGAAGCAGACCATTGTGTCACATATAGATCAAACAGAATTTTTTTTACCATTCCTGTAGGGAGCTTTTTCTTTTTAGGGTTTATGTCATTATTTTTCAAGTATGTTTTTTCAATGAAAGGTCCATGTTTATGTCAGGAAAAATTATAATTTACATTTTTCATAATTCCTGTGGCTTTCGAGGGCTTGTGGTTATGGCCTTTCTCGCGTGGGGGTTTAGGTTGGGCATTTATTGGGACAGGAGAAGGCTCAGTAGTAGGCATTCAGGTCTTGACCACGCCAATATCTCCGTATCGTTTTTTCTCTCGTCATCATCCCTCGACACTTGTCCCTGGCTTCGACAATTTATCAACAGGAGCAAGCGTGGATTCGGGCCCGAACTCCAACATCCAGTCCAGCGCTGTCGAGCAGTAGCCAGAAATTCACATTTTTCCGCAATAGCAGTAACTGTCTTTTTTTTTAAATTTTATTTATTCAATTAATTTATTTCATTTTTATTTTCATTCAGCAATTCGCTGAAACCATTTTTTGGTTCCCCTCTTTTTTTCTCTCCCTCAAATGGTTATTTGATTTACCTGAACTGTTGCATCATTACGCAAATTTACTTTGATTGAATTTGTTGTGAAGCTGATACGCCTTCAGTTCAATTTTGCGTGCTCATCCTAGAAATTACTTGTCCCCCATACCTAATAGAGTTTTTATAATTTTATTTCATTTATTTTCATTCTCATTGGAACTTTTCACAACACACATTGTGAGGAGAGGAAAGTGAGAAAAACACTGAAAACAAATTTAACAACTTTATTGCATAAATTTTCTTTATATCTGTATTTCAGTCTTTTCTTTTTTAAAAACATATAACATCCACTACCAGGGGATAGAGTGGGCCAAATTATCTGAAGCTGAACTGAACTGCTGATACAAAACAGCCAGATATAAATAATGTATTAAGTATAATTTACAGATATAATCTATAACTAAAATAGCTATGTACAGGTCAGAAAGAAAAAGAAAAAAACAACTGTAACAGAAAACAATCTGCAGCTTTGTTTACAACTTTCTGCGTCAGGAATTGTCGTAATCAATAACTACAAACAAGTATAAAAATATTTTGAGGGGAGTATTACAATGCAATTAATAAACAATATTTTATCTATGACTGCCAAATTTTGGCTAGTTTTGGTTTATACATGTAAATGTAATGCTACTTTTCAGTAGACTCTTTTCTTGTTTGTTTGCCAGGTAAACTAATGATTACCTAAAACAGAAAAAACATATATTAGCTATGAACTTAAATTAAAATTTAGTAAAATAAGGACAAGAGTTTCATATAAAACTTACTCTTGGTTTTCGTGATTTACAATCCTCCTTTATTTTCAAAATGACTAATTCCAAACAAGCTTGTGCATCTTCTTCGCTGTCATGTCCTGAGTCTTAATGAACAACAATGTTGAAATAAATAAATTTCTAATAAATTATATAAACCGTTACCTTTTATTTGAATCTCTCTACCCAAGTACTCCTTCGTTAATGTTTTTAATGCATATTTATATGGATGCCCTTTTCTATGGGGGTATAGCACACTTGTATCGATGATTCTGTTGTGAAACATCTAAAAAAGTTAAAGTTTTGTTATTTCAAATTATCAAATTTATAAATAGATAATAATAGATAATAGATAGCATTAATTTTACCCGTAAAGCCCTTAAATCATTTTCCAAAGAATGTCCGATTAAAATTGTCTTATCATTAAATATTTTTAACAACTGAGCCTGAACATCGGGCAGTCTTAAATAAGCAGTTGCCATAACTTCTTCTGTAATGCCACTAAACCTAAAACATCAATTTGAAATATATGAAAAATTCCGATATATAAATGCAGATAAAAACATAAAATAACGTTCAAATGAGATCTTTTTACTTCTTTTAATGCAACAAAATTTCAATGTAATTTGGTCATTTCTGGTCATTTGTCAGACAAATATGAAATCACAGGTTCATCACCTTCCAGTCTACATGGAGAATCTCACAAATTCCTCGGAGTGACGCTTGACAGGGAAACGATTGGAAAGGCCACATTAAAAACATATACAGGGAAGGCACATTATCTATGGTGCAATGTAGGAGAATTGTTGGTAGAACGTGGGGTATCAAACCTCGGGTGGCCAAATGGATATATACTGCAATTATTCTATCTATATTTCTATTTGCAGCCCTAGTATGGTGGAAAGGGCTAGAAAATAAAGGGAATATTAACAAATTAAGGTCATTTCAAAGACTAGGTTGTTTGATGATGACGGGAGCATTTTCAACTACACCCACCCTAGCACTTGAGATTATAACCAATAAATTCACTAATTTCGTGGTCCGCTTGACCTATTAATATATTACAATTAATTAAGGTTTTTAGTTGAGATAAAAAAGTCAATGGCACGAGCGGGATTCGAACCCACGATCTTCAGCTTGATACGCCGCTGCTCTACCACTTGAGCTATCGTGACCTCGATCCACTCGGACACCAACTTCCCAATCCGATTACACGACATTTGAAAAATGGCAAAAAAGAGGGAAAATTCACAAGGTGCGGTTGAGATGGGAAGTTGGTGTCCGAGTGGATTGAGGTCATGATAGCTCAAGTGGTAGAGCAGCAGCGTATCAAGCCGAAGATCGTGGGTTTGAATCCCGCTCGTGCCATTGATTTTTTTATCTCAACTAAAAACCTTAATTAATTATAACCAATACTACACCTCTACACATAGAGGCTAAGGTCAGAGCACTAACCAGCTGCTATAGATTAATTAGTGAAGGCAGTTGGAATCATAAGGGAAACAACATAGGTCACTCGAAAATCCTACTATTATTGAGTAAGGTCAACGGCCAACTATTAAGCATTAGCAATAAAGAGGTTAAAACCCCTTCAGGGAAAAAATACTTCCAGGTAGTTACTCCGCGTGAATATAACTACAGCGTGGATGATGATCATCATAACATACACTGTTTCACCGATGGTTCATTTATTAAAGGCAAGGGAAGCGGTGCTGGAATACATATACCTAAATTAGGGATCAGCATCTCCTCCCCTCTTGGTAATAACACCTCCGTTTTTCAGGCGGAAATATGGGCCATTAATGTTTGCTGCAGAACACTTATGGATAATAAAATCAAGGGAAAAGATATTAGAATTTTTTCCGACAGTCAGACTAGTCTTAGGGCATTACAAAAAGAGATCAACATCTAGGCTGGTGGAGGAAACTGTTGAACTTATCAATAGGATCACTTCTAGGTATGAGAATAGGGTAACCCTCATTTGGATACCAGCACATAAAGGACACTATAGCAATGAAGAGGAGGATAGCCTGGCCAAAGGATCTAATACTGTGTTTGTTGGGCCACAACCAGTATTACCCCACTCTACAAGCACAGCGAAAGAGAGTATTAATAGCTGGGGCATGAAACAATTCCTTAAAGAATGGAATCTGTCCCCCGGACATAGGCAATCGAAGGAGTTTGTGTAGGAGATCAAACCAAAAGAATCAAAATGGCTATTCTATGACTCAAGGAAGGGAATTAGGAGGCTGATATGTATCCTGACGGGCCATTGCCCTTTGAGAAGACACCTCTTCGTAATGGGTATTTTACCAGACCCCTTCTGCCGTTTTAGTGAAATAAAAGATGAAACAGCACGGCACTACCTCGCAGTGTGATAGGTACGACAGGGATAGATTTGAAACTTTTGAAGGAGAGGACATTACCAAATCACTCCCTGAGATAAAATGGTCCAAAATCTTGGGGTTTGTGAACAAGTCCAAGAGGTTTATGCAGGGCATGTGAACCGACAAAGTCCTGGACCCTTTAGGGATGGGGTACGAGTCTACCCAGGCATTTAACCCCTCGGGGTCTTGGTCGCCCGCCCTGCGTAATATATAATGCAACAAAATTACAATGTAATTTGGTCATTTGTCAGACAAATAGGAAATCACAGGTTCATCACCTTCCAGTCTACACGGAGAATCTCACAAAATTAATAATGTAGATTTAGAGGTCATATGTAAAACAGGTGTTTTACATTCGTACGTTCTTTTTTCTATCTTTTTCCTACAATTGGGTGAACCCATATTAAACTGTTTTTCGTTCTTTTTAATGGATAATACAGTAGGGACAGCAGATGAACTTGCTCTTCATCCATTGTACCAATAAACAATAATGGAATATATTATACTGTAATTGATATTATTGGAAAACGACACAACTGGTCAGTTCCGTCTTGTGGAACAGTGAAACCAATACGATAACCTCTAGTAAAACCAGTGTTTCAGCTGTGAAAAAAAAACCGCCAAGTTAAATGCTTCGGATTTTGATTGCATTGGGGGCAGAAATGACATAGCTGTTAATAGCCCCAGAAGCCCAACCTTGGTGAAGCAACAGACAAGACCAAAGACTGACCCCGTACTGTCAACACACAAGGTAAGTGATTTTCGAGGCCTGACGGTAATTTATTGTTAATTTCAACAGCTCAAATTGTCGGCAGACTGCAAGAAGTGATAGGCTTAGTGCTGTACCCGTGTGAATGTATGTACATCTGTGTGCAGAGTTGGACTTATATAAATCAGCAAATCGTAAAAGTATTCCAAGGCCAGCCATGAGGATTGTATTAAAGGAATCAGGTATCGTGTTCTGCTCTATCCTCTCTGAAATTGTTTGTCAGACATATTTCAGCATTACGCCATCTTCAGCGAAGAGGCTGGGCAATTTGTATGGAATCAAGTTTCAGTTACAAAGTCGTGGATGGAAGGGTTTGGTTTGTGTTGATGTTAGCTTCACTGTCGGTGTGTTGATGGATTGTTCCAATCTCAAATCTCACAATTTATTATTTATAATTTTAATTATTTAGATATCAGATTATTTTGAAGTTTTTTTATTTATTTTACAATTCAACGAAAACTTTAGTATTTTAGGCAAAATAAAAGACCTGCAAAATTTACTGAATAGGTTCTGAGATAATGGGCCTTGGGATATAAAAATGACAGGCATACTGACCCCCCTTAACTTTTCAATTTAGCTCGGTAAAATAGAACAGTTTAATTGTGATTATCATACAGGTTAAGGGGATTTATAGTTGACGATGGGCATTGATATGCGAGTCTATACATATATTGAACCTGTGTTTGTCTATAGCCCACTATTCCTCACTGAAGACTGCACAAAGTAGAAATAAATATGAGTAACATCAAAACCTATGAGTGTAGACAGATCCAGGGGACTACATATTAGTGAAAATATTTAAATCTTGCTTGCCAACATAGTGATAATCACAGAATTTGCATTCATTAAGAAAGAAAAAATCCATTTTGAAGTAGTCCCAGTAATTTTTCATGTAAAGATTGTTTCAGTAGTTTGAATAACATAATTATATTTATTTTCTTATAATGATACTTTTGATTCTTATAATGATGATATGATAATTTATGTAATTAAACTTAGAATCTACTAACTGAAAGAGCTAAATTACCTTGTACAATAATCCAAAATAGGATTGTCAGGTCGTACAATAACGTCGTATTTGATATTTCCATTAAGATCTACGACAGTGACCCTTGTTAGTTCAGACCCTTTTGTTGTGCTACACATTTCACAATCCAATGCATAAACTCCTGCATAATGGTCATTTGTGATTTTCTTCGAGGGCTTTGTGGACACAAAACCTTCTAAACACTCCCAATCGAATGTATTCGAAATATGATATTGACTGGTTTGACAGCCTCCCATGAATTGTTCTTGATTACAGCATGTGTACTTTTCAGTCCAACCACCATAAACTATTGGAATATTTGTGTTAAGTGAAAATGTATTATTAAGAGCATATTAAAACTGAAAATTTACCTTTGACTTTTATCAGTCGGCCCCAATGATAAACACAGTCCCCATCCATGATAGGCATGTCATCATCATCCAAATAATAACTTCTTGTGCAATTAATACATACTCTTTCTTTTCCTTCTTGTTTAATTGGAGCTCTGCCTGACTCTATATTGAAATATGCACAACCAGGTTTGCCTTCAATTTTTTGAGGATAGCCATGAAGAAGAAGTTCCGATTCAGTCATTAAATATTTAGTACAACAGTCATAAATTGTTAAGCCTGTAATAAGAACAAAAAAATCACATATTAATAATATAAATAATTAGACCTATATCACTACTACCGACAGTCTCTAAGCCTTTCAATTGTAGAAAAAAATAAAATCATCCCTGACCACCACTTGGATTCTGAGCAAGACATTCAACAATAGACCAAATTCACAGAGTAACGGATGTAACAAAGATCACTCGCAGAAAAAAACAAATTTGTTCTGCTATCTTCCTTGATGTTTCACACACCTACCAGCTGATAGAAATTGTAGAGGCAAACAAGGAGATGGTTCGGGAGCATCTCTGTCACCAAAGCGCCCGATTTGCGACACACACTGTACCCCTCTATCTACAACCCCTATCTTCTGGACGTCCACCAATCATAACACGCTTCCCTCCTTTTTACTCAAAAACCCATCCCTTCCAGCTTTTTTGGGCTCTCTTCTCCACCAGCTCTTGCAGCAATCACGCCTTCTACCGCCCTATCTCCCCAAAGTGTTGCACCATAGTAATTCACCTCCGTGTAAGATCGCCGTCTCTTCCATTTCCCCACGGATTCCCCTTCAAATCGCCATATGATCTTCACCTCCGTGTGCGGCCCATCTCCCAACCGCATGGTCCCCAAACCTATCATCGCCATTTTCCCTGAATCTCATCTCCCTTTTTCCATTTATCATCATTGTAATCCCACGAATGAATCATCCATCATTATCATCCGAAGACTCCATCATCTCACTGGCTACTACCCGAATTGCATCGTCTCATTGTCATCGCCACTGGATTTCATCATCCATCATCATCATTGACACTGCAGGAACCAGGTCGGTGCACTGGCCTAATCACCGCTGAACAACGCATGATATCGCATTCAGGAGATATTCACCGCTGTCTGGTCGTCATCGCCTTTAGACCGTCATTGCCTTCAGATCTCCATTACGATCATCGGCCATCTTGTAAGCCATAGAAATTTCATTAAACAGTGAGTCTTCATTTACTCCTTTCGTTTATTATTTATTCCTTCATTTAATTCTTCCTAAACTAACATCTAATCAATCGGGAATCTTCCATTCCCGTGGTGCCAAAACAATCTTCTTATTAATTTCAACTCCTATCTCTTGGGGTGTTCATCGGCGCCATTTTGAATTTGGCTGCTGGTGAATAGAGATCAATAATCACAATTAAAAACAATAAGTGCAGGAATGCCACAAGATAGCATGTTAGGTCCATTACTTTACTTGTTATACACCAGTGATTTCCCAAAAATAGATAGCGTAAAAATTCTAGTTTTTAAATGACACATCAGGACAGACCATCAACCATTCATCCAAAATCCTTCAAAACACTTGTAACAAGATAAACAAATGGATGAAAAAGAAATATAAAAAGGGGAAAATCAGCATAAATCTATACATATAATTTTTACTAAGAAAAAGTGAACCATGTGCCATCTCTCACAATCGATGGAACTATTATAGAATACAGCGATACTGCTAAATATCTGGGAATGACTTTAGATGCCAAGCTGAGATAGAAAGAGCACACAAAGAAAAAAGGATAGAAATAGGTTTAAGGTATACACAACTAGTTGATAGGACACGGCTCCAACCTATACAAAATAAATTATTGTTGTACAGTCAAATCCTAAAGCCTATGTGAACATGTGGTATTCAATTATGGGGTTGTAACAAACACAGCAATATCAAAATTATATAAACAATCCAAAATAAATCTCACATAAAATGGTCAATGCAACTTAGTACGCAAGGACTTATATAGAGATCTTAAGATCCCTGAGGCCACCGTGTAAATACAAAGATTTGTCACCAAACATCCCCGGAAACAATCTTCACAACTTCCTATAAAGTCTCAATGGACTATAAAGGAGAGGAATAACACAGGAGGGGGGGCGTCGGTGGCCGCAAGGTTTAGTCTTTGACACGGCGCTCATCACTGTAAGGTAAAGGTCCCGGGTTCGAATCCAGCGGCCCTGCATTCGAACCCGACATACTTACAAATGGGCNAGACAGCCAAGCAGCTATTATAGCATTAGCATGTAAAAGAATCACATCAAAACTAGTCAGTGAATGCATCCAAAATCTCCAAAACCTGGGAAAACACAACAACCTGATGATATCTTGGGTGCCAGGGCACAGGGGAATTTTGGGTAACGAGAAAGCAGACAGACTGCCCAGAGGAGGATCTGCAAGACCATACATAGGCCCCAAACCTATTCTTGGGATAACAAAAACAAATATAGAATCCTCCATCGCAGAATGGACCCAAGCAAAACAAAGAGAGAAGTGGATAAACTCTAGCGATGCTAGACATAGTAAACTTATGATGAAACAGCCCTCACCGAGACTGGCAAAAACACTGCTGCAATTGGAGAGGGCCAAACTCAGAGGAGTGGTAGGACTACTAACCGATATACAGCGGTACATACAGCGATGATCCCATTTGCAGATTATGTAATGAGGAGGAGGAAATAGCCACTCATATCATCTTCGAATGTGAAGCACCAGCTCAATGGAGGTTTAACCTAACGTACGGAAAAGACTTAGAAATCAAACTGCAGCAGCAATAGTCAATGACCTGATACTTCTAAGAAGAAGGATTGAGTCTATTGATTGAACTAAGGAACTAGGAAGGTACAATAAGCCAGAAGGCTGCAGTGCCTGGGGAATACAAACCCCACTTCCTTATCACCATACCATACCACCAAACATCAGTCTCGCCTCAACCAGCATGAGAATGTGGAAGCAAATACACTACAAAATCGAAACACCATCAGAAGATTAAAAGAACGAAGCCATATGAAATGAGTAGTTAAAATTTTAATGAATTGTGAAGTAAAAATCTTACTGTACCAATGGGTTTATAAGAATTTAAACATTTATTTATTGTATATATATCATTGAAAAATTAATGGTTGGTGGATTAATAAGACCATTTTAATATATATAAAAATAAATAAATAATAAAAAATAAATAAATCTAGTTTCTACTAAGAACGAAGGTTAAATTTTGGTTTAATTTTTTTACCACTTGAGGTGCCAGTGTTTTCGGGGAAAAAAGCCCATTTGTAAGTAGGCCAGGTTCGAATGGGGCCGCTAAATTCGAACACAGGACCTTACCTCACACTGATGAGCACCATGTCAATGCCTTAATTATGCAACCACTGACGCCCCTGAAGTTAAATTTATATGTGCAAAGTTGTAATAAAATAGTTATAATTACCATATGTATAAGGAGGAATTGATTCTGATGAAAGAGGTTCAATGGCTTCCGCATTTTTTCCTGAAAACAAAAACTTGAGTTATTATAATTAAATGATATGGTTTAACATGTTGACTGCATCCTATGCTCCTATGCTTGGCCATTTCAGTTGCCCATGGCGGAATCCAATGTATCACGTAAAATACTGTAAATGATTTTATAATTTATATGAAGGAACGTTGCACAGTACTAAGTAAATGAAGTAAGCAACCCACAGAGCATTTGCTCAATTTGGGTGTGTAGTTGAATTAAAGTTGTTTTTACTTTCTACAATATTTTGTCCTTTAATTTACTTAAATCATACAAAGTGGGTACAAAAACCAAACGTGCAGAAAAGCAAATACGTGATTTTTACAGAATTTTAAAAAAAAATTAAGACTTCTGGTTGAGGGAAAAAATTGAAACAATCATAGCCAGTGACACGTTAGCCCTTTCTGAGGCAGCCCTAGGAATTTTGAAAGGAATTGTGTAGCAGGTAAAGTGGAGGGAGAGTTTAAAAAGTATAAGCGGGATATAGACCATCCATTGCACCCAGGATAGTTAGCATGATGCACACATAGCTTCTTATGCAGTCAACGTGTTAAATAATTCCTATGAAACTAGTAGTAGTTTTGATTTTATATATATTTTTTGTCTAAGCTCTTGTAACAATAAGTACAAAATCAAAAATATAATTTGTAATTGCATTAAAAAAAACAAGTACCTCCTTCAATAACTCCTTTGTTTTTACGAATTCTTAAAATAAATACTGCAACTGCACACTGATAAGTATGAGCAACACTCATTCGTTTTGCAATGTCAAGTTCTTCTGCAAGTGCCTAGAAATAAATGTAAAAAAAAAAAATGAAAACTATAAAATAACTTGTTAAAATTGCAAAACTACATTGGATTCTCTTGTAAGTTGCGATGTACAATCAAACTTTGTCGTCTCAGACCTTTCGTTCTTTACTTCTATACAGCAGTCATTTTCAGCGGACATGGTATTGCTCTATGGTGTTTTTTAACCCATTGCCTTATGATTCATTTTTAAGGAAAAGTCAATAAATATCTTGAAATATGAGTAATACCATTAAGCATTTTTCTAATTTCCTACTTCGGAGAATTATAATTCTATCTTCACCACTTACGTAATTCGCAAATTCAAATGAATCATTACCTTTGCCTTCAATTTATTCTAATCTTTAATGAATCATGGCAAATCACCAGAAGTGTTATCATTTTCAAATGATTAAAAAAATAGTTTCTAGAAATTACTTTGAACTTGAAAAACAACTAAATGAGGAATTATTATTCCTTTCTTTAAAAAAAGTTTGGGCTTTTTCCAATCCTGAAGAATTTTATCATACGGTGGCTACGGTTGGTAGCTCCAGACCAACAATAAGAACCTGAGGTGATGAATTCTACTTTAGCAATTGTCTACATGGTCATTTTTTTAAAACTTGAATACATGTACAGTTGTTAAGATGTTTCAATTATCAGGAGGAAAGAAAAAAAATTGTTAAGAGTTGATGATATGCATTTTTTGAAATTGTTACTTATACAGTGGAAACCCGTTTATCCGGACCCGTTTGTTAAAATATTTTTTATAAATTATTTGGATATTGAGATGCTGTCTAGTATAGTAGTGCATAGTGGTATAGTCCCACGACCTCCAAATAATCATTATTTAATGGTCACTAAATACCACACATTTTTATACATTTTTGATAATTCAACTAAAAACCTTAATTAATTTAATGATATTAATTGGTCAAGTGGACCACAAAAATTAGTGAATTTTTCATAATTTTCGATGTCTGTATATTAATTTTTTTAAATTCATAAATCAACTATGGGACATTTAATTCGTTGTTCGAAATTCGGAAAGGCCACCAAATCGCCCTTCTATTAATCACACGATCGAAGAGGCCGGAGAGGCATGTTTTTGTTACAAAATAAATAAATAAAAAGGTGTATACTATTTTAAAAGACTATAAATTGTTTTCTCGTGTTGTTCATATGTCGGCTTTCATTGAAAAGGTTTTTTTATTATGTATATTTTTATCAGGTATTTTTTACGTATAAATTTTTCGAGAAACACATGTCCGGACTTAAACAAAAATAAAACATCTATTACTTTAAATGTTACTTGGTATGTGAATAAAAGTGTTCACTTTCATATATGTTTTTTCCGTTTTTATGACACGATACAAATAAAATCACAAATTTTCAGATTATCCGGACAAGTCCCGGTCCCTTCAAGTCTGGATAAACGGATTTCTACTGTACATATATAAAACACAGTAATAATAAAAGTGGAAATAGATCAACTGTAAAATTGAACATTGTCCTTTGTTTAAATGATTTTCCAAAGTGACAAGTGCAGAGAGCACTTGACAAAACACTCAACGCAGAACATAACAAACCAGAGAAAATTTTAAGAAACTTTAGGCCGTAAGAAAATAAACAATATGTGAAAATTTAGAGGAATATAACATTTTCTCACCCTGTACGAAAAATATTTTGTATTACCGAGTGTATGCCCACAATTTTTTCGATTTAGCGAAGTGACCTGCTGAGGAGTTCGTATTATCAAGAAATTTTATCGTCATGTTCAACTTAACAAGAGTTGACTGTACTTAATGTTAGATATAACAACATAAATCTGAATTTTTTAACTCTTACACCAACAAACTTTTTTTTGACGAAGCTTAAAACTTACAATAAATATTAATAAACATGTAGTTTGGTCATCTTGTGGGTTAGTTGAGATTAGGTGGACCAAAGTAAACATAAACAACTGAACTACAAGTTCTTCATCCCATAGAACACAATGAGAAAATGTTAATAAAAATAATAAAAAAAGTGCAAAATTTACCTTGTCACTGGATTCTTCAGAAGAGAAAAACTTGCAGAATTCATCGTACAGATTGTTGAGGCAAACTTGTCTCACAACAGGAGGAATTTTAATATCGGCATCAGGCTTCACCTTTGGATACTTTTGAACTTGCGCCTGATGGAAAAGTTTTCAATGTATTTATAAAATCAACGTTTACATTTACTTATATGACCTAGCTTTTCTTTTCTCTTTCACATACATAATTTTAAGGAAAAGATTTTTAATTAAAAAAAAAAAAAAAATAGAAAAAATTTACAATTTATGAGTGTCAAAGAAAAATAAATCTATATTTTGTGTGTTCACAAATAATTTAGGAATACACATTTCAAACAAAAAATAAAATAAAAAATAAATAAACAGTAAACCATTTGACCTTTATGACATAACAATGCATTATTGAACAAAAATTTTCACAAGATTTTATGTTTAAATCCATTCGACGGCTCAGATGAAAGATAAAGTCCCATTACTTATTCAAGTAAAATATCAATAGCTTCCAAGTTTCTATAAATACTAGTCAAATTACTCTCCCCAAAAGACAACTTAAATGGTGATTATAAAGTTAAATATTTAACTTATACAGTGTTGTAACTATATCTGATAAAATTGAGAAAGGATAGCAGATTAACATGGACAGTCAGAAAATAGCTTTCCATACGATTTCAGCAAATTATGAGAGTTCCAGACAAACTTCTACTCAACTTGAATACTTTAAATTTGTCAACAGCGTACCTCACAACTAAGTTTTTGTTTAATTTTTAAATTAGGTGTGAACAAATAACAATCCAGCGGTGAAGCTCAGTATTTTGCTTGCATGCTATAGTATACTGCTATTATATTCTAAATTTTTCAAGAAAAAACACTCACTCAAGAATCAATAGTTATTCCTTTTTTTAGCCAAATAGGGAATTCAGAATAGGCAAGGTCAGTTTTACCATTCATGAAAAGTGTAAGCAAAATTGATTGAAATCATTTATATAATCAAATTTAGATATTGAAGCTAGAAAAAAAATCTTTTGTTGAAGGCGGTTGAATATTTTATTTTATGACGGATACATTGATACATTGAAGTGATAATTATTAAAATAATTGAAATGATTAAGTTTAATATGACACCCATTTGTATAATTTTTTACTAACAGAGATTATATCACTCCTTGGGGTGTCGGTTTTTGAACAAAGCCCATTTGTGAGTATGTCAGATTTGAATTCAGGGCCGGTGGATTCAAACCCAGGACCTTTACTTTATAGTGATTGCGTCAATGCCTTTACCGACACCCTGTCCCAATTTTATTTTCAAACCAAATATTTATGTATAGCTAAAATAAAATTAAAGAATTGTACATACTCTTGGAACATGTGCTACTCTCTTTACTATTTTAGGCTCACACACTTCCACTGGGTTTGACGGAGGCTGTTCAGGCATACTTTTTTGTTGACTACTTATTGATAATATTCTATCTTTGGCAGTTAATAGTGATGAAACATTAGGAACGTGGGCAATTCTCATCCTTCCTAAAAATTTATCAATATAAGTAATAGAGTAAGAATTTTAAAATGATCTAATATTTTAAAGGTGTGATTATTACAATCTAGCTTCATAGTCATATTTTACACTTCAACTTGATAATGCTTTTTTTCCTTCAATTGTTGTATAAAAGAAAAAATTTGTTTACCTTGTGGATTTTTCTTAATTGTTTCTCGTGCTTTCATCCACCGTTCATAAAGTACCTGCAATTTAAATTTGAGTAATTTTTTAACTTGAAATAATCATGATTCACAAAGTCTACTTATGTTAGAACTACAAAGCAAACTATTTAGTGACATTTAACAGAGAAAGACAATAACAAATTAATTATTTAAATTATTTACTTTTGACATTTTTTTTACATCTTGAGATTTGCCAGCACATTTAATGAAATCACAATTTTCAGACATAACGAGAACCATAGGAGTTAAAACTTTTAAGTTGTATTCAGGCAATAACAAAAACAACAATTTTCACAGTTCGGTTGTTGAACACGACTTCTCTTCGACTCAACAGGTGCAAAACTACACATATAACATTTAGCTATTAACCAAAGAAAAAAATGAAAGAATAGCTAGTAGAAAGGAAAAATAGCAGACCTGGTGGGTTAAATGATAGAACAAAACATCCTTTAAGGTGGTACCGATCAAAAAGTTAAAAGCGACCAAGAATTTCCGTGACAAAGTGAGCAATAAATTATACTTTTTATCTAAGGTCTTGGTTAATTGAAATAGTTAATACGGTCAATTATGACTGCTAGACATATATGGATTAATGTAAACAATAAAAATGACCTTTCTCTATAAAACGTAGCGTCTTTGGGATCCAAAAGCACATGTCCATGTGTCACCAGCATGGTGGCTTCTCAGCCATATCAGAAATCTCATCGTTATTTTGTCGGAATAATTGAATCTATCCCACTTTTGGTTCTGTTCGGATTCCAATTGGCTGGCTGGAAGTTTCAAATTCATGCAGCAACCCTAACCACCTCCAGCAAATGCCGATGGGTTGCGAACGTGTCTTTTAAAGTTCAGATCTGGCACAAAATGGCCGACGGAAGGTTCAAGTCTAAGGCGGAACGAAGTTACAAGCACAGCACCTTTTCCCTTGGAGATGGCTATCACGCTAAAATATCGTACGACGTAGATCCCTATCCATCTCGGAGATTTTTTTGACTTGGCCAAGGCGTTCTAAGGTGCACGTACATAAACTAGTTAACTCTCTCGAATAATACCACTTATTTTGTGTCTTATTAATGTTTATAGGCGGCAAAGTACAGGATTTCAGGGGTTGATGTCCGCGCCATCTACATATATTATTGACAACTTGGAACATTTAGTGATGAAACACGCTTCCAAATTATAAATATCCGGTCCTCCTGGAAAGCCCGGGTATATCGCCAGCTCGATCATACTACTTAATAAAAAATTAAAAATTGATTTATGAAGTTCACCAATCTTGGGGGTATTCTTATGAAGCATCTGACAGATGCTGCAAATGCAGCGCGGTCGTTTTCGTCTGACGATAGCTTCTGGTGTCTTCAAATATTCAACCGTTTCAAAAATTTTGGCTGTTCTTTTTATTTAGAAGAAAACGGCGAGGAATTCTCCTCCACCGATAATAAATAAGAGATACGTAGTGCCGTACGAATGACTATGACGAAATAACTGACTGGCTTTGTTAAAAAATTCAGTTGTTGCTATCTTTCTATCTGGACAAATTTGAAGGATTTTGAGGAAAAATACTTTTTTACTGATTGCAGGCATTGACCTTTAACACTTTGCTATGGCCATGCTTTAACATAAGAACATTACATTTACATATGTTGCTGACACTCCTCAAATGTATAGTTTGTCAAAAATCATTAATATTTAAATATGGGAATATCTGCTTTGAAATACTATGTTTGACACATCCCAAAGCATGCTAAATGGAGAAGGAAGTGTGGGCAGAAGTATAAAGGCCTTACTTTTCCTCTAATCTTGCCTTCTGATGGATCAGAGATCTCTTATGGAGCCAATGGTCGCCCACTGTATTGCCAGTGAATATCTTCATCCTGTGACCCGTGTCACACTCAAGGCCGCCCAATTCTTCAGCGTCTGTTTATAGTATAGCTTATAACCCGTATAAAGTCTGTGCTAGCCCACACAGTTCTGCATAGATTGTGGGCCACTCCACCAACCAAGGCAGTTGGTGACATTACTTAAGTATGCCTCTCCCTACCTGGTTGGCTTCATACAGCCACTTAATCAATGGGTTGGTAGAGCCAAGCCTACCCGCAGATGCAACATGAGGACCATGCGCCATCTGTACAACTCCTAGTCCTCTGTCTTTGCCACTTGCATAGATGAGGCAGTTCAGTATGGATTGTAGGAGATGAAATGTCTACCTCCTCACAAACCCATCCAGCCTGCGCAGCATGGCAAATTTATCATCAGACAGTAGACCCTCCTAGGAATCAAAAACCACCTAATCAAGTCTAGCTTCTGTTGACGCTAAAGACGCAGCCTCGAGACCTGGCCATAAACCACAAAGGAATTAGGTTCATTTAAAAGTTTGCCTATGAAATTAACTTTTCAAAATTTGATCACAACATATGCTTCAATTATCTTTCCAACGATCACTTCTATAATTTACAACTGAATTTCTCAAGGGTATGGTCATATAAATCAACTGACAAATACTGTATTCCTTATGGTGGATGACTAACTGATCGATATGAATTGATCCCATTGTCATTACAATAGCTAGTTGGTTTTTAGCCTTTCATTCATCTGATATATTTAAAGTTTTGTTATTTCCTTATATGATTTGTCTACATTTAATTAGACCAAAAAAATCTTTAGGTTGGACTCTTTGTAGAGTATTGCCTTTCATGAAACGCACACTTGAGATGACACGTCAGGTCATAATTCTTGTCCAATTATTGTGAAAGAATGCAGTTTTGTGCTTATTGGCATCTGAGAAAACACCTACATGACATGGATTGGTTTAAAAATGGCAAGCAATGAGGAGAAAGAAACCGCCACCCATATTTTGAATGCAAACAACCTACGAGACTAGGACCACTCGGGGAAAATTAATTGTATCAATGACAGTCAATGAACTACTATTACTTAAAAGAAGAATCAAGTCAATTGAACTGAACTAAATAACTGGCATGGGGAATACCACATTTCTAGTATCCCTAGAATATTAAAAATATTAAAATTATTAAATAATAAAAAAATTTAAAAATTAAAATTTCATCATCATCATGGCAAACAACTAATTTTTAATATTTTATTTGTTATTTATTAACTTTTCATCAATTGAAGATCAAACAATCCTCAAACCTAGTAAGGAGGCAAGAAAAAGATGCACATCGAGAAAATGGGGATCGTCAACTGATAATGAGAGTGATTGTTCTCCAGACAACAATGTGGATTGAAGGAAAAAGCATCAATGACCTACATTAAAATGTAAACAACATCATTACAAAAAATTCTCTAGTCACCAGTTAAATTAAATTGCATTCTACGTGATGCACCAAGTCTATAAAACAGACACTGTCATTTCTTAAATTGGTAATGTTATCACTATATTGTGGCATATGTGTGTTGGGCGTGTTCTAAATTCATGTCAAATTATAATTGTATTGAGTCTTTAAAATTAAAAACAAATGAAATTTTTTAAAAAGATAACTAATTGAAAAGGACATATTTACATGCAAAAATAATAAGAATATTACATCACTACTAACACAAAACAATAATAACAGAACTGTTGTAACTGTCGACCTATCATGCCCTAGTTTAATTAATTAAGTTTTGAAATCTATGTCACTAGATTTTTAATAATTACTGAACTAATTCTAAAACACTGATTTGATTTTGACAATTTGAAATAAAACTTGAAAATACTTACAGTTGAATAGTCTGGAGTTCTACTGGTTGTTTTCTTATTGAGTTTTGAAGGTTCATTTACCTAATAACAAAACAATATAATGTAACTGTTAATATATATTTGAGAAGAAATAAAGAATATTGAAATACGGAACTTAGCAAACCATACAACCTAAGATATTAAATTTTGCACAATAGCATCACATTAACATTGCTTATTCCTGATTTCTTATTTTCTTCTTTCAGTTAGACATTCAGCAATGTCATTCCAGTGTTAAATACATTTATGCAGGCTTGAAAAGAAAGTTTAAAAAAAAAAAAAATGAAAAAGTGGGGGCTGGTCGGTACGGAAAATTGATGATTTACCAAGTATTAACAGTGATAATACATTGATCAGAAATGTAATGAATAATCCATTTAATCTAAAGGGAAAATTTCAATAAAATAGAATGAAGATATCATTTTTAAATGTTTTAAAATAATAATATTTACTACCCAAGTTACAGGAAAAGGCCTTAATATGATACCCTGATGGATCAAAGATAGAAATGGGGGTAGGTGTAGGGGTAAATTGGTTGTATTACACCCGAGTAAAACCCCTTGGAATGCGGAAGTCCATGCAATCCAGCTCTGTTGATAAAGAATATGAAAGATGCACAGAATTCCGTACTTTCAGACAGTCAGGCTGCTGCAAAGGCACTAAATGCAGCTCTTAGCACCAAACAAGTCTGGGAATGCCTGAATTACCTCATGGCTCTAGAAAAACGAAAGGTTATCTTAAGATTGGTTCTGGGACACGAAGTAGACAAACAGGCTGACCAACTAGCCAAAGAAGGGGATGCTTTTTCACCCGTGTGACTAGAACCACAAGTAGGCGCAAGAGTGTTAACAGTTGGAGCAGGACAAATGGCTTGGGAAAGAAAAACTCATGCACTGGGCAAAAACACCATGTATGAGATCCATAAATCTTTCACAAATGAACGCCTCTTACGGCAGGCAAGATTTGAGGAAAATTATAGGCCTTTATACCAGCCACTGTCCTCTTAATTATCACAGAAAATGGATACAGCAATGATATAAACATGCCGACTCTGTCAGTAGAAACCAGAGACATCGGCATATATCCTTTGTGAATTTGATGCACTAGCCCGGATATGGTATAGTCATTTTGATAAGACAATTCTAACACCAAGAGAAGTGCGCAAAGAGGCACCGAGGAATATGCTTAGTTTTGTGTGGCTAACCCTTACTGTACGCCCTTCTCCCTTCTTAAAATAACCACCAATTCAAGGTGGAAGTGAACCATGGCGAAGAGAAGGATGAATGGTTAACTCTATCTATTTACACTTAACAGTATCTTAAGTGAACACCCCACTGGGTTTTTGACCTTACCAAAATAAATTCTCATAAAACACCCAGATTAGATTACATGGAAGTCAAGTGCAAATGTTGAAGAAGTTCATACAATCATGCTAGGGAAAAGGAAGGATTAAAGCCCACAAAAAGTTCCAGAGGTCCAATCCTAATATAAAAACATAGGGCTTAAATGAAGGACAAGTCCTTCAGGAAGGACAATATAGCGCTTGTGCAATAAAACTACATGGAAGCCAAATTATTGCTGTCATAAACTCAATATTTCACTTAACTGAGATAACATGAATCGTCATTTACCCTTTCAGGCAAAACAATTTAAATTTGGTCATTATTGATCATTTTTATCTTCCTATCCATGCTGGATTGGGCTGCACATGTGTTTCAGCATTTCGCCATCTTCAGTGTGTTTGTGATTTCCGGAATGATCTTATAAAGGAACTTCACACACATCAGACCCAATAATGAAGATGGCGAAATGTCGAAACATGTCTGACAGACCAACCCAATGAGGATAGAAAGACCAAATTGACCGATAACGATTCATATTCATCATCCTGCAGACAACATGGAGAAATCTTACATTATCTTAAGAAGATAACTTACCACAGGCTCATTTTTGGAAGCAAGTTGCTCATCATCAGATGAATCGGAGATTATAATATCGTTGGGTTCCCAAGCAACGCTTTCTACATCTGAAGAACTTGCTGATTCTATTTCCCATTTTGGTTCTAAAAAATCAAAAAATTATTGGTTTTTAACTAACACATTAAAAGAAACACCACATATAACCAAGAGGACTTACTTTTCTCAAAGTGCTGTTCTTCATCTTTCCCATTTGATGAAGAGTGAGATCTCTTATGTGGTTTGGATTCATCTTTTTTATCAGATGAGTGTTTCTTCTTTGTTTTTTCCACTTTATGTTTATTTGGTTGTTCAAATAGCTTTGAGCTGTGCGATGATTTATGTTTGCTTGAACTGCTATTCGAAGAACTGCTTTCTTTGTGTTTACTACTACTGGCTTTATGTGACTTATCATGTTTTGAACTAGATTTCTTTTTGTTGTCACTACACTTACTAGATGATGATGAGGATTTCAATGAGTGCGAATCGCTTTTAGCTCTTTCTTCTTTGTGAGAGTGAGATGATTCCGATTTACTCTTTGACTTGTGAGAACTTTTATGCGAAATTTTACTTTCATCCTTTACCCTACTATGACTCTTATCATGCTTTGTACATTCTTTCTTTTCTTTGGTTTTAGCATTTTTCGACTCATTGTTCATACTATCTTGGTTCTTTGAGTCATTACTGTCTGTTTTCTTTTCTTTTGCATCTTTGCTTCCTTTAACATTACAAGTCTTCTCGGTATGTTTATCTTTCTCCTCTTCACTGTTACATTTTCTCCTTTTTGAATCTTCTTTATGGTCCGAGGTTTCTTTTCTATCTTTAGCATGTTTGCTACTTTTGTTTTCTTTTCTTTTTGTAACAATTTTACTTTCTTCATTAGTAGAATTTTTTAAGTGTTTACTTGAGTGGTTGTACAATATAGTCTTATCAGCATTATCTTCTTCCGATCCATTAACATTTCGTTCATCAGTAACTGTCGAATCAACGACACCACTCTCACACTCTAAACTTTCATCTTGGTCCAAATCATTATTTATTATGCTTTCTTCTTCAGAATCAAGCATGCTCAGACTATCAACAGGTGCATCTAAGTTGGTTTTATTGCTCTGGCTAGGTGTATAAGAAACTGTGCAATTGTTGCTGCTTAAACTTTGAGGTTGGTATTCAGAATCAGCATTTGTCTTATTTGTCGATGGTTTGTAGTCAAAATTCAATGGCTTAGGGCAATTTTCAGGGACAACTGGTATATATTTATTACATCTAGAATTATTGGATAATTCTTTTCGGAATGTAGTTGTAGGCTTGGCTGGGGCATACACGACTGGTATATGTCGTTTGTAAAAATCAGATCTAGTGCCACCAGTGTTTGCTACGTCAATTCCCTTAGTAATTTCTGGCAGATTAGAAAGCACTGTGCTTTGATTAACTTTTGCATCGACGTTGGGCTGAGTTTTGGGATTTTCTTTATTTTCTTTGTTATGAGCACCATTTTCATTTAATTCAACTTGCAAATTTGACAATGTTTTCCTTAAATTTTCTTCTTCTTTGTCTTTTGCTGAAATAAATATAAATAAATTTTATTATTTATGCCACTTTATCTTCCCTAAACGTTGGAAGAAGGAAAGAGGTTCAATTAATGCATGCAAAGGTAAAATAATTGTTTTGAGATTTGACAGAAAATCATCTTTAAAATTTAATATTTAAGTACAGAATTTTTACAACATTTAAGCTCTAATGTTGCTTGTTGTAGATTAACCCAGCGAGGCTAGGCAGACTAAAATAACAATTTCAAATAACAGGTTCATCACCCACAAACCAAACATGAATATGAGTTGGGATGTAATATCCAATCCCATAATTACAGGGTTTTTGACGTCTCTTGTATCAGTTTTCATTTTAAGAAGCTACAGTAAATCTGGCAGATTATGACTTAATTATTCTGTATCGAAGACTGACCGTAGTAATGAAACACACCAAACTACGGCAAATCAATTGGGGAGAGCATCATATCGTCTTACGTCCTTCCCTCACTGGTTTGGCATGTCATTGACAGCTAGGTTCAGGCTCTTGACTGTGCATGTTATGTCTCATGTAGTTCGTTCATTCCTGATCATTTTTGTTCTGCCTATCCTTACTGGTTAGAACAAACCATTTTGTTTCTTGGCTGTTCGAGTTATGTTTTTTCATCACATTTTAAACCCACCCACTAACGATGGCAAAAAGTTGAAATGCGATTGATAGGCCGAAAGACTGAGAACAGGCAAACCGAAAAAAATGCCCAATTTTCCTCAAATAGTTAACCAGTGCCGGAATCTTTTGCATCGTGTATGTGATCCTCGATGATTTCCACAAATACAAGAAGAAAATTTATATTTTTAAGGGTCTTATTACTTCCATGATAAATCAAAAGCTACTCCATTATTCAAAAAAAAATCGCTGTCTTGTTATTGACAGATCACTAACAAGATGAAGCATTAGTACAGCGAGTTATTTATATCATTACGAGTTATTATGAGTCATTTTAAATAACGATGCAAAAAGCTGAAATGCGATTAATGGTCCGATAGGGTGGGAACAGACAAACCGAAAAGAATTCCCAATTTTTTTCTAATTGACTAGCGCCAGAATCTTTTGTATCGTGTATATGATCGTCAATGATTTCCATAAGCACACAAAGAAAATCTGTATTTTTATGGCTCTTATTACTTCCATGATAAATCTGAAGCTACTCAATCTAAAATTGGTTTATGTCATGTTTTTTTACATTTCTCATTAGCAACGGACGTAAAATTAGATGAAAACTGGCAATTTGGTGGAAAAATTAATGGCGTTTAGAAGAACCATGAATCACCGAGTAAATTAATGACGGGACGAACTGATTAGAAAATGCTTAAACTAGACTATTTCTTCGGATATTTTTACTTATTTATTATTTTTTAGAAATAAAAATTCCAATTGGCATTTGGATTTTCATAAAATCTGGAAATTCCCTTGAGAATTTCCGGCGTCGTAGCCGGGCCAGATCGAACGCCAACCTCTTCTGAGAGGTCGGTTTTCTGCTGACAACAAGGGACGATCGAGTCTTTTTGAGCTCCTGCAAACGGGGGATTTCCTCGTTTCGAACTGGAAATCTCCCCGGTGAAGGAGCGAAAAGGCTTCATTCAATAGCTAATATATTATCTGGTTTTTTTTTTGTTTTTTTAATAAGAAAATTCTTACGTATTTTGCAATGCTTGAAGTGGCAGTGGGGCCTTTCACATTCGCCGGATTCGTAGTACGGGCAATTGATCGACAAGAAATACCCTTTGGATGGCAACATTTTGAAGAGCTGTATTTAAATGAATCATCAATTGCTTCCCGGATTTTGAACATAATTATCAACAGTAATAAAAACTGGGAGGTTTGAAGTAGAGGCCATCTTTGTTATTTTACGGTTTAACCCCAGCTCGAACGTCTAATCACTGGAGTCTGGACTGATTTCGATGCACGGCACGACAAAAAACATATGATTCCATGATAACAGCCGCCGGTTATCGACTTAACCGCCATAACATGAATGACGCCATCAAATCGAAATTGGAGCATTACCACGGAACAAGATAGTTCTCGAGGGAATTTGAAAATATTCAAACTAATTGGCTCCAAATGCACCTCCTTGTAAGGAGACAGAAGAAAAATGTTGTAAAAAGTAATGTAAAACTGCTTTCTTTGTCGCTTATGTAAGTAATAAGAGCACAAAAAACACATTTTTTTTGTTTTTGTTTTAGAAAGGTCAGATAAAGAATTATCTGCAATAAACAAACTACATGAGAAAAAGTCTAGCAATATTTAATTAATGCCCAGGACACAAAAAGATAGTTCACCTTAATATTTTGCTGATGATACGAAGATCTTGAGATGCAGTCTGGTGTGACGTAGGTTTAGAAAAACATTTTCTTTATCATACCAACATTTCGACCTTTATTGAGATCATCGTCAGGGCCTGGTATTTATAAACATTGTTTAAATTATACAAATACATGTACGGTGTGAAAAAAATTTGTACGATAGAAGTTTTAGACTCAATCAAGTAGTAGTAGTATCAAAGTATTTGTACTCACTCAAAGTGTTTTCTGTGTAGATGTGTCATTATTGTGTGTCGTGTTGAGAGTGTTTGAGTGTGTTAATGCAAATTTTTTTTTGCTTATGTCAGTTACTGCATCTCTGATATAATATGATGCAAAAGATGTTGGCAGTAATTAGTAATTAACTAAGTTGCACACTTCTTGAGAAAAGAAGTGTGATTTTTAAGTTTACCTATTCTCACAATTTTGGTCTTTCAGACACGTCTCAGCTTTTTGCTTTCATTAGTGGTGGGTGTAAAATGTGAAAAATAACATGCACAAACAGCCAAGCCAATGACCAAACCAGCAAGGACAGGCAGACCAAAAATGATTGGAAATTATCAAACTGCTGGGGAAAAATGTTAGTGATTTTAAGTTAAGGCCTGAGACTAAAAGCCCACCTTAAAATTTTGTCTATGCATTTAAACGTTTAGCCTTTATTAAGTTTTTTGGGCATCCAGCAATTGTGTTTTACTAAAGCTTGATCTTGTTAAAGATCTGTCAGTATTGTTGTATTTTAATTAATTATACTTTTAATCTAAGGTCTTGAGATGAAAAAGCAAGTGTTACAAGTTGGATTCGAACCTTTCAAATCCCGCTTATGAAACTTGCTTTTTCATTTTAACCAAGACCTTAGATTAAAAGTATAACTAACTTAAATAATTAATAGGTCAATTATGACTACTAAATACACACATGGATTGTTGTATCTGTTGTAACCAATTGGTGCTATAACTTTAAACAGAATGGGCTCTCAGAGATTCTCGCTCAGTAGAAAGATGAATTTATATTTGGAATGCTTTTTCATTTCCCATTGCAAGCTGGATGTGAAAACAGTATCTTCCAAATTTCTTGAAAATGTCAGCATTATTAGACTTCATTTTTCCATAATTATTACACGATTTTTAATAATTTAAATTTTTTAGTATGTACTTTTAAACTGACAAGCTCAAATAGATATAATTCGATTTGGATTTATAAGCATTTTTCACGCTCAACTAGTACATGTTTGTATGTTGGTATGTGCATGTGTGGATTTGAGCCTATATAAATTCAATTACAGGATGCTAATAATTTATTTGTCATAACCCTTTTTAGTCAAATGAGTTTAGATAGAAAATAGGTTTATGTTACATGATTAAACAGTGATTTAAAAAAAATTAGTAGGACAAAATTATATGTTACTTGGTGGAATATAGGCATAAAAGGCTAGCTGCTACTGGTTGAAGATAATACAAAGAAAATACATGTGTTATATTGAAAAAATGTATTATGGTTTGGAGGGTGTGGAAAAAGAAGGATTTATCTTATATTTCAGAAGCCCTTCCATTTCTCAATGCCACAATAATTAGTTTTTTATATTTCTAAAATAATTACAGCATGTCAATTGTTTATTTGTCATAATCCTTTTTAACCAATTGAACTCAAATAGAAAATAGGTTTGTCGTTTGATTTAAAAAAAAAAAAAAAAAAAATTTAAAAAAAGTATTATAACCTGGAGGATGTGGAAAAAATTGGATTTATTTTATATTTGTGATACTCTATTATTTCCCATTGTTGGGCAGGTGTGAAAATGGTCTCTTGGAAATTGTATTACCATATCAGAAATATTCTAATGTTATTCGGCTTGCTTATAATTTAAGCTTTATAATACTTTTAAACTGAATAATCTCAGGTACATATAGTTGATATATGTTTCATCATCCAGAACACCTATGAATTTAAAAATCCTCTCTGTTTTGTCCATCTTTATAAAGCTTTTTACAACCCATACTAGAATATGCTACACCTGTTTGGAACCCATTCTATCTAAATTAACAAAAAATTCTTCAATCTGTACAAAACAAGTTTTTAAAAAAACTTTCCTACAATCTCAATCTTCCTCCGAATTCTGCCTACCCTGGAATCCGCTTTGAATTTAAACTTTTCGAACTGGCACTAAGAAGGGATTACTTTGATATTGTTTTTTTATTTAAATTATTAAACAATCTCATTGATAGTCCTTCTCTCCTCTCTCAACTACAGCTACATGCCCTTCGCACTCTCTTAAAACCTATAAATTATTTNGTAAAGTTCTTTTTTTATAGTGGATTTCGATCCGTAAATAAATACAAATAATAAATATATGATTTAAAATTCTGTATACAGAGTGTATTGGATGTGCAGACGGTTTTCATCCATGCTTATGTATACTCATAAATTTCTTTTTTGTTGTAGACTTTGTTCTTTTGTTGTAGATAAAAATGTTTATCTATCTATCTGAAGTGGAGGGGAAAAGATGGATTTCTTTTATGTATTGTATTTAGAATGGTGTTCCATTGGCATTGCCTCATGTAAAAAAGGTCTCTTTAAAATTGTGTGAATGTGTTGTAATGATAATCTTTGCGATTCTAAAGTTATTACAGTATGTTAAACCATTTATGTATCATATTTTTTTTTTTTTAATCAAATAAGCTCAGATACAAAATATATTTGATTATCGTGATTAAACAAAGTGATTAAAAAAATAGTAAAAAAAGAGTTATTAGTATAAACTTCAATGTTATTTATAAAGATCTTTTAAAAAATAGCCAAAAATACTACTACTACTGATGGAAATGGAAACAAAGAAAATATATTGTTAAAATGTCAGTATAATTATTTGTCTTCATTATTCTAAATCCATTAACATGCTTATGATCCAAGCATGATTACAATTTAAGTTTTGTAATTATTTTAAGCTAAATGTGTTCAGATAGATATAGTTTGATATGCGATTGACAAAAAAATACAATGGTCTGGAGGGATGCNTAATTTAATTCAGCCATTCTGAAAGAAAATTCCATGAGGGAACTTTATTAAAGAGGAATTTACTTGTTTGTTATGTTATTCTCTTGGGTTTGTTAGTAAAATTAAATGGCTTGACTTTCGCAATTTATTATTATCAAAATTATTTAATTATCTATCTGTAAAAAAGGGGAAAAATGGATTTCTTTCCAATGGATCCAATTTAAGTTTTGTAATTATTTTAAAATGAATAGACAAATATAATATAACACATAAATTTCATGAGGGAACTTTATTAAAGAGGAATTTTCTTGGTTGTAATTTTATTCTTTCGGGTTTGTTAAAAAAATTACTAAAAAATGAGTTAGTAGTATACATTTTAAAGTTATTTATGCAGATTTTTATAGAAAATAGACAAAAAATACTACTATGACTAATAGAAGTGAAAACAAAGAAAATAAATGTTATTTGATTTAAAAAATCGTTTTAGTGTTGAAGGTGTGGAAAAATTTGGATTTCTTTTATATTTAGGGAGCCCTTCCATTTTCCATTGCTGAGTGTAAAAATGCTCTTTTTCAAACTGCATTAAACTGTCAGAATTATTATTAATATTCATTATTCTAAAGTCTTTAGCATGTTTATGATCCAAGCGTGATTACAATTTAAGTTTTTTGGAATGGATGGATTTCTTTTGTATTTGGAATGGCCTTCCGTTTTGCATTGCATATAATCAAATCTGTTTAGATCTTTACAGATATAAACAAAAATACTACTACGACTGATTGAAGTGAAAACAAAGAAAATAAATGTTATTTGATTATAAAAAATGTTGTAGTGATGAAGGCATGGAATTGTTTGGATTTCTTTTATATTTAGGGAGCTTTTCCATTTTCCATTGGTGGGTGAAAAAATGCTCATTTTCAAATTACTTTAAACTGTCAGAATTATTATTAATCTTCATTATTCTAAAGTCCTTAGCATGTTTATGATCCAAGCATAATTATAATTTAAGTTTTGTAATTATTTTAAGCTAAATGTGTTCAGATAGATATAGTTTGATATGCGATTGACAAAAAAATACAATGGTCTGGAGGGATGCTCAATGATATCCTTATAATCATCATATTGTTATCATGTGTTTTTAGTAAGTTTAATTTAATTCAGCCGATCTGAAGGAAATTCCATGAGGGAACTTTATTAAAGAGGAATTTGCTTGTTTGTCATGTTATTCTCTTGGGTCTGTTAAAAAATTTAAATGGCTTGACTGCAATTTATTATTATTAAAATTATTTAACTATCTATCTGTAAAAAAGGGGAAAAATGATTTCTTTTATATTTAGGAAGCCCTTCCATTTTATATTGTTGGGTGTAAAAATGCTCATTTTCAAATTGCATTAAACTGTAAGAATTATCTAAAGGTTTTATTATTCTAAAGTCATTAGCATGTTTATGATCCAAGCATCATTATAATTTGTTATTTTTTTAAACTGAATAATGTAATATAATAGATAAATTTCATGAGGGAACTTAAAGAGAAATTTGGTTGTTTGTCATTTTATTCTTTTGGGTCCGTTAAAGAGAAATGTAAGGCCTGACAATTTATAACTTCTTTTTTTTCCTTGTTGATAAGATTTTTATTTAATAGGATTGTAATAATAATTATTTTAATAAAAATGAATTTCAATCAGGCCTTAAATGAATCTGAGTTTGATGGATGTGAGAGAAATTTGATGTTGCGTTGTTGGCGGGACTGATTTGGACAGTAGACAACTGAACGCCGCTAAGTTACCACATAGTTTGACTAGGGTCTCCGTTCTCGTCTTAGGGTTTTCTCAAAATAATTCCTTCAACATGTTCAAAATCGTTTGCACGATTTCACCGATTTTCCGTTGAATCTGTTGAAAATGAAGACGACCCCCGAAATATGCTATAAAGCTGTTTTAAAGTCTATTTCTCCCACAACGCTTTGAATTGTTTCTAGTTTACTTTTTTTTTTCTCTTTTCCACTAAACCAAATTTCAGTCATGACTGACGATATTCTCAAAGGTAATTAACTCCTATTGTCTTTTCTTTATAAATTAATGGGCAGTTTTTCTTTAGATAAATCAACCATTCCATCCCATCATAGGTTAGATAGATTTTCTTTTTTTAGTACCCTTTTTAACAGGATTTTAGTCTTGTTTCCTCTCGTACTTTTTCATATTTTCTTCTCGGAAATCGATCCATTTTGGAATTTTTCCTTTCAGGCCCTTGCTTTATTATCGGCTTAAAATGGCCTGGAAAGAAAATTGTAAAAAATAAATAACCCGCATCTTCTGAAAACATTTTTTCCCATCTGTTAGAACGTTTCTTTTACGTTTATTAATTGTCAGTCGATGATTCGGTTTGATTTTGATTATAAATAACAATGTTTTATGTCATCACTTATTTTAAATGCATTATGTCTTATGTCAAGTTTAAATTATTTCAGAATCGAGAAAATCGTCACAATTAAAGGAAGAAGAGGTTAGTCAATTTACAATTTTAATTCTGTAATATTTTTTTTATAATTAATACTTTTTTGATAAGCGACTTCCAACACGGTTTCCTCTACAAGTAATTGTAAAGGGCGGAGATCTAATTATTCTCCTTTTCTTTATCGTCTGTTTGATTTGTAAACTGTCCTGTTTGGACGTGAATCCTGGTTTAATATGTGCTTGTTTGTTTTTTATCCCTTGTGTTGTGATATTCACGAGTGTTTCATTTTTTTTCTTTCTTTTTCTCTTACTCAATTTTAGGTAGGTTCAGAATCCACTCCAAAAAAGCCTAGGACATCGGAGGATTTTTATCTCTTCTGCAAATTTATTCTGGAATACGAAAATTACGACGAGACCAAAGAGGAGGTAAGCATGTTTTTTTCTTTTTTCTTTTTAAATCATACAAATCATAAATTCGAGTTATTTTCTGTCCAATTCAACCCTAACCCATCCATACAGGGCCTTATATATAGTTTCTATAGACGTAAAAATTAACTTCGTTTATTTAAAATAACCCTCGATTATTAAAAACCCAAAGAATAAAACCAAAGGTGTATTCAAACTTATTTTGCGTAATCAAATGGCTATTTTATCTCAGCATTTTTAAAAAGGGTTATAATAAATGATAAATCATTTCTTTTTATTAAAAAAAATAATAAAAAAATAAAAAAAATAGGAGTGTTTACAGACTTCTTTTACTAACTATAATTTTAACCCTTTTTTACTTTAATAATGTTGAGCACCTGGATGCATCTTTTGATTATCAATCATTGAATCATCATTCCTCATGATGGGACAATGTTATTTTCTCCGTTGTTATTTCATTTACTTTTCTATAATGAGTACTCCTAATAAATGGACACCACATTAATTTATTTTTAATTGAAAAAGTCTTATAAGCGGACAATAGAATGCAAAACAGCTCAGGATTCCATGAATGAGTAATGACTCTTATGTGCTGATTGTGACATACTAGTTCATGGATGAGAAAAAAAAGATTCTTTCTATCAGATATAAGGTCAAAGTTGTACAAGTCTAGGAAGAAGAGAAAAATTAGTTTCTGTGTATATGCATTTTGTTTGTTCAAATCCATTTATTTTTTACTTACACTTAATGTATGTAATGAGTTTTCTATGTGTGGAACCTTCTAATAATGACGAATTCCCAAGTGGTGTCCACTTATGGGAAGTTCTATGGGAAGTTAAAGGATATTTATAAATTAAACTAGTGAAAATTAAATTGTGAACCCTTTTAGATTTAGCAATTTTGAAAATCGGTATGCACCTTTTGATCATCGTTGATCACGTACATTTTGATCCTAAATGTTTTGGCCATATACAGCCGAACTTCCCCAAATGGACACTTATAATAATCAGATATCCCTCATGACTTGACTATATCATTTTCCCAGGCATTATTTATTCCACTAAGAAAATTATTGTCAATAAACTGACAAGGTCACAATATGTATAGATTTTTTAATGAAAAATTCTCTTGTAAGCAGACAGTAGAAAGAAAAAACTGAGTATTCCATGTATGACATATGACTCTTCATGTTACTTAAAGTATTGTTTCTGGAATTCCTACACCCCACAACCCAAGCCTCCTGATCAGTTCTTAGTTCTGTGTTGTGAGAATGGCAAACCTGTTAAGAGATGAGTGTGATCTAAAATATTATTTCTATCATAGAAAAGGTCAAAGTCATGTGAGTCCATGAGAAAGAGAAAATTATTGTGTGTGCACTTACGCTTCCTTTGAATTCAATTTATTTTTTATTCACAAATAATTTTTCTATATGTGAGCCCTTCTAATAAACAGACAAAATCCCATTACCGAGTGGTGGTGGAAAAACAAACAAGTTTCTGTAGATGAAAAACATAACTTTATTTATGTTTATTTAAAATAACCCTCGATTATTTAAAAAATCAACAGCTAGATATTGTTAAAATTGTATTATATCAGCTGGGAACCAGAGGAATTTTTTTATTTTTCAACTCATTTGCATATTTACCTGTTGAATCATAGCAAATCAGTCGTTTATATCAGTTCAGTTTATTTGAAAACGAAGGACAATCACTGTCATTATTAAAAAATAAATAAATTAATTAATGCTTAATTTTCATTGCATTATTAAAAAATAGATATCCCCTATGGAAATAATTTACAGTAGATCGTGAATTTACATTTGCTGGATGTTATTCACATTTCATGCAGGTTGAACATACTAAATTTGCTATTGTTGCTTTTTGTCACTCATATAGGTTTTGGCATTTTGCCATATTCAATCCATTGTGATATCGGTGATGATCTTGATCTTTATATCCTTGTTGTTTTATTTTATTTTTATAACTGTATGTATTTCATATTAGGCAAAGTGCGATTAATGTTACATAAACATTTTGGGGGAGGGATCAGTCCATCCAGGGGATATGGTAGGAATGCGGTTTTATGTTTTGATTGAAAATTTATTGGTAATTTACCACTTGATTGATAATTGTCCTGTCTTATCCGGAATTATTGTACACCTTAATCAAACATGTTTTTGAAATTTTTCCATGTTCAAGGAATCCAAAGTAATGCTTACCTGGATGTGAGATGTCATTGATGATTATTGTATCGATATATAGATTATTCCTGTCCTGTCACCTTCACTTTGCTTTTAATCAAATATGTTGGTATTTTGCTTGTATTTATTGGTTTATATTCGTGTGATGTGATATTTGACTACCATTATCTGGATTGCAGATCCAATCTGTTGAAGTTTGTCATATTTGACTAATTATGTAATTATGGAGTTTCTCTGACTGAATTGCTAGATGTCATTGATGATCATCGTGTACTGTTTATTCTCATTGCTTTAAAGTAAAAATGTTCTTTTCATTGTTTTTCCATGCTCTCAAGGATTGTGTTTTGGCAGTACTATGATTGCTAGGAGTCATTAATGATCATACTCATCTTTTGATTAAATATGTATTGGTATTTTGCTATATCTTTTGTTATGTAAATTAGCATTAATTGACGTTGAACATTTTGTGCAATTTGATTTTAATGATCATCCTTGCCTATATTTTAGCTATGAATTAATACATATTTGTTTAGTGGTCATAATTGACCATATTAATTATTCCAGTTTTATCTAAGGTTTTTGGTTGAAATGAAAAAATAGTAACTCATTGGAACATCGCGTTGGCGCGGGGGTATTGGCAAATTTACTTTTGCAATTCGAGTCGAGAGACATGGTTGTAGAACTCCTTCTACCTGATGACGAGCAAAAAGCTAGAAATCCGGATCGTTGAAAAACAACACTGTGAGTAGGAACTATCTTTTTAAAGAGGATTGAACACTGCACTCACTCCACCATTCATCATTTCTATGAAAAATTAGTGTCACGAGCGGGATTCAAACCCACGACTTTGGGCTCAATTCTAGCTATGTTTTATTATTAGTTGTGTTTTTACATGTTTAAGGGTTGTGACATTTTGTTTGCTGGATTGATAACTGTCATTGATGGTCTTGTCCTTTTATTATCATTTTATGCTTAAATCAAACATACATTCAAATTTCTATGGCTGAATTAGGTATCATTGATGATCTTCTTTTACTGTTTATTCTCTTTGAGTGCTTTAATAATATAAGCTTGTATTTTCAATTTTTATTTTCAAGAATTCTGTTGTGACATAATTAATTATGGCTGGATTGCTAGATATTGTTAATGATTATCCTGTACAAATGTGTAGTATTTAGTGACTGTTAATTAATTGTTATTTAAAGGTCGTTAGATGCGGTCTGGTGTGTGTAAATTTTGAAAAACATTTTCTTTATCGTGCCAACATTTCGATCTTTATTGAGATCATTTTCAGGGCCTGGGATATATAAACATCGTTTAAATTATACAAATACATATAATAAATGATTATGAATTTATACAATGATGTACACAATACATAAATTTTAGGTTTATTCAAAGTATTTATACTCACTCAAAGTGTGTGTTTTCTGTCATGTCAGTGTTGTGTGTCGTTAGTGAGATTGTAATGTCTTTATAGATATGTTTGATTTTGAAGGAGTGGGGACGGGGGTAGGTATAGGAATTCATTTTTCATGAGGAGTCGACTTCTTTGAGGTGAAAGGGACCGACAACGATCTAGCTCTGTAGATGATCTCAATGAAGATCAAAACATTGGCATGATAAAGAAAATGTTTTTCTAAACTTACATCACACCAGACCGCACCTCATAATCTGTAAATAATTATTATCCTGTACTTTGTATTGTCTTTGATTAAAGTGTTTTAGTTACCATTATAGCGATATATTTGCTAATAATTATATTTTCATTTGTGAATTTCAATCATAGGCTGTAATGTACGCATTTATCATGTCAGTGTTGTTTTTTGTTGAATATTGTTTAACGTCGACAGCTTGTTATTCGCCCAAAACATCACATTTTCACTGTTTCCCATTAAACAGTTTCCTAATTTTCTAAACTTTTAAGAAGACAAAAATTAATTGTATCCCTATTATAAATATTTTTGTAAGTACTTCACAAGGTGAGGCTATGGGCATGGGATCACCGATTTTAATGAAACTTTTGCTGGTGATACTAGGTTGAAAAAATATTAGACAAGTGTATGAACGTTCTTGCCAATTTGCTCTAGGAACATAGAAAAAGCATTAGTAGTTTTAGTCCTTTTTTTAGTAATAATTTTCTGCCTTCGTTGTACACGTACTTCAAGGTTATTAATCAGTCGACTTGTTTTTTAAACTAGGATAAGAAAATAATAAGCATGATTGTATTAAATAAGATTAGACATATAAAAAGTTACAAAAAAAAAAAAAGAAAAAAAAAGACAAGTAGTAGGTCAAAAACTCATTTTTTGACAAACAAAATAAAATTTGTTTTAATTCAAAAAGTTTGTTTTAAAGTTATAAACATTTTTGTGATAATTGGAAAAATCATCAAAAACATTTGGTGGAAGGCAAAAATTTTAAGAAAAAAAAATATTTTTGATATTCCCAAAAATTTGTATCAGGTTTTGTTGGGGGGGGGGGTTTGCAAAAAATAAATCTATTTTGTTTCTCGCTAAAAACATATTTTAATCTACTTTGCCAAGAAGCTTAGTTGTTAATAGAAGAAAATACTGTTTTGTTTGTTAGTGGTTTTAAACATTTAATGTTACAACTCCTTCACATTAGTGATAACTTAAATAACATTATTATTATGTTGAAAAATGGCAAAAAGGAGGGAAAATTCAAAAGGTGGGGTTGAGATGGGAAGTTAGTGTCCGAGTGGATCGAGGTCACGATAGCTCAAGTGGTAGAGNACTTACTTCAATTAATTAATTAATCTTTTTATGTAAGGTCTTGGTTGAGATGAAAAAGTTAGAGTCACGAAGCCGAAGATCGTGGGTTCGAATCCCGCTCATGCCATTGACTTTTTTATCTCAACTAAAAACCTTAATTAATTGTAAATTATTATTATGTGAGAAATAACAAGTTACTCAAAATCGGTGTTCATTTTTTCATATATTACAGTAAATGCATGGTTAGTAAATAATGAACAGTTTAATATTTAGTTGTACTTTCTTTTGTAGGAACTACACGAGACATCCGAACAAAGTGAAAGGAAAGATTCTGAAAGTAGTTCCAAGTCGAGCGCAGGCGAACAGCAAAATTCTGTTGTCGAATCATCCGACGACGATTCTTACGATCTTGTGACATGCTTTTGTCAAAAACCATTTGCTGGGCGCCCGATGATAGAATGCAGCAGCTGTTTGACATGGATCCATCTGAGGTGCGCGAAAGTCAAAAAGTCCGAAATTCCTGATGTTTTCATTTGTTCTGATTGCAGGGAGCACAAAGAAATCGTTTAATTGTTTATAAAAATACAATAAATGTGTAAAAAATATTTTGTAAATTTAATATTATGAGTAGGTTATTTTTCAAATAGCCTGCAATTGTTGGCTGTGTTGAAATTGTATAATAAAAAATGAGTTATAGATATTGCTCATTTGGGTATTACAAGAATTCATATGAATTAACATTTTCTATATTCAACAGATACAAATCAACTTAGGGGGCTTCCTTTGCATCCGAACTTTATAAGCTTAAAATATGGCCTTAAATTGTTAATACAACCGAGATGGTAATAGATAAAAAGAGCCTATTTGCTTTTAATTCTATTATTACACAATGTATTTAATAATCACAAACATGGTATAACTACAAACAAATGTACAAATGTTGAATTAAAGAGATGCAATATATTTTTACCAAAACATTTTCACTTATATATTTCTTGTTCCAATTCTAATTGGAAAATTTAAATCTAAGGATGACACAATAGCCATTAGATTGTATAAAATAAAATTCATATCAAATCAAAAGTCACTTTTATTATAATGCAACATTTATTTGGTTAGGTTTTACAAATTTTCTGCACAACAATTCTTTATTTTATTTGTGAAAATGTTTATTCCTATGCATCTTGTTTAAATTCATTAATGTTTTCTTGTGTGACTAGATGTACATTTTCGTTTTATTGTTATCATATAATATCATGAGTGTTTTAAATCATGTTGTTTGGAAACTTCCAGATAATACATCTGTGAATCTGTTTATTTTTTATTTTATTTTATTTTTTAATTTTATATAATTATGGTTGTTACAAAGAATGATTATTCCATAGATGTCATTTATGTGAACCATTTGTAGTTTTACAATAGTTTTATTTCTACGTGTATAATTTGATGATGATGGTCAGAATTTGCATGATTTAATTATAGGGTTTTTACCTGATTTAATTGTTTTAAATAAATTTGTGTTTTTTGAAAATGAAAGCCAAAGAAACGTCACTTGTACAATAGTATCAAAAAAAAAATTTTTTTTGTTTATAATTAAGAACAATTTTAACAGACTCAATATTTTTATTTTTAATAAAAAAAAGTTAAACATTTGTTAATCTCTTCTGGAATCACAGTAATTTTTATGTCATTGTCATTGTCACCCAAGCCATCTTCTTGAAAATTACTTAACTAAGTATTACTACATTTGGTTAACATGGATGAAATGCGACTTTATTTTCAAAATTGTGTTTATATAAAATGTTTTTGAATGCGTAGATAGGCATCTTTGCAGAATGTAAGTAAATAATATTGATTCATAAGCACTAAGAGACAGATCTAATTATGAATCATTTTTTCAAATAGGTTCTAACTCTTCATTTACAAACTTTAAATGAAAAAGAAAAACAGTCATTATAATTAACACCGAAAAAGCCTTTGGAGGTAAAAAGTCATGTTATTTTAGTTTCCTTCTTGAATAGAGGCTAATTAGCAGCCATTGTTTTAAAAGATAAATCTAGCACAAGGAGGAAAATGTACTATGTACAGAAGTTTTTTTACAATATAGTTGTTACCTGTACTACTTGAGTGTTAGCCTTTTGCCAAGACTGNTATATATTTAAAATTAGTCCCCATTATAGAAAATAACTGAATGTTTAAGTATTATGGCCATGATTTGTTTATCACATTTTGCTGAGGGCCTCGAATAGGATTATCAACCCGTTCATGCTGATATGTAAATCAAAAGTGTGAGTATAAACCATTGGAAAATTTATGTTTACTTTTTATCATAAATAGTAAATGTGATGTAATATTTTACAAACCACACAATTGCATTTTTTTTTATAGTTTTACTACATTAAGACAATAAATACTTGAATAATATTAAAATTAATTTTTTAGGATAAATATAATGATCAAAATACTTGAACCATCCAAATTTTCTTATTACCAAGTAAGAGTGCCATGTCAAACTCAGTGATAAATAACATGATTATAGATGTCTGATTAATTTTTAAACCTACTGCAACTTGTGATAAGTACAAGATCATGGCTGTAGTCCATTTTTGTACATATAAAGTTGTGTAGACGCTTGAGTATGACCACAATCAGGATCATTCAGATACGCTGGGAAACATCTGCTTAACTGCTCCTGAAACATCAAAGAGCACAATTTTATCAACATTATGATTAAAATTAGTTTGAAAAAAAAACCATATTATTATTTTTTATTTAGTTTTAATGTGTTGTTTAGAATCAGCTAAGTTTGTAAGTTGTTTAATTATTTATATTTACTTTATTTTATTTTGGAACAAACTATAATTATTAATAGTGAAATATGTAAAGTTTTGATTCTATAGAGGACAGGTCCTTGTCTTTTTTTCCTTAGTATTTGTATTGTTTGTAATCATGCTCAAGTGTATACTCAACGCATGGCCGTTTGCCTTTTATATGAAATGAATGAATAACATGTGAAACATGTAATTGGATCTTGGTGTTGTTTTTATTTATTAAGAAAAAGTCATATTTTGTTTAATTATTGTACTCTGAATTGACAAAGTAGGAAAAAACCCATAGAGCCCATACGTGTTGATTTAATTTTATGAAAATGTTTAATCAACACATAAAACACAAATGTCAAAGTTACCATTACTACGAATAAATTGTATATAATGAAAATTGGTTAATTAAAAAAAAAAATTAATATTTATGTATTACTTTCCTATAGAAGAGTGCCATAGATTTATTTTTATTATTAGAGTTATCTCTTGCAATAATAAACCAAACGATGTACAAAATGTTAAACCTTCCTACAAATTTTTTTAATTTGTGTCAAAATTAAACGTTTAGTTTTAAAGTGTAACAATTCACAGAATACTCATTTATACAAAATACTATATAAATGTTCATTGGCAAATTTGTCTAATGTTTAAACAAATCCATTATATTTCGTCGTCCATTGACCAAATTACTTACTTCAATTAATTAATTAATCTTTTTATGTAAGGTTTTGGTTGAAATGAAAAAATTAGTGCCGCAAGTGGGATCCGAACCCACAACCTTTGGCTAAATACACCGCTGCTCTACCACTTATCACGATAGCTCATGTGGTAGAGCAGCGGCATATTTAGCCGAAGGTCGTGGGTTCGAATCCCGCTTGTGGCACTAACTTTGCCATTTCAACCAAAACCTTACATAAAAAGATTAATTAATTGAAAGTGTAAACAAATGTTTAAGAGATAGTTTCTGTCTAAATAATTCAATGTTGCTTGCGATTTTTGAGAACAATGAAGTTTTTTTTTTTTTTTTAATTTATTTATTATTATTATTATTTTTTTTTGAAAGTTTTGATTTAATAATACTGAATCACACAATGGTCAATGGCTCAAAATGGTTTTTATGTTAAATTGGAATCCAACTCTTGTATTATAATACTGTTATGTTTCTTTTCTTTTAATGTTAATAGAAGTGCAATGTTAAAATAATCCTAAATGGTGACGTAAACAAATTGGGCTGTACATTTGACCATTTGATTAAGAAAAAAAGGCATTTAATTTGCTCCTATTGAGAAAAAAATGTTTTTGGCAGTATTGTAAGTTTTTTTTTGTCAATACTCCAACGATTTTAATAATTTTTTTTTTATATGATGCACATCAAGCAACAGAAACACTTTTTTAAGTGTAATTGTTACTAATTGTCTTTTATTCGTTTATAAATATGGATGGTATTAGCTTGCCACTCATCAAAGCTATTGTTTTGTCATTTTAAGAAAATAATAAATAGAATGAATAAAAGTCCTTAGTCATGCACTCAAATTGGGTTTATTTTATTCACTAATGTGGTTAGACACATATACGTGCATCTTAATTTTTGTCCTAGTCGTAATTATAAAAGCCTGGGTGTATGTGCGTATCAGAGAGAATAGAAAGAAAGATTTACATATATTGGATATTTTACTGGTAGCTTAGCTAGTGAAATTGGTTAAAAATTTCTTGAAAATTTTAATTCAGAACATAGATACTATAATTATAAAAATATTTCATTATAGTATAATATGTAATATAGATAAAAGTTATACCATGAGTGGTAATTCATTGTCTTCAGAGCATATACGCTATATGTAATTATAAAATATATTTTATTATTTGTTAAGAAAGTTTATGTGCTCTGAAGACAATTTTATTTTCTTATAAAACAATGTATCTATTTTGATTAAAATGCTTTAGTGTTTGGTACTTAAAGCCTGTAATAAATCGACATTAAAATTATTTTTTCTTAATTATTGTCATTAGAATGTAACTGATTGATATCTCAAAATTTTATACTTACCAAAAAATGATTCAATTGGAATTTTCAAAACGGACAAAAATAGTTGAGATTTTCTTTGTTGCACCCGATTTGTATTTGTACATAAGTTTGCTGGTTTTCTTATCGTTTATAATTTTTATAAGATCACATTCAAGAATACAAATATATTTTTGAAATATGAAGCGACAGATTCATTTTTGAAATACAGTAGTCAAAATTTAAAAACTGTACTAGAGTTACATTTTTGCACATAAATTAATATTATGTAGAAATTAGGAGAGTATTTCATCAAAAGTAATTCTTAGCACATTTTGTAATATAATGTAGATAAGAATATAAAAAAAAATTTCTTGTTAAAATTGTCAACTAATGAAATTGAGCTTTACATATTTGATTAAGAAATAGTTTATAAACTAAACTTGAAAGAAGTTGAATGACTAAACTTTAAAATTGTATTTTGAATAAATGTATAAATTTAAATGTGTGCTTGTTTAATGTAGTATTCAAATATGACGATAATAAAAGAAACGCACATAACATTTTTGTCACTAAAAATTTTCTGTTCCACTGTTAAAATGATAAGATAAAGATCATAAAAAATTGTTTGTCATTATGCTTGTAAAAAGCTAAATGGTTTTTAATTTATATATTTCCAAATGTAGGCGCATGAAAAACTTTGTAAACACTGCTTAAATGTCACAACAAATACAGATTCAAAATAATAAAACTATTTAAAATAAAATTTTATAGTTATATTGAGAATGTATTAGCTTAAATCTGGATGTTGAGTTAATTCAGAAAATAAAACAGCCATGAAAATATGTTAGCTCAAATAAATCAAAAGAATGATTGTGATTTCTGTTTATTTATTTATTTTTTTAGCCTGATACTTTTGACTTAGACAAATCTTAACTAGCTCCTTTACATATGGTTTAATTGTTTATTCTATAGCATTGATGTGTTATAGAACAACACAATCCCTTTGTAGGGATTTTTTACTCCACTTTGGACCTATATAGATAGGTCATTGTGGAACCTTTAGCACTCTCTGTTGTGCCTAGTTGTAGTTCTGGTCCCAAACATGAGAAGGCTGCCACAATTTAGCTAGTTGGACTGCCTGTTTCCTTACCATAATGTCCCGGTACCCACCTCACTTTGTATATTCCTAGGGCTGTTAGGCGATTTAGGCACTCCCAGACTACTTTGGAGTACAGCATACATATTTAGTGCCTTTTAGTTGTCTGACTGTCCCAAAATATGTAAACCTGTGCACCTTTTAGTTTATTTGTATACTACTCAGCTTGGAAAATAGTTGGAACCAGTCCAAGGGGTTTTGCTAGGCCGTAATTCACCCCTTTACCCCTATCCTATGTTCCACACACTGGTGCACTTAGTTGTGATTCTAGTTTACATGGGTGAGAGGTCTGACCTATTGACTAGTTGGTCAGCCTGTTCCTTTTCTCCTTATCCTTTCATGCCTCGGAACCCACCTCAGGCAATTTAGGCATAATCAGACTAGTTTAGACTAAAAGAATAAGCGTTTAGTGACTTCATGCCCTTTATTGCTCCGTGACTGTCCGAAAGATCCATCTTTCATTTTACCCCTACATATACACCCTTATACCATCTTTGATTCATGTTAGGCCCCTTCCTGAAACCTGCGTTCTTCCAAAGATCTTTGATATCTATGACCACTTGGGAGGTGACAGAGTTGAGTTCCCCTCATAATGTCAGTTACTATTAGTTTTTAGACCTTTTGTATGTGAATCTATAGCTGTTGTGGGACAATTATGCATTGATTCCGTTATATTAAGAGTCTTTGTAGACTTTGCTATAGGTTTTGTGTCTATGCAGCGTGTTTTTCCACTATACCAGTGCTTCATGAGACTAAGGGTCTGACCGTAGTGACATATAACCAATACTCCATCTTACAGATTATTAACCAGTTTCGCTGCATAATTTCTGACCAATGTTTAGTGTGTTTTGCATATGATTCAACAATTTTTCTATTTATGATATCTACCACGTAAAACCTATGGTATGGTATTCTCAACCGTTAAGCTCTTTGATTAGGTCTTCTACCAGTAGCAACCATAGAAGTGGTTTGTTTGTTATGGAGGAAAATTCTCCTATGGAAAAAACACTTGTTTTTCTTTACCATATAGTTAAAACTTATCTTTTGTAAATTTTCAATAGGAAAACTTAAATTCGCTAAACAACCACGGAGAAATTTTTAGACAGTGAGTCCCATTTTTGTACATCAAAACTGTAATATATTTTTAATTTTTTTAATTACATTTACAAAATGTCATTAAATTTAATTTTTTATTAGGGTTCGNACAAATTTCACTTATATAACAATAAAAATATAAATTTCATAGGAATTACGACAGTCGCCTGTTAACTTTCTTTTGACATTACCAAATTACAATCCAATCCGAGATTAGACTCATTTTTATTTCATTAGGTTTGTATAAATATATTTATTTTTTCGGAAAGTGTGATTTTTAACATGCTGTGGGGAAATATCAATAGGGCTTGATACCTTCATGCTTGTGATTTGATCTGAAATGTTGAAATTATAAGAGTCAAATTAATCCTATATACTTTCAAAAAAAAAAAAAAAAAAAACTTACTTTGTTTCATATGTCGATGTAAAGACATTTGAAATTGCACATCATCAAGGTTATCATATTCATCTGGAGGAAGAACATGATCATTGTACTGCTAAAATAATAAGCATTAATAGATCGGTGGTGTTATTTATTGAATTTATAAACTGTAGAAACTATTTATGAAGGTGATCTTTTATTCATTGATGTTTTTTACAAGTGTCAATTTTAATGTCATACTTATCTTTGGAAAAGCAGAATTGGTGAAAGGGATCCGCTAATGCCAACTGGGGTCTAAAACCGAGTATGACTACGGAAATAAACCAATGACTATAATTCAAATAAGCCTTGGGCAATATGCCATTAAATTTCAATCAGAATTGAGACCTGTTAATAACGGGCAGCAATACAGGAACCTCATTGGTAGTAAAGTCCATAGCTGTTTGCGATGGCATCAAGGCCCTTTCGAACATTGGGGGAAAACAACATAACCTTGTTTCGGGATCAGAACATACAGGACAGAGGGACAACGAGGTGGCTGATTGTTGAAGGAAAATTCAATCAGGACACCTATCGGCCTTGATCCCTTTTACGGCAGACTAAATTGCAGATCCATCAGACAACGGGTTAAAAATAAGTCCTCGGTTCAATGGGATTAAATTCCAGGAGAGAGGCATGTAAAAAATTCATTAAAAGACTCTCACAGGTACTAACGGTAGAACTATACAAACTAGGGTTTGTTAAGACTGGAATAATATTTGGACTGCAGACTCTGAAGGTGTATGCATAGACTTGGAGCAGCGGAAACAAGCCTGTATAGATATTGCAAGTAAGAAGAAGAAGTGGAACATGCCACTTGGCGAAAATAACAAAATTACCTTTATTTAGGTACCAGGGCAGATAAATTGGCCAAGGAAGGTTCAAATTTATAAGCATAGATACATCGGACAATGGGTTAAACAGTCCTCAGTTCAATTGGGAAATTCCAGGACAGAGGGATGCAAAAAGTTCGTGAGCTTTGCAGAAATCAACGACAGAACTACTAAACTTAGGACATGTAGGGTAGAATGATAATGATTGGTGATTGGACACTGCAGATTCTGGAGATGCAACCTTGCCTGGGCAGATATTGCCACGAATAAGAAGCAACAGTGGAATATGTTGTTAGCTGTTTGGTGCGAAGGTGTACGCAGATTGAGATTCATACTCCTGGTAGAGAAAAAGCCAAGGCCTGAAGGATACAGATGATCTTAAAGCACTGGGATCTGGTTAAACACCTTAAGATTAACAAAGAGCTCTAGAAAAAGAAATGACACAATAGACCAATATTGGTCATGGTATGCATGGTTGTAAAGAGGCCTACTCATTTCAACTGCATTAATTTATATTTGACATTTTCAAGTTCCTGATATAAGCTGAAAATCAGCATAAAATAAGATGAAGAAAATGAAATTTTGACAATTTTTTCCAAAAAAGAACTCCACCTCAATATTCTAACCACCAATGTATTTGCATAACATTTTGTTTATTTGTACAGAAGATAATAATTGCAAGATGCAATGACAGATTGATTCTAAAACTAAATAAAATAAAATTTAAATAGGGGATAACCTGTGAAACTGTTTCGAATGAATCTCAGTGGCCCTAAATTCCAAACCCAATGTACTTACAAGTGGATGTTTTTCAACAACACCAGAACCCTGTGTCTAATAATAATAATATTTTGAGAAAAAATTGTTATTTGTAAAAAAAAAAAAAAAAAAAGAATTTATGGATGTTACATACAAGTCATGCAGTTATCTTTATCTGCCTATCCTTGTGGTTTTAATCTGTCAGGCACATTTTGGGGCTTTTCACCATCTTCAGTTAAGTCTGGGTGATTTTTATTTTTCTGAACAATTTTTCTGACAGGCAGACCACAACGATCGGTATTGACCAAATTATATGAATAATCAGTTATAATTCTTTTCATCATTAAGTACCTTGCTTTTAGGAGTAGGAAAATTATTGACATCCACAATGGAAGATCCCTGGTAGATAAAAGGATGAAAATCATGAGTCAGTTTTTCTTTACTGGCTTTAGGCATTTGAAATGTAGCGTATGGGTAAATTTCATCAGCGTACTCTAAAAAATTATACAAATTAAATGTTTTGTTAAAATGTAGAAGCACATTTAAAATTATTTTACCAGGATCTACTCTGTTTGTAGGTTCCGCTTTTTTATCCATCGCTGAATAATACTCGGGTTGTGGCATCACTTCAGCGCTTGGCTCTTCTAAATTGTTGCACTTCCAAATTTCTATAAATCGATTTATGAGTCATTTTCAAATAAGGACATTAGATTTTTAAATATGCATACTTTGTTTTAGGCATATTATTATAGTCACAATTGCAAGTATAAGAGCCAGTATTGATGCGATTATAGGCAAAGTTGTGTGTAAATCTAAATAAAACGGCTTCGGCTGTTCCCTCGGCTCCCAAGGAGTATCGATTTGGCTTTCTTCTACAATTAAAATTGTCAAATATAAAAAAATTGTTCAATTTCATCATTCTTTTGTGTGTCTATCCTACCTCCATTAGCTGGTTTAGTTGTTGTGTGAAAATAATGGCTGATTTGCCCTGCAGATGTGTGGGAGATGATGCAGATTTGGTAAAATGTCGACGGTTGTAGCCCAGACATTACATAGTTAGACCCAGGAAGCCACTCACCAACTGTTTGCAATGTTTTTATATACTTGATTAAAAATGCATTATTTAATTTGGCAATAATAACAATAAATAAAAATATTTTATAATGATTTATCACACCATAACAACAAAACAAATTAAGTATTACACACTCAGGCCTAAATGTTGGTCAAATTAGGAATTTTTGAGCAAGCAAAATGATATATTAGCTGCAATACACACCAATCACTCATTTTTATTTAAAAATCATCATTGAAAATTATAATATAATTTAATTTAAACATATCTTTAAGCAGTAATTCATGGTCGTAGACAACAGAGATTTCCGGTATACTGATGGATCAAAGATGGAATCCATGCAATCCAACTCCATGCACAGTTGTTTATAAAGAAGAAAATGAAAGGTTCACGGATTTAAATACTTCCTATGGAAAAAAACACTTGTTTTTCTTTACCATATAGTTAAAACTTATCTTGTGTAAATTTTCAATTGGAAAACTTAAATTCGCTAAACAACCATGGAGAAATTTTTAGACAGAGTCCAATTTTTGTACATCTTTTGGAAAGGGTTTTTTTTAATGCTAAAGTTAGCATCTCTAACAACAGGAAATAAGAATGATAAAAAGGCCCATTTGTAAGTATGTCGGGTTCGAATTCAGGGGCACAGAATTCAAACCCAGGACCTTTACTTTACAGTGATGAGCGCCGTGTCAATTGATCTTTGGTTCATCTAAATGGTAAATATAATCCATAATTTATTCGTCAACTTATATCTAATTTTATTTTGAAAATTTCCAACTGGTACAGATAGTAGCAAATAAAAAAACTAAATTGTAATTTTCCTCCCGATCAAACGAATCTTTTAACAGGTGGTAATGAACGTTACATTAATCACAAAACTGTAATATATTTTTAATTTTTTATTACATTTACAGAATGACATTAAATTTAATTTTATAACATTTTTCAATTGAATTGGCACAACTCTGGGTTAACGAACTGAAGTTGAGTCAATAGAATTTTTTATTTATAGCCTCACAAGAAAAATATGCAGTTTGCTACTGTTAATTGATAAAAATCAAACATTTGGCACCAAAGTTGTGTATTTTATATACTACATCTGTATAAACTAATACTAGTGCACTCTGATTGATATATTGTATGCAAGGTTAAATAAGATTTTATAAATAACTTAGTTTACATTTAACTTAACCTGTTATTAGGCCATTACTACATAAATGTATCAATAAACATATATTTCACATCAATACATTGATATATTTTTAAATAATATACTTTTGGTTCTGAGAATTTATATAATTGAATTAATAAAATTAATAGTTTAAATATTTCTACAACTATTTGGGTATTGATATTGAACTTTTTCTATTCCAACAAGGAAAAGCTTTTATTACACTACTTTTAAACACATATTCCTTTTCAAATAGTAATAAGATATTTTGCATCAGTAAATCTGTCAATACTTTTGTTCACCTAATTATACACATTTCTTTTATTAAAGTACAAAAAACTGAATTAAACATTGATTTTTTGATGGATCTGTCAGCCACACTTATTTTACAATGTAAGCTATGATGATTTAAATACTAATTAAATGCTTATTCATTTACTTAATTTGCAAACACATTCAAACAGATTTTATACATATTGTTTCCTGTATAGAATTTTCTGAAGGCAATTTTCATATCATGAAATGTGGTAAATCAAGTGTTAATAAAATAATTATCTTCATAGAATATTAGTTATAATTGCTGGATGTGTTTGAATACCAAAGGGAATTAACAGAAGACAGTTTGTTTGCTTAATTCTTTCTTTGAGCGCTCAATAATGCTCTTTGAAATGAACAAGTCAAACATATAAATTTATACAAAGTTTGTAAAAGAACAATAAATATTTCACATTTATCATGGGATGTGATCGGACAGGATTGATATTTAATATAGCTTCTGATACTTTGTCGGACATCATTTCAGTTTTAATGAACTTGGCACAAATAGTTCCTAGCAGTGCAGAATGAATTAGCTGCAAAATACATCTATTAAAATCGTGAAATGAAAAAAGTTAAAAAAAAAAAAAATAATGGTAGGAATTTAATTTATTAACATTATAATCATAATACATAATATGCAATAAAGATACATAATTTTCATATCTAAGTTGCTTTTGATACTTAGCTTTGTTTAAGAAATACGCACTACAAATAACATTCATTAGATTACAGAATATTTCTCTAAATTATGATATTTTAAGGTTCATACAATATATAACAGCAGTGAAAATCAATAGTGAAAAGTTATTTCGCTGTTTACAAAGAGAGATATTATACATATATCAAGATTGCGTTTGATTATAATGAATATAAAGACAATATCACAGGTTAATAAGCGATGAAATTACAAATGTTCTTAAATAAAAATCATTGACATTCAAAGCATTGAAATACTGAAGAAATCAACAGCTTCAGTTAAACAATAAAATTCTCAATTATTTTTACAAAATAATCTTCAATTATTATCTATAAAAAAAAATCAGAACTGTTTCAATTAGTACTGTATTAAAACTAAAATGTAAAAAAAAATACAAAATCGTTCTACTTTGATAGGGAGTAATTTATTTTCTCGAGTGTGATGACATTCAATAATTATAAAATTAACCCTGCCTTCAATTAATAAATGCCTTAAAGTACTTATTCAAACCGCTTTTTTAAATATAATATATTTGAAGACCAATTGCCAAAAGCAGTAGTATATATACTATTTTTATATATTTTGTTACACATTTTTAAAATTTTAATGTAACAGTAGATTGAATAATTCCTAGTTTAGTCTANTTACATACTTATGCTAAAGTAGAATAAAGGCATAAATGTTTATGATTTTAACTCCTAACTAATGCGAGAATGCACTAAATGCCTGATGTCCCTAAGAGAACACAACAAGGCTACGTTGAGATGGTTTTCGAGAAATAAAGGTATGGAAAGAAATGAACATGCTGGCCAATTAGCCAAAGAAGGGGCAGATGTTCTTATGGGACCGAAACCACCGAAAATTACTTACAAAAGAAAAACACTAGACGAACACCAGGTTTGAGACAAGCTAACAGATTTATAATTCTCTCAAAAAGGCAAAAATTCGAAGAAAATTATAGGTCTCTAGCCACAGCCTACTTAACTACTGTCTAATGAATAATAGGTAAAGATGAGACCAAAACTTTGTCAAGAGGAATGTGAGACATTGGCACATGTCTTTGTGAATGTGAGGTCTAGTCTGTATGGTACAGCCACTTCGGTAAGGCAATTCTCACACTAAGTCAAGAAGCAAAGAGTGACCAAGGAAAGTGCTTATATTTATACGCAAGATAATTTTAGAATAATAAAGAAGGCAATACAATTAATTCTTTTTTAAGCAGATAAAAGTTCCATGTGTCCTTTTGTAGAGTGCCCTTGGCTCCATTAAAGAGAGTGTGTAGGAATGCCACCCGATATGAGAACTGTGCATGAGTTAGGTTAAAGAAAACAGGGTTGTTTTATTGTATGTAGTTCTGATCTTGTTTTCTATATGTTTAGAGTGAATGTATTTACTAGCATGAATATGTGAGAGAACTGATTGTGGAATATAGAACCTCATCGACCCTTAATTTGATTAGTACATAAATAATTGTAAAGGGTGATGGAGTGAATATCTAGTATTCCACTACCCTATTTGAGTGAATGAGTGTGAATTTAATAACTGCATGCATTGGGAGCTGAAATGACCTAGCCGTTGACAGCCGCAGGAGTCTAACTTCGGTGTAGGACGGGTAAGTTCAAGGTCTGACCCTGCACTGCCTAAATCTGATGTAGGTCATTCTGTTCAGATGAGTATGTACAGACATGTGCAGAATTGAGCTTATTATAAATTAATAAAAGACATCATCAATATATGTTTAGTGTGAACTGATACCAAAAACCACATACCTAGGTGCCATTTGCTATTTCTTGTTTTTCTTTCTATCACAAAATGCGTTACGGGGCATTCAAAGAACCTCCACAGTTCCAAATGGACTATGATTGTATTTGACGTTGTTGTTAATGCCTGAGAAGAAGTATAAGTTGCATAACACAAATTAATTTACTGTACGAATAATGCTAGTCATGTAGTATTGTAATGTACTTGGTCAGGAAGAGGTGGCTCAGGTGCAGGCGCCAATGTTGACAGCTGTAATATATCACTGAGAGGCCCCATTCCTACTCGGTTTTCTGCACTTATTCTAGCTTCTATTGTAGTACCACATTGCAGATTGCTTATTGTGAATTCATCAGCACTATTGGTGAAATTGATTTCATTCCAATTCAACGATTTCTAAGACAAAAATGCATTTGATTATATTTAGACAATGATAATTCAGAGGTCGTGAGATGCGGTCTGGTGTGACGTAGGTTTTAGAAAAACATTTTCTTTATTGTGCCAACGTTTCGATCTTTATAAAGATCATCTTCAGGGCCTGGGATTTATAAACATTGTTTAAATTTTACAAATACATGTAGGATGTGAAAAAATGAATATATACAATGCTAGAAATTTTCGCTTTAAAAAAATTGAATTTATTATAATGCTAGAAAATTTTAGATTAAAAAAATGAATTCATACAATGCTAGAAAATTTTAGATTAAAAAAAAATTATACAATGCTAGAAAATTTTAAATTCAATCAAAGTATTTGTACTCACTCAAATGTTTGTTTTCCGTGTAGATGTGTCATTCTTGTCTGTCGTGTTGAGAGTGCCAGTGAGATATTGATGTTTTATAATTATTCAGAAATCGTGAGATGCGGTCTGGTGTGATGTAGGTTTCAGAAAAACATTTTCTTTATCATGCCAACGTTTCGATCTTTATTGAGATCATCTTCAGGGTTCAAAGTGTTTGTCTTCTGTGTAATTGTGCTATCCTTGCGTGTCATGTTGAGAGTGCCCACACTGATTGATATGAGCCCTGAAGATGATCTCAATAAAGATCGAAACATTAGCACGATAAAGAAAATGTTTTTCTGAAACCTACATCACACTAGACCGCATCTCACGATTTCTGAATAATTATCGATTAACGGTCACTAATCACCACACATTGATGTTTTATGCTCATATACATTGGATTTTGAAGGGGTGGGGAGGGAAGTGGGGAATAGAAAGACATTTTTATATGAGGAGTCGGCTTCTTTGAGGTGAAAGAAGCCGACAATGGGAAAAACGTGGGTAATGGTTCGGCCTGATTATCCTTCAGGCTTATATAGACAGGGATAATTAGGGAAAGGAAAGCCAAATTGTTGAAGAATTTAAATTATGTAGAAATGTTTGATGTATGGAATGTGTTGATTGTTTTATATGTTGCATTATATGTGTTGTGTGATGTGATGATATATGTATGTTATCTATATTGAATTTGATTAATGATATTAGCGTTTTTCTAAAACCTACATCACACCAGACCGCATCTCACCATCTCCGAATAATCATTGACTAATGGTCACTAAATACCACACATTTTTACACACATATATTTAGACAGTTTCACTAGAAACAAAAAATAATTACGTTGAAAATCCTGTATATTAATTTATAACCCAAAAGTGCTAGAGCTTGCTGAGGCCTTCCCCAACCTAAGGTAATATTATGGACAGTGGCCATAACAAGGTGTAATTTTGGAGCACTGGGAGGGCCTGAAAATAAATGTAACATCAAATATTAAATTTAACTGTCTAATGGAAATTATGTTATGTAATGCATAGTTCTTTCTACATTGCTAACCTATTATGTTGAGCAAGTATGAAATGTGATCACTTCCATGGGAATTTTTCACTATGCAAGTATAGTTTCCTCCATGTTTGTTTGTAACATGATTGATGGTAAGTGTCTTATTTGACCAAATCTTGTAACCTGAGGCAGATATGTCCTTGTTGTTCCGTTTCCATGCGGTAATCGGGAGTGGAATACCGACCGAATTGCAAGTCATGTCTACTTTGCTTCCCAAACCGACGTATTTCTCTGATCCAATAGAGTAAATTTTAGCACTTACTGAAACATAAATTTTAAATAAATATTTTGGCTACTGTAGGGTTGTAAATTATCTGTAGACCTTTATCTGCTGGGGTGAATGAAATCGTAGTCGTTGGAACGCTTTCACCTGCTGAATTGACAGCAGACATCCACCATTCATAGCTAATACCAAATTTTATTCCCAACGTTAAGTAATTTATATCTGGCGAGAGGCTTCGAATTTGTACAGAATTTCCTAAAGAGAGCTCTCTTTGGTGTAATTTAACATTGATAAGACGCCCATAGGCCTTCGATGGATGTAACCAACTTATAATAACATTCTGCAAACCACTTTGTACTACTTTCATCTCCTGCGGTGGATCTGGAGCTACATATTTAATAATATATTAAATATCTTGTCAAATAAAAATGTAAATTGAATATAAGGCAATACCTGATTCCATTGTTGTACAAAATATGGGACTACTTTGTGGGCCCATTCCGGCTATCGTGAATGCACTCACTTTGATAGAATATGATGTAAATTTTTCAAGTGATGTTAAAATAAAAGATTCCCTATCTGTCTTTTTTGATTCTTCAAATGCTTCAGCTAAAAATAATTTAAAATTGTGTACATTTTCCAATTCTAACTTTTGTGTCTACTTCGAATATTCGTATTAGCTAAAACAACGATTATTTCTTCACTTAAGGTGAATTTACTCATGTATAAAAACAGAGCTGGAAATGGGGGGGATGGGCTAGGTTAGGTTGAGCTGGGTGAAGTTAGGTTGTAGGGTTAGGTTTTCTGATATTTACTAATTGTTTGCTTAAATGCTAATGAACCGTATATAATAATGCACCTCAGAATTAATCTTAACCATTTTTAATTTAGCTGAGTTAATTTTAATTAATTATGATAATGATATAAAAAAATCAACAATAAACTCAGCAAATTATAGCCTCTAAATTCTTAAAAACACTTTTTCAATAAAGAAAAGCTGTACAACCTTGTGATGCTATTTTCTGAGGTTAAACCACATGAGTGTGGTTAGGTTAGGGTTTGATTTTTCTAATATTTATTAATTATTTAACAGTTTAACATGTTGAATGCGGCATATGCTTGGCCATTTTGGTTGACCACAGCGGAACCCAAATTACCATGTAAAATAGACCTCTGGTGCTTAAAAACAATGTGAATGAATTTCTTATTCTTATTGTGTTTATCCAAGTGATATAATGAGGCAACAGTTGTATTCCCTGCAGTTATAAATAATGAAGCATGCAATCTGAAGAACGTTTGTCCCATTTGGGTGTGTAGTTCAATAAAAGTTGTTTTTACTTTTGATAATAATTTTTCATTTAATTTATGCAATCATACACAATGGGTAAATAATTAATTAAAATAACCACACATACACAGGATAAATAAAAAAATCACTTCCAGTAAAAAACAATTGAAATGACCATAGTCTTCTGCAGTCAATGTGTTAAATATAAAGTAAGAGAAGAAGAACAAATTACAAAAAAAGTAAGAGAGATCAGCATAAAAATTACAAAATTAAATCTATGAAAAAAAATTTTTTTTTGCAGTTATTTATAAACTTACAATCTACAAGATCTACAACACTGTGGTTTCTTGCTATTTAATAAGGTAAAATCTCATAAGTCTGGTTAGGTTAGATTAAGTTAGGTTGAGTTAAGTTACATATGCATGATTCAATGTTTTTCCATGAAATGGATAAAATATGTGAGCGTGAAGTTTTTGTTATAGGGCAGGAACCAATGAGGGTGACATTCGGGACTGGCTGGGAGCTGATTAGAAATGATATCACCTATGTTTTGTTATTATGATTATTACATTAATTGAACGTGAAAACAATTTTAAATGTCTGGCAGAATTATTTAGTTTCATTTAACTTATTAAAAAATAACATTTAGAAACTTACTTAATATGTCATTAACTGGTGGTATTTTCAGGTAAGTTATTTTGTAACCAAGTATTTTTCCATTTTGCTTCGATTTAGGAGGTTTTGTCCAACGAATATCCAAACGCTGTGAGCTCACTGCTTTGCAGTTTACATCTTTCGGTGAGTCGTCAGGTGCTATTGAAATCAAATAAAACAATTGAAAAAAATTTAAATATTTAATTAAAAAGAAAGAAAAGATCGCAAAGGTTTACCAGCTTCCAGAGTTGTACAGAAAACAGCCTGACTTGTTAGCCCACTTCCCATTATATTAATTGCCTGAATAGTTATTTCATATTTTGTGAAACTTTTAAGTCCAGTTAATGTATGAGAAAGGCGTTCAATATCTGATGTGAAGTCCAAATTGGTGTAGTTGTATGATTCATCTCTAAATAATAATAAACAACATAGCTTTAACAGAGCAAAGTCTTGTTTGAAATAAATAATTTTGTTACATCATTTGATTGCCAATCATCACAAATTGTAATTGGATATTTAGCCATATATGCATATAATTGTTAAAAAAAAAAAAAAAAAAAAAAAAAAATGCAACTACAAATCAAGTATGGGCTCAGTTGTGAAAAAAAGGTTAAATTTCAGTGTTTTTACATACATGGCTCGCTTGAATCCTATTGTATAACCCGTGATTGGTGCATTTCTATGTTCAGGAACAGGAGGTTTCCAGTTCAATTCAATTTTGCTATTTGAAATTGGAGTAGCTATTATTTCAATGGGTGCTCCAGATGGAATTTCAGGCCCTTAAATTTTTTGCCATTTAAATTTGACATACAGAACACATTGCAATAATAACAATAACTACCAGTTTTAGCAGAAACAATTTCACTTGGCGGCGATGGACCAACATGATTTACAGCAAATACACGAATGTGATATTTTGTTGAAGGATGTAAATGTTGTATTTCATACCAAGTCCAAAGTTCTTTTGTATCTTCAGAATTCAACCAATTATCTATAGATCAGGGAATATTGTATATTTTCTAATTTCTTGATATAAATGCATAATATTTCATTGTAAACCTTGCACATACCTGGATCTTTTGTAAAAGAGATGGAATAGTGAAGAAGAGGACTATTGTTATCTTGGGGTTGCATCCAACTAATTTTTAAACTTCTGCTGGATGTTTCAATAATTTTCACATCCTTTGGAGGTTCCGGAACATCTGTAATATAATATAAATTTAATTTGTTTTGTAAATTTAGTCAATAAATATATGAAATTTTTTATAATGTATTAATTTACCTTGAATCGACAAATGTACTACCATTTCATCGCTTCCGAATGAATTGGACGCCGTACACACATACTTTCCTGAATCGGTTTGCATCGTGTTTTTGACGGTCAACTGTGATTTTATGGTTTTTGCCTCTTCCAGAAAAGTTTCTTTCAGTTCATATCTGCCAAAAGATTACACTCCTTAATAATGGAAATATGTAATATTATCAGAAAACCTACTTGTCAGAACTGGATGTTATCGTAATGTGGTTGCGCTGCCATTTTACAACTAGAGGTAAATCACCTCTTGCCTCACATTTTAAGACTGCTGAGACACCTCTCGTTGCTAATACTTTACGCCCACCAGACACAAAATTAGGAAGAGCTGAAAAATGTATAAATAATAACTATGAGGGTAAATAGACAGTGATTGCTTTTTAGAATGCATTAAATTGGACTTATTTACAACTATGAATAAAATATTGGTTACCATTGACATGTAAAAATATAACAGCGCTTAAGCCTGCTCCAATCCCGTTATGTGCTTCACATAAATAATATCCTTCATCTTCATCAGAGGCACTACTCACAGTATATGTGCCGTTTTCTGTTCCTGACAGCTTTTCACCAAACTGTGTTGAATCTTTACCTGCCGGCATGAGTGCAATTTTTAAATTTCATTCATAAGTAAGTGTATAATATGCCACAATAATAAACATAATTTTTTTTTGTTTTTTTTTTTTTGCGTTATGATCTATGCATATTAGCCATGGTGACAATTCTTATATGTGTGTACAAATTGGGGGGGTTATCATGAAAAAAGGGCCAGAGGCGACGGTGGGAATCAAACTCACGACCGAGGCGTGAGAGTCTCTCATGCTAACCACTCGGCTACTGCGGTCCCCAATAAACATAATTACAGTAACAAATACTCCTGCTGTTGATGTTTGAAATTTTGTAAAGATAATATTTTGTGATAATAAGAAATATATGTATATATATATAATTACCAACTGACTTTCTCCAGGTAAGTGCAGGCTTTGGGTAGCCATCTGCACTGCAATGTAATGATATTGGTTGACCGACAACAACATTTACATCATGAGGTTCAACAATCCATTCTGGTGGCACTGAAAAGTGATTTTGATATAAATAATTTTATTTTTGACTCAATTTTGTGAAAATTAAATATTTTATTAACTGATTGATCAGAGGAAAGTATACACAATATAAATATGATGTTCATGTACTTTTTTACTGCATTAGCTTTTATGGTGAATTAAATGTTTTTTGAAATACTTAATTTTAATGCACAATAATAATTTCAACAAAGATTTATGCTTCTATTATGATATTTTTTGTTTGTTTACTGAAAACCATTTATGTGGGAGTTACATGTGTAACAATAAACATTGTTTTTAAATAGTTTAGTGATTTATTAAAGTATTTTTATGGTGACAAGAAAAAATTTTACTAAAATATTCTAGAAATAGCCAGTCAAAAGCTAGAGACATATTTTTATTATTTTAATATAATTTTATTTATTACGTAATTATTTTATTTCAGGGAATCAGATAGTGTGCTTAAATATTTCGAGGACAGAATTGATCAAATAACTTTTAAATATATGTGTTAGTTATTTTCAGTACTTATATTTTATAGTTTTTAATTTTAAATATACATTTCATTATTGTTTAGTTATTGGTGCATCTCTTATAATAACAGTAATGCTTCTTTATGCAGTAGTAAAATATCTAATTTGTACGGAAATATCACTTATTCATTTTATATAATCAAATGACAAGTCAATATCCTCAAAAATGTATGAGGAAAAAAATACATTTTTTAGTTACAAATAAAAATATGAATTTATTATTAGTGCAGTGCAGTGCTTTGAATGGTGCATAATCAGTGCAACACTCATGCGATTTTACCTTAGAAAATAGCAGGAAATCAAGGTTGTAGAGCTTTTCTTTGTTAAAAAAGTATTAAAAAATAAAAAATGTAAATTTATAATTTACTGAAAAAAAATCCTCCAAATAATAATTTTAAAATGTGTGTTTTGTTTTGTGCAGATTTAATTGTTGTACGTTTTATATTGATTTCTCTTATTTTCCCAATCATTAATTAAAACTAACTTGGCAAAATTCAAAATGATTAAGAAGTAATTTTGTAGTGTATTATATGGTATATTAGCTTTTAAGCAGTACATTTAATGATAAAAAAAAAACCTAACACATTATTTTAACCCTAACACTAACTCAACCCTGACCTAACCTAACTCTAACTAAATTTTAATAAAAGTAAAGTAATTTTTGTCTTACAGGAGGTCTTAATATCCAAGTACAATTGGGTGTTGCAGACGAATGATCAAACTAATACTTTTGTTCATATTATTCTCAATTAAAATACATAGGCTATGTTGGGATTCAACCAGAACTGCTAATGTAAACACGAGTTGGATGCCCTAACCACTCAGTAAATTTTAATGTTTCTTAAATTCAAAGAGCCATATTAGAAAAATGTTTGACAATAAGATTTACAAATTTTACATGATCTCGTTGGTCTGGATAATAGACAACAATAGTTCATTCAATGTTTTTGCTAATTTCACTCAGATATAAGTCAATGATGGTTTATAAAATATTTGATCTATTTGTGAGAAATTGTGTTGATAATTTTCAATAAATATTATTTTTTACAATGTGAAACTTTTTTGATTTTGTTGTTAAAATAGTTTAATCTGTTTTTAAGTTCAGAATTTTGAAATATACTAATATAAATTGTCAATAGCTAGAAGCTCTTACAGAAATTCACTTTGAAATTTTGTCAAAACTATCATAAATCATAAATGAAAAAAAAAATTCTTTTTGTCAAAAAACTTTACTTAGTCACAGGTTTAAGTTAGTTACAGATATAACAGCAATAAAAGAAAATGAGGAACAATTAGTTTTCAGAAAACTGGTGTCTGCTGCACCATGCCATCACATTTAGTTGTTGTTGTATATTTTTACTTTGAACAATTCTTAATTTGTTATTTTAACAGAATTACTATTTTAATAGCATGGGACCTAAAGACATTATTTTTGAATTAAATTCCTGTACAGTTTCATTAAAAATATAGGTTAAGCCAATTTGTTAACTTTATGTTATGGTATAAAACGAAGCTCAATCACACAGAAGTTTTTTTTTAATATTATTATACTACGAAGTTATACTACACAAAGATTTCAAAAGTCCTTATTTACATATTTACATACACAGGGTGCCCCATGAACAGACACCAATTCTTCAGGTTATCCTACATCTCAAATTGGACTTAAAAGTCCCTTTTTTCCTTTTTTATATTTTTTATTTTTACGAGAGTTTGCAACAGCAGAGGTTTTGTCAACCCTCGGGGGGCGCTAGTGTTTTTGAAAAAAAAAAAAGCCCATTTGTAAGTATGTCGGATTCAAATACACGGTGATGAGCACCTTGACAACAACTAAACATTGCGGCCAGTGACGCCCTAAAAAATAGTCCACATTAGACCAAAGTCTGATTCTTAATTGTATTTGAAATATTTCTTTTTCACAACTTTTACCCAATAAACTAGTGACATCGCAGAAAGGATTCAGGAATGAAAGACGAGAAGCAGGGTAAACTCTTAAGTGCAGTAAAATCTGTCAGGAACCGATTTCAGGCTTGCATTTTTCAAGAAAATTGAGGTGTGAACGTGTGATTTAATTCTTTTTAAACTTCCTTTTTTCCCCTTATGTTCAATTTTATATGGAAGAGTCTATTTTTGTTTATTTTTTATTAGATTCATTATTTTTAATAAATTTCAAAATCTTAATGACTGGTAACTGAAAAATATTTTTTTTAGCAATTAAATGTTAATTGTACAATTCACTAATTTCGTGGTCTGCATGACCAATTGATACATAACAATTAATTAAGGTTTTTATTTGAGATGAAAAAAGCTAATGGCACGAGAGGGATTCGAACCCACGACCTTCGGCTAGATACGCCGCTGCTCTACGGCTTGAGCTATCGTGACCTCGATCCACTCGGACATCAACTCCCCATCTCAATGTATCCCATTGTTATGTATCAATTGGTCAAGCGGACCACGAAATTAGTGAATTAATGATTTAAAAAAGAAGTACACTTCACTAAAGCCATTTCAATTGTCGTCGAGAATCCAAACCGATTACACGACTTTTGAAAAATGGCAAAAAGGAGGGAAAATTCAAAAAAGGTGGGGTTGAGATGGGAAGTTGGTGTCCAAGTGGATCGACGTCACAATAGCTCAAGTGGTAGAGCAGCGGCGTATCAAGCCGAAGATCGTGGCTTCGAATCCCGCTCGTGCCATTAGCTTTTTTCATCTCAACTAAAAACCTTAATTAATTGTTAATTATACATTGGAGATAACTGGCCTTTGAGAAATCAACACATTTTTGAAGTTTATTAGCAGTATTTTTAGGACCAGGAAAATCTTTTTTTAAAATTTAAATATTATTATAATAATTATAATTAATTTTAAATGATTTAAATTTTGAAAAGAACTTTGTGTACTTGCAAATAGATATTTCAGTTATTTACTTAGTTACTTAAATTATAATTATAATGATTTTTCATTTATAAAGGTTTTTCAATGCTCTAGTGTAATAAAATTTACTGTAAGATCAACAATTTATGATATATGGGATACTTTATGGGTAAAAGTTGTGAAAAGTTGAACCTGAAAAGTGAAATATTTCCAATATAATTGGCAATCGGACTTTGGACAAAACATACTTTTTACAGTTTGAAAAGTAGGATAATCTTCTGTAGTATTGGCATTAATCAAATAAATGAATGTAAAATTGCAACTTTATTTTTCAATTGTTCTAATGTATTGTTAAAATAATGGGTTAAATTGTAAAAAAATTAAAAGTAATATTAGTTAAACATTATATAACCACATACAATTTGATTTGGGAAACGTTAAATTTTTAGCCTAAATAAAGCTAATAAAAATGATTAAAGATTTGTTACCAGTAACAATAAGTTGTGCAGTGTGTTCAACGGTCGAAGCTTGGTTGACTGCCGTGCAAGTGTAATTGCCAGAATCTCTTCTAGTCACTTGTGCTATACTAAGTATACTTGTGTATAAGTTGTAGACAGTTACATCTTGTGTTATGTTAATACCGTCTTTGCTCCAAGAAATATTTAATGGAGGGTCCCCTTTGTGGACTGTGCAAGTTGCTTGTAACCTGCTCCCTGCCTCGAGTACGGGAACAGTGAATGGAGTGATTTCTGGGGGCTCTGAAAGTTTCTTTTAGATAGCCCTTTTCAAAACAAAATATATAAAAAAAAACACTACAATTTCTTGTTTTAAGATTGACAAACTGTTTTGAACTGTATATTAGATAAACAAAATATTTTTCTTTTTCAAAACAGTTTGCTTTGGTGCAGGTAGTGCAGTGCAATGCAGTGCAGTACGTTACAAAACTGGCGTGTTCTTGCTAAAAACAGTTACCGTTAACAAAAAGTTGAACTGTTGCAGATACTGTTGCGGCAGAATTAGTAGCCACACATGTGTAGTTACCAGTATGATGTAAATTGAGATTTTCAAATAACAAGGTGCTCGAGTACTCTGCAGGCGAAGATATACTAATTGAGGGGAGATTTAATTTAAGGACTGGAGTTTCAGAACGTTGCCAGTGTAGATTTATTGGTACCTGCCCTCGAATAACTAAACACTGAAGGCCTAGTCTTTCGCCAACCAAACCCACACGGGTAGGTTCCAGCCCAGATAAAACCGGAGGCTCTGCAACACAATCTCAACTCATTTCAATTTTGAATTTAAAAAAACAAAAATTGCATTACAACTGCAGCCACATCACCATAATAAATCAACACTAAAAAAATCAACAAATTAAGAACAAAAAGTTAGTTCACAGTTATATGTATGCAATACTGCTATTACATAATATAAATCAAGAAACTCTTCTATCTTTATAATTTTGGAAAATGAACATTTTCAAATATTGATTTTTTGGCATTTAATGGCATGTATTGCTTACATTTTCTTCTTCAATATACATTTACATTATACTATTTTACTTTTGAATGCGTTATATGTTTTATTAAATAGAAATAAATTAAATACCACCTTCTAATCAGTGAGATAAATTATAGCGCAAATCTTAATAAATCTTCATATTTTTAATAAGTATTTAATAAAAGGACATGCAGTTACCTAAGACAGTGACTTCTACAGTGGCTCTTGCTGTGTGCCCTTGCCTGTTAGCAGCAACACATTTGTATGAACCTTGATCGATTTTTGTTTGTACATTTGATATACTTAAGGTTCCATTACTAAAAACTTTCACTCTGTGACTAGTGGTCAGAGGTTTGCCATCTGCAAATCATTTAGGTTTATGGTGTGCAGTTTTGAAACAGTTTAAAAGTTTGAATTGAATAACAATTTACCTTTTTCCCATGTTTTAGTGTGTATTGGGTATCCTCCAACTGGGCAATTTATCGTAACACTTTTTCCAGCTATAGCAGAAAGTGCGGGTATACTTCGAATTACAGGTGATCCTAAAAAAAAAAAAAATTAATTTACATCAATTAATTTTTAATTTTTTATTGAATATCAAAACTACCTAAAAGCTGTGGGTAATAAGCACTAGTGTACAGAGGTTAACAGAAAAAGAAATGAACAACAAAAGAGTGAAGGAGCTATCAACTGGTAGGACTCAATATTATTTGCTTAATTCACTACTTTCGTGGTCCGCTTGACCAATTAATACATGACAATTAATTAAGGTTTTTAGTTGAGATGAAAAAAAGTTAATGGCACGAGAGGGATTCGAACCCACGACCTTCGGCTAGATACGCCGATTGAAAAATGGCAAAAGGAGGGAAAACTCATAAGGTGGGGTTGAGATGGGGAGTTGATGTCCGAGTGGATCGAGGTCACGATAGCTCAGGTGGTAGAGCAGCGGCGAATCTAGCCGAAGGTCATGGGTTCGAATCCCTCTCGTGCCTTTAACTTTTTTTTCATCTCAACTAAAAACCTTAATTAATTGTCATGTATTAATTGGTCAAGTGGACCACGGAAGTAGTGAATTAATGATTAAAAATGAAGTACACTTCACTAAAGCTCTCTGTCGCCATTTCAATTGTTGTCGAGAATCCAAACCGATTACACGACATTTGAAAAATGGCAAAAGGAGGGAAAACTCATAAGGTGGGGTTGAGATGGGGAGTTGATGTCCGAGTGGATCGAGGTCACGATAGCACAGGTGGTAGAGCAGCGGCGTATCTAGCCGAAAGTTATGGATTCGAATCCCTCTGGTGCCATTAACCTTTTTTTTCATCTCAACTAAAAACCTTAATTAATTGTCATTATTTGCTTAAATTATGCATTTAGTCACTCGACACAGGACAGTAAATCTTTGGTCGATGGCTTCTTTAACCTTTGTGTACGGTTTAATGAGATTCTGAGGATGAGAGCTTTCAGATGAGTGGATTAAGGGTTTGTAGGGTTTTGTGGAAATCACAGTATTTGGTCAGGTTTTCATATATAAAGGATTTAGATCATTGAGAATTGTTTCATTGTATTTACAGAACGGCACATTTAGAATTTTCTGAGGATTTTTGAATTTGTTGAATTTTGGTGCTCAGACAAATGTTTCATAAGTCCAAGTAGTTTTGGTAGAGAAACTCCAGCTTTTACGTGATGGTATGAGGCAAGGGCACTAGCATTAGCAACATATTAAATATTAAAATATTTCATGATTATGAGTGTTCATGAAAGGTATTTCATGAAGTTCAAAAAAGGTATTCTTATCATAATTCTAGTTGTAAGTGAACACAACAAAACTATCACATTGGCTTTAATTAAATAATTTGCATGAGGTAAGTGATTTTTTAAATGATGAATTAAATGAAAGTGATAATTTAAGTGAGGTAAATGATGACAAAATGGGTAAACAGTACCATAAACACGAAGTGGTGCATGGTGTTCAACAGCTCCTGCTCGATTGGATGCTTTACAAGAATACATTCCTCCATCTTCAACTGCTACTTTTGTTAAATTGACATGACTAATGACATCCCCCGTCATGGAAACATACTGGCCAATAATAAACCTGTGAATAAATAAAACAAAATAATGTAGATAGAAATTTAACTGAGATTTTGGAAATGGACACACCTATCACTTTGAGGCAAAGGATAACCGTCAAGGGTCCAAGTAATGTGTGGTGTTGGATTACCAGTTGCAATACATTTTAATGAGACCGGTGGGCCTGGTTGTAAAGTATGTTCTAAGAATTGATAAATCAATTGAGGCTTGGATGCTGCAAAAAATGTAAAATTCAATCTTGTACATTTTCTTGCAACACGTTTTTGCTGTTGTTTACCTCCAAGTCTCAGTTCTGCAACAGCATAATTTTGTTCATTGTTTTGTATAACTCTGCACTGATAAACGCCTTGGTCACTTCGTCCGACTGATGGAATTTGCAAAATGGCTCCATACACTCCTTTATCTGCTCCATCTTTGTACCAATAAACCTTAAAAGAAATAGTTTAGTTACTCAAGTGTTTTTGAAGTAAGATCATTCATATTTTAAATGTTTGATGGCTGAAAGGGCTGACAATACAATAGGTGACAAACTGTTTTAAAATTGTAATAGAATGAAAATTAAATACATCTATTAGAGACGGGTTAGGGTTAGAATTAGGGATGGGTTAGGTTAGATTATGTTAGTTATGGTAATGGGCAGGTTAGGTTAGGCAGAGTTTGGGTTAGGTTAGAATTGGTTTAATTTTTTAAGAAATTGCAAAAGAACTGTAAATAAATTTTGTTATGCTTGTTTCTTGCTCAAAGCAAGACGGGATCAACCCTCAATCTTAATTAATAGTAAACAGAGCCCTAAAGATTTGAACAGACCTGAATACCAGCCTTTCAAGATACAAATTAATTAATTTTTTAAAAAGAAATTTATTAATAAAACAGGAAAATAATGTCAATTAACATACATTAAATTTCTTTTTTAAATTTTAAAACGCACAATTAAATTTTTTTAAATTTAAATAAACAGGAATTTTATCTCTAAAAAACTATGTGCTAACCATTTGCCAGACCGTATGGAACAAGAGTGGATGGGGGTACTCACTATTTGATAATAGTGCTGTGAATCATGATTTCTTTAGACTATTTTTTTTAGGAACTATCATTTCTAGTCTCTCATGCAAGAATGGGGTCAATCCCTGGTCTTTACCCTAAAAGTGGGGATCTCTTTATTCAGGCATTGTAGCCCTAGTCATGAAGTCTAAATCACCATTGTCACTATGAAATAAACTGAATTGTGACAAAATTTCTCAACCTTAAAGGCCTGGACAAATGAATTTGTTTTCAAAATTGAAACCAATTACAGGATTCTACCCACAATTGACCCCCTTTGGATAGTTAATTTGACCAATGTCTTGCTGTTGACTGCATTTGAGATGTTGAATACGCTCTTTTCATGTCAAGCATGGTATGGTAGAAAAGGATACTAGGAAGCGGGGTTTGTACTCCCCAGGCACTGCAGCCTTCTGGCTTAGTGTACCTTCCTAGTTCCTTAGTTCAGTCAATAGACTCAATCCCTCTTCTTAGAAGTATCAGGTCATTGACTGTTGCTGCTGCAATTTGATTCCCTAAGTTTTTTCCGTACGTTAGGTTAAACCTCCATTGAGCTGTTGCTTCGCATTTGAAGATGATATGAGTGGCTGTTTCCTCCTCCTCATTACATAATCTGCAAATGGGATCATCGCTGTATCTACCCAAGTTGTGTAGATGTTTTCTCAGATGCCAGTGACTGGTTAGTAATCCTACCACTCCTCTGAGTTTGGCCCTCTCCAATTGCAGCAGTGTTTTTGCCAGTCTCGGTGAGAGATGTTTCATCATAAGTTTACTATGCCTAGCACCGCTAGAGTTTATCCACTTCTCCTTTTGTTTTGCTTGGATCCATTCTGCGATGGAGGATTCTATATTTGTTTTTGTTATCCCAAGAATAGGTTCGGGGCCTATATATGGTCTTGCAGATCCTCCTCTGGCCAGTCTGTCTGCTTTCTCGCTACCCAAAATTCCCCTGTGCCCTGGCACCCAAGATATCACCAAGTTGTTGTGTTTTCCAGGTTTTGGAGATTTTGGATGCATTCACTGACTAATTTTGATGTGATTCTTTTGCATGCTAATGCTTTAATGGCTGCTTGGCTGTCTGATCTTATGAGGATTTTTTTTGTCAGTGTAACCTCTTTTAAGATTTTCAGGGCAGAAGCATTGTGGCATGTATTTCCGCTTGAAAGACCGAAGTGTACTTCCCTAATGAGTTTGATTGCTCATGTTTTGAGCTTGTACAAAAAACGCCTGATCCGGTTCCTTCATTTGTTTTGGAGCCATCTGTGTACCATATCATTTTATCTGCTTGTGCTCTCCTGTGTTCTTCCTGTCCTTTATAGTCCGTTGAGACTTTATAGGAAGTTGTGAAGATTGTTTCCGGGATATGTAGTCAGTCCCCATTTCTAATAATGGGTGTCTGATTTTGTTGATTATGGTTGTATGCCTGAATTGTTTAGTTCCTTTCCAATTTAATTGTTTCTGGAGCCTAAGTGAGCTTTTCCTAGCCTCTCCTTGTATGAATATTTCCAGTGGAGGTAGGTTTAGTAAAGTTTCTAATGCGTTTGTAGGGGTTGTTCTCATTGCCCCTGTGATACATAGGTTTGCTAGTTTTTGTATGCTGCCTAATGTTCAGGTAGCTACTTTTTGTTGAGCTTTGTTCAACCAGATTAGTGATCCATAGGTTATTCTGGGTCTTATTACTGCCGTGTATAGTGAATAGGCCATTTTCGGTTTTAGCCCCCAAGATTTGCCTAAGGTCCTTCTTGTGGTCATCAGCGATATTTTACCTTTTGCTATAGTATGTTGCAGGTGAGGATTCCAGGTTAATTTCTTATCAAAGATTATTCCTAGATATTTGACCTTATTTTTTAATAGCAGCATTTCGTTATAGAAGTGTAATCCTTGTATTTCTATATTTCTTTTCTTGGTGAAAGCAATTAAGGTGGTTTTTGAGGGGTTTATTTTAAGTCCCCGTTTTAAGCACCATTGTTTCACCAGGTTTAGTGCTCTTTGGGTGAGTTCTTTTAATGTTGAGTTGAATTTTCCCCTGACTAGTATGACAATGTCATCTGCATAGCCTTGGGTGTAAATTCCACTTTCATTTAGTTCGCATATGAGGTCGTCCATTACCACATTCCACAGCAGAGGCGAGGGTATTCCTCCTTGCCACCACTGCTTCTACTTTTTCGTGGAACATGGAGGCCTGCACTTTCCTGGTTTTTAGCATTGATTCTATCCATCTAAAGCAGGTTTTGTCTGTTCCTCGCTGTTTGAGTGATGTACATGTCAAGCATGCTCAAACACTGTGTGAAGGGATTGTGTATGTCTGTGGGTTTTACAAGATGAGGCCTAAGATTTTGTTGACCCAAAACTGTTGTCTCCTCGTCAATCTAAAAAAGTCCAGAAGTGTGCTCTTTCTTCGTTCTTGATATTTATCTTGCATCATTTTCTGTGATGGTGTGAAGTAGCTTTGGTCACACATATTTTCTGGAGGCACAAAGTTCAATTTCAGGCCTCACTTAAATGTAACATAGTTCATAAGGCCTGAATTCGTGCTATGATTTGGAATCATTCGTTATCAGTTCATGGAGAAAGCGGGTACGTTTTACTCACAAGGATAGTATTTGGAGCTTGGAGAGGCAGACCTGGCATTGGTTTATACAAAGAAAAAACTCCTGTTTTAAAACTTTTAAAATTTAGAGTTATCAAATTTATTATTTTCTTGTTTATTTATATTTATTCCTGTTATTATTATTAATTTCTTTTACAATTTCTTAAATCAGAATAAAATTTGTTTTTAATGTATGCTAACAAAATCAGTTTTCAATTTTTTCTTGGTTAAATAAAATAAAAGTTTTGCATTAAGTAAGTTTTGAGAAAACACTAGTAATTTTTTTATTTTTTTTATTGGCCTTATGATCTTGCATATTAGCCATAGTACGAATTCTTCTGTGTTCAAATTGGGGGTTATCGGGAAAAAAGGGCCAGAGGCGACGGTGGGAATCGAACCCACGACCGCGGCGTGAGAGTCTCTCATGCTAACCACTCGGCTACCGCGGTCCCCTCACTAGTAATTGACACCCTGTAAATAGTTAAAGCCTTTAACTTTATCAAATTTGATTAGTAATTGGTTGCATAGCTTTCTTGTTGACCAACAACAATGCAAAAACAAATAAGACATGCTATTAAACTACTGTCAGCTATAAACATACTTGAGTTGCACTTGTGACACATTCAAAGCCTGCCTTTGATCCACTGTCAACTTGAAGGTTTTGAGGATTTATGTGAACCATGAGCGTCTTTGGAATTGCAAGTGTCACTTGTACTTTAACACTGCTTGTTGAACTGTTGGCAACACATACGTAAAGACCACTATCTTCCACAGCGACGGATCTCAGAAGCAGAGAACCACCGACCAGTAATTTCCTTTCATTAATTTCAATCGGTATGTTATTTTTAAACCATCTAAAAGATAAAACAGTATATAATAGTTCTTTGAAAAGACAAGAAAATTGTTAAGACATACTGGTAACTCGGAGGGGGATACGAATTAGCTACACATGGCAGAATTATATCGCTTGTCTGTCTTGTAGTTACAACTGAATCAGCCGGAACCATCAGGTTAACACCAGTTGAACTTGACATTTCTAAAAGAATTTTATTAATACAGACAAAAAAAAAAAACAAAAAAAAAACACCAATTGCACACATACCATTTACAAGAAGCGTTACGGCATTGCTGTGTTGTGAATGACCAGAGAGCCGATGCAGAGTTCTGCATGTGTACTTCCTTTTGGTATCACTTCTGCTTAAATTGAGAATGTGCAAATCACCATTCCAAGAAAGCATAACATATTTTCCACCTAGAAAGTCAATGAAAAATACACACATATTAAAAGGAAAAATGTTAAATAAAATAATAGTACAAAAAAAAAAAAATGAAAGGTTTCTGTTATATATATACACAATGCAAATTTGCACTGTAACCAATTAAAATTATTGTCTTGATTTACCGGATTTCTAAAGGCAGCTGCTAGCTAATAAGTGAGTGAGAATGAGACATGTGAATGACCAAATGTGTTCTGTACAAGAGTAACAAATTTTTTGGTCATAAAACTTGCGATGAATGGAATTTTAGTCCCCACTTTTAATAGGAGTTAGACTAATCAATCAAACTAATTTTATTTCTGTGCTCAACAAAAATAGACCGACAAAAGCTTAAAAACATAAAACACGGTTTTTGTTATGTGGGAATCCCACATAATTAATGGAGCAGCCAAATAATAAAAACAGTCTACAAAGATGCGGTTTTGATGAATAGCCAAGCTCTTATGTAAAGACAAAAAAAAAAAAAAAAAAAAAAAAAAAAAAAAAAAAAAAAAAATTTGAATGTAGGTCTTATAAATGCATGATATTTGGTCATTACAGATCATTTTGGTCTGCCTATCATCGCTGGGTTGGTCTGTTAGACATATTTTGTCTTTTCACCAACAGACTGACTGAAGCTGATGAAAGCTAATGAAATCAAACTGATCTAGTGAGAATAGGCAGACCAAAATGACCAGTAAATACCAAACTTCATGCATATGTGGTGTTTTTTGTTTTTTTTGAAATTTTATCGGGTAAAATTATATGTTTTATAGCAGAGAATTAGTATAGTAAATAAAACAAGCATGGTTAGGGATAGACAAATATGTTCATATTTGTTAGAACTGTGAATTATTTATAATAGTTTCAAAGTCCTGAAGGAATATTCCTTGACAGTTTGACATAGGAACTGAGTGTTTTATTTTCTTTCAAATTGGCCTAATCCTTGATTTTTTAATACAAAATTATGTTTTGTATAAAATACTGATATAAAAAGTGATATCAAATATATTGAGATAATTTGATTTTTTAAATTATATCTGTAAATCTACTATGATTCTAAAATAAATAAGATGTGTTTAAAATAGTAAAGTACTGAGTTCTAAATTAAAATCCAAAAAAAAAAAACTTACAGGGAGGAAGTAGGCATGAGCTTTGACATAAAGATGGCACTCAAGGCGGTGGGTGAAATGTCGGGTCCCCAGTTCTATTTCTTAAGAGAAAAAAATTTTTTTTGTTTCCTCGCAAATAAAAATAGTGTATACTGTATGTGTATATGTACACGTGAGTATGTGTTTAATGAGAGGGCTGATGGAGGAATATTGAATATCCCATCGGTCATATGTGGGGCTGAAATGTCATACTGTTGGTAGCTCTGGTTTTGAAAAAATGACTGATTTGTGTAAGCTCAACTCCACATACAAATTTAGCTTATGACTTCTTACTGACAATCACCCACTTCAAGTTTTAGCAGTCTGGGGTCAGAGTTCGTCTCATACATCCGGCCACTGAAGTTAAGCTCCAGGAGCTGTCGACAGCTAGGTCACTTCAGCCCCCAACACATGCAGTTTTTAAATCTAGGTACAGTGTCATTCATTTTCCATTCTTTCCTATTTACATACCATTCAATCAAATAGGATGGACTACTGGATACTCCATCACCCTTTACAAATATTATAAACTAATCTAAGTAAGGGCAATGGAGTAGTCAATATTCCACCTTCACCCCTGCAGCCAATGTACCGCTTGAGGGGTTCAAGCTGCTTATTTCAGATTCATTGATGGGGTATTCAATATTCCACCTTCACCCCTGCAGCCAATGAACCACTTGAGGGGTTCAAGCTGCTTATTTCAGATTCATCGATGAGGTCTTCCCTCACTAATGGATTAAGCCATGAACACTAGCTACAGCAACAAGAGTACTCGCAGCATTGTCTCTCGCACTCACAACAACCAATTGGCTGCCTGCTGCACGAGTCCCTTTGCTCGCTACCAAGTCCATCGACTCCAGCTGCATCGCACAGGTTCATTGACATGGAATTTGACCATCGGCTTCACCTGTAACACTGGTTCTCAGGGCCACCAAAAACGCCCGGTCTGTAACTCTCAATACTCGTTTTGGGAAACAAATGAAAAATATTTCACATGAACTTAACCTTGATTTAAACAGCTAATTGACCTACAAAAATTGTTGAAATACTATCAGTTTTGTATTTTAATGCGTAAAGAAAAACTACATCTCATGAAAAAAAAAATGAATATTAAAGTTAAAAACCATTGTAGAAGTGGAGTTTTTAAAAAGTTCGTCCGAAAAACGGTCGCTACCCCCTTGATCATATAAATTGGTATAAAATTTGCAGCAGTCCACATATAATTGATAATAAAATTCAGCATTCTTTTAGCCACAATAAAAATAAAACGTTAAAGGAGTTAAAGCACTTAAGGGAATCAGTAATAAGTAATCAAGTTGAGGATAGTAATAAAAAGACCAACACGTTGCCCCACAACGGTCCGAGCTAGTCCATCTGAATTGGATAGGAGATGTTTTTTACATTAGGGTTGGGAGAAGGAGATAACCCAAGATGTATTGACTTCTATCTACTAAGCTCATCGGCGTTAAGTGTGTATTTTCCGTTTTCATTTGTAGAAAGTTCCAGCTGATAATTAAATCAAACGAGCCGGTAAAAAACCCGTTGAAAATAATTGAATTATAAATGTGTCCATTACCTCCGTCTGTGGTCGGGTAGATGTTGTAAGAATCGTCAATGATCCAAGCTGTGACTGCTACTATGCCGTCCAGATGCTGCGGTACCTTGCAGCGGAGTATGGCCGTGTTTCCAAGTCCCAGAGGTCCGCTGACAACTTGAGCCATCGCGTCGTAATTTTCAACGACAACTGTAATTGAGAAAGACACAATAAATTTTGGTCGGCTGTAATCAAACAGGAATATTCTTCATTCTTTCAGCTTTCTGGTTTAAACCTGAACGGTTGAACCTTATTAACCTAGTAATGCTGTTTAATTTTTTTTCTTTATTTATTTAGAAATCGTGAGATGCGGTCTGGTGTGATGTAGGTTTCAGAAAAACATTTTCTTTATCGTGCCAACGTTTCGATCTTTATTGAGATCATCTTCAGGGCTTGGGATTTACAAACATTGTTTACATATAACAATTACATTTTGGATGTGGAAAAGTGAATTTATACAATGCAAAATATATTTTTTATATTCAATCAAAGTATTTCTACTCACTCAAAGTGTTTGTCTTCTGTGTAATTGTGCCATTCTTGCGTGTCGTGTTGAGAGTGCCAGTGAGATTTTGCTGTTTTATGTTTATATACGTTGGATTTTGAAGGGGTGGGGAAGGAAGTCGGTATAGAAAAGACATTTTTGTATAAGGCGTCGGCTTCTTTGAGGTGAAAAGAGCCGACGAAGGGAAAAAATGTGTTGGTAATGGTTCGGCCAGATTATCCTTTCAGGATTATATAGAAAGGGATAAATAGGAAAAGGAAAGCTAAATTGTTGGGAAAGTAGACTATGTGAAAAATATTTGATGTGTGGAATGTAATGTGATGATATAGGTATGTTATCTGTATAGAATTTGATCAATGATACTCGCGTAACTGCGACTGAGTTTACATGTATCTGTTCTGTAATTGATGCTGTCATTTTCTCTGTTGATGTAAACCATTTCTAAAATGTTACGTTTGTATGTTTTTTGTTCTGTGTGTAATATTTTTGGATTGTTGAAGTCGAAATTGTGTTGGTGTTCAAGATGGTGGGTAGCGAGTGCTGTAGGATTTTCCTTAGGTTTTTTGCAATCATAGATGTGTTGCTTTACTCTCTTGTCCAGATATTGGGATGTAAGACCGATGTAAGTTGCCGGACAATTTTTGAAAGCTATTTTGAAGTTATCGGACAAGAGAAATGTGTTTAATTTATGTGACAGACCTTGGATAAATCGCATAGAAATGTATGCTGGTTTGTTTGTATTCGATAGACTTAATGTAGTATTATTAGTAATAGTGGATGGTGTTAGTGTTGAGTTGTAATTGTTGATTATTCTGTTAATTATGTGTTTAGGGTAGAGATTGTTATGGAGGATCTGTTTGTATATCTTTATGTTTTTGTGGTGAAATGATTACGCCTGTATGGGCGTTATCTATGTTTGGCGGTTCCTTTTGTGGATTAAATCTGGGTTGGGGTTTCGACTTAGCAAAGTGGTTAAAATATTTTTCTAACATGAAACAAAGCCGATTTTCGTTTTTTCACCATCAAAAACCCCTGAATACAAATTTATGGGGAAAAAATTTACTCAAATTTTTACCTTCCTTGTCTCCGATTTTTTCGAAAATCACAAAAATGCCGATACTTTGAAACGTCTGTACCGAACTTTACAGGGCTTTTGAACGCTAAAAAACCACGTAATTGCACAAACGTCGCCTTCTTAATTAAATCAGAACGGGAGAAATAAAATAAAACGCTTTAGCCTTTTTTGTAGATTTCATCCGTATTTTTCTCACTTTTAATGGCATAAAATTGAAACCTTATTGACATAGGCTGAAAGAAGAGGCATTCCACATACCAATGATTGTAAAAGAAACCGTGAATTTGGATAGAATCACAGTCGAAAATTATGTATTTCAATTTCTCCTGCCAAGTTGTAAAATATAATTTTGATCTTTTTCAACCTTTTTGTAACCCTTGAACTTTGCTACCAAGAAACAAAGTTGATATTCGTTTGTTTTCTGCCCCCCCCCCCACAGTCAGATATAACCTTCATAAGGCCGACTGGAAAACTTTCACTAGCGCCTTGAATATTCGAAACATGAGTGGGGATGTGGAACGAGACGTCCACACCCTCACAGAATGTGAAACAAGCCGCCGAGCACTCGACGGTGAAAACGGGAGGAACCCCTATACGTAGAAGAGGGGTGCCGTGGTGGACCGGAGAATGCAAGGCGGCGAACAAGGAGTAGAAAGAGGCGATAAAAAAGTTGAAAAGAAGTCTAACGTCGGCCAACTTAGAGGATTTTAAAGTAAAAAGAGCAAAAGAATGAAGGTTACTGACCAAACAGAAAAAGAAATGTATGGAAGAATATGTATCAGGGCTAAATAATGATAGCCACCGATTTGGGAAAAAGTAAAACTGATTGCGGGGAAGAAGAAAAAACCAACAATACCATCACTAAAAGTGACTGGTAGAATCACAACGGAACCAAAGGAGGTGGCCGATGCGCTCGCCTAACACTACGAAGATGTCTCGAGCGATCGGTCATATACCGCAAAGTTCCGTGCAGTAATGCACAGAATGGAAAAGTTTGCACTGGACTTTACCAGCGAAAACGAAGAAGATTACAACCGACCATTAACGATGGCTGAACTAGAAGAAACCTTAGACGGTTTAAAAGATAAAGCCCCTGGTATTGACGGCGTGCCTAACGCGATTCTTCGCCACTTCCCAGAGGTGGCTAGGCGTCGCCTCTTAGAGTTATATAATAACATTTGGTGCGCCGGAAAGTACCCGGAGCAATGGAAAGAAGCCATCGTAGTACCGATCGCCAAGGAAGGCAAAGACCCCAGCCAACCCTCAAGCTACCGGCCGATATCGCTGACTACCTGCATGGGTAAAGTCCTCGAGTCTATTGTAAATAAAAGGTTAGTATGGATTTTGGAGACCCGGGGACTCTACTCCCGTCATCAGGCGGGATTCCGGGGGGGACATGCTTCCGTTGATCAAGTGGTTCTTCTCGAGGACGAGGTCCAGAACACGTTCCTGAACAGGGAACATGGTGTGGCTGTGTTCTTCGACCTCGAGAGCGCCTACGATACGACATGGAGGTATGGTATCCTCCGGAAGTGTCACGAGTTGGTCTGAGAGGCAGACTTCCGGATTTGATAGGGAGTTTCCTCAGCAACCGGAAGTTTAGGGTTAGGCTGGGAAGTACGCTATCCGAAAGGAGAGAGCAAGAAAATGGGATCCCGCAAGGATCGGTACTGTCGGTTACCCTGTTTGCGATTGCGGTTAACGGTATCGTCGACGGTATTGAGCCTCCGATGATGATCTCGCTCTATGTCGACGATGCCGCTATCTACGCTCATGGTATAGATTTGGAAGAAGTCGGAACAAGAGTACAGACCGCAATCGACAAAATGGTTGCCAATGCCGAGAAGATAGGTTTTTCCTTTTCCGCGGGAAAGACGAAGGCAGTACACTTCTGTAGACTGAGGAGGGAGCATGACCCCCCTCGGCTGCGGTTGGGGAACGAAGCCATCGTGTACGCGGACCGTTCAAAGTTCCTCGGCATGACTTTCGACGAGAAACTAAGATGGCAACCACATATCACGAATATCGAAGTCCAGTGCAAACGGATCATCAACCTCCTGAGATTCCTGTCGAATTTCAGATGGGGAGCAGAAAGAGAGGTATTGATGACCCTTTTTAAAACGCTGCTGTGCCAGAAATTATTCTACGGTTGTATGGCCTACGGTTCTGCAAGAAGAACGCGCCTGAAAAAATTAGACACTATTTATATGCAAGGCTTAAGATTAGTAACAGGCGCGTTCAGGACAAGCCCGCTCGATAGCATCTGCGTTGAAGCAGGGGTTCTCCCCCCTGCTCTAAAAAGAGATGAAATAATATTGAAATATTATGCGAGCAAATGGGCAAGGCCGGACCATTTCTTATATAAGACCCTTTTCGAACCTAACTCCAGAGAAAGATACGCCCTCCTGAGAACCCGTACGAGGCCGCTGGCCATAAGAGCCGAAGAAATATTAGCGGCGTGGGGCGTAGAGCTGAACCAGCTGGACACAGAAAAGCTTCCCAAAACGTCCCCCTGGAATTTAAACAATTATCGCTCCCTCCTGCCGCAAGCGTGTACACGGCGGAACTAAACGCCATATCCCTCGCACTGAGCACGATAAAAAATAAAAACGACAACTCCTTTTTGTTTTGTACCGATTCGCTCAGTGCAGTCCAGAAGCTCAGGAGAAGAGCCTCCGTGGACCCCTTAAAAACAAGATAAAAGAACAGTTAAAAGGGATCGATGCAGTTGGGAAGAAGGTCGTGTTGGCATGGGTTCGCGGCCACATAGGGATGGCCGGGAACGAAAAAGCAGACGGGGCGGCCAAAGGAGCCGCTGGAAGTCCCCACAGCGCTTCCCAACCTATACGCCCAGCGGACCTAAAACTACTAATTTCAAACTCAGTAAAAAAAGNTTACTATTTATCGAAAACTCCGAAGGGAAAATAGGAAATCTACATCCAATGTCATTAGGAAAACAGATATATAACAGCTCCTTCTTGTATAAAAAGAACATCATAAATATCTCAGTCGTCGGTTCCAATAGAATAAAAATAGAATTTAACATACCCTTAGCGGCAAATGAATTTATAGAAAACAAAATTCTAGGAAATAAAATATATATTCCATCATTCTTGATCAACAAAACAGGAGTAATTAGAGACGTCGATCCGGACCTGACAGAAGAAGAAATAAAGTCTGTAATAAATATCAAATACACCTATCAAAAACATAAGGAGACTAACCCGTAAAATAAAAAATTCTGATGATAATTACCGAATTGTTAAGTTAAAAACAAACAGCTTGATTTCGACAGCCAAAAAATACCAGAACACTATCTATGGGAAAAGATGCCCAGTCAGCCCTTATGTGCCTCCAATCCGTCAATGTTTTAACTGCCTCCGTTATAGACATAGTTCTGATCAATGTCGTAGCAAACCTCGCTGCAGCAACTGTGGAGAACAACACCCCTTGTCCGACTGTAATAATTCCTCCCCCAAGTGCGTACACTGTCAAAAGGCCCTCACAACTCAACAAGTAAATGCCCACACTACATTAAAATCTCAGAATTGAATAAAACAAAAATCAATAATCATGCGCTATACTCAGTCGTCACATCAAATAAATTTAATATATTGGAAATGAATGAAGAATTTCATTCTTTGGCCCAAAAAGCCCAAATAAATTTTAATGAAAGACAGAAAAATTACAACCTTAACATTACAAAGAATAGACAAATTAAAATGAGAAATAAGCCCTATGAGTTTTCTCAGTCGGAGGATGAATTTCAATTAAATCGCAGCAATATAGGTCAAGGTGAAGTATTATCACTTCCGGCTAAACCAAAGTTCAGGAATTCCTCTAGTTCCAACACAAATAAACATCATCTAGAAGACGGATCAAAAAATACAACTGAATCTCAAGAATTCAAGGAAAATAAATTCAGCCGAGATAACAGCGTCTTATGCGAACTGGAAAAAATAATAAATAGCGTTACTAATGATACAACTTTAAGGCCGAATGAAGCACTTCAGACATTATTGTCGAACTTATTACTAGCTAATAAATCGTATTATTATTCAGTCTAGTCATGTTCAAGCAAAATATGTACAATAACTGTTATAAGAACTATAAATTTATATTAGCCAATGTCTCCTATTTATTTAAATCATTTATTTAGATTATTAATTTATTTAAATTGTTCAACTATTTATATAAATTATTTACCTGTTCATTTAGAATATTTAATTGGCATGCGTATGGGTGTGTATGTATGTGTTTGTATTCGGATATGTGTATGTGTGCATATGTGTATATGTATGTATGCGCATGTACACACACACACACACACACACACACACACACACACACACACACACACATATATATATATATATATATATATATATATAAAGCGGGATTTGAAGACATTTTAATTAAAATACTCCTATACGATGACGACTCCGTCATTTTGGCAGTGTCCTGCTCATTTGCATTTGCAAATGACCATATCAAAATTAGAACCAGATTGCGATACTTAGGGCATAAAAGTTAACTTTATATTAATATCGACAAGTTCTAATAGATTTTACCTTGTAGAAATGGTGGCAGAGTGAGATCAGGAAAAGAGAACCTATAAAGTTGGAGGATATCCTATATTAGAGATATCCTATAAAATTGGAGTAGTTAACAGTTACAAATATCTCTCGGTATATAGACGAACCAGGCGAGTTTATAGAAGAAAAGTTTTCAATTCACGAGCTCAACGTGGCGATTAAGAAGAATAATAACACAGCGCCAGGAATGGATGAGATTTATTACCCTATGCTCTACAATCTTCCGCAGACCGCAAAGGAAAGACTTTTAGACATATTTAACGGAATTTGGGATCAAGAAGAATTCCCAGAAGACTGGAAAGAGACTCTAATAATTCCAATGTTAAAACCGGGAAAGCCTTCCAATCAATCCGATTCGTATAGATCCATTTCGTTGACATCATGCATGCTAAAAACCTTCGAGCGATTACTTAAAAATAGACTGGAATGGTGGATAGAAAGACACCACAACTTCCGGAGAGCCAGATGGGATTCAGAAGAGGACGCTTCATTATGGAAGCGCACGGTAATCTAGTGGTTGATATTCAGTCAGCTCTCACCTCGAATCTTATCACGTTAGCATTCTTTATAGATATTAAAGGAGCGTATGATTCAGTCAATTATACAATACTGTATGAGAAAATGGCCCGGCTTGGAATACCAAAGAAATTTAGCAAGAAAATCATAAAGCTTATATCTGATAGGAACCTTTACTTTAATATAAATGGGACTATTGGGCCTCGTAGATCTACAGTTGACCTTCCGTAGGGGAGTATCTTGAGCCCAATTTTATATGCAATTTACGTATCTGAAAGAAATCCCCTCCAGGTGAAAATCACACAGTTTGCTGACGATATCGGCGTTTACACATCACATAAAGAAGCGAACGCAGCAGTAGAAGCCCTTAAGGAGACGGCCATCTCCTTGGAAAAATGGACCAATATAAATGGAATGGTTATTTCCTCAACCAAGTCACAAGTGTGTACCCTTTTAGTAGAAAAAGGAATCTATCTCTTCCGGAAGTATTGAAGCTAGGAAATTACGATGTTCCAGTGTGTGAGGAAGTTACTTTCCTAGGCTTGACGCTTACAAAACGAATGAGCTGGAAAAGCCATATACAAAAAATAACAACGAAAGCTGATCGGATGTGCAATATCCTTCGTTGTATCTCTCATCCCAGAATGGGCTCGGATATAAAAGTCAGCTTAATGTTTTATAAAGCGAACATAAGATCGGTTCTCGACTTTGGCTCCATTTTCTTTGGAGAAGCACCCAAAACGACATTAAATAAACTGGATATCGTCCAAAATAAGGCCGTCCGGTTATGCTTAGGAGTGTTGCCAAGTACCCCAGTGGATGCGATGAGGGTGTTATCCAATGACCCCCCCCCTGAATCTACGACGTAAACTTTTGGCGGGAAGGCTTCTGACCAACCTGATGGCGAGAAAATCAGACCTGGTTGGGAAAATATCCACCTTAACTCTCCTCACTTTAACTCAAAAATGCTGGGGAAAAAAGTCAATGCCTTTGTTAGCAGAGGTATTTACGGATATGGCACCAATACAAGTGAAGGTGGAGAAAAACAGTGTTCTGCCTGCATTCCAAGCGGAATATGTCACAAATTTTAAAAGTCCCGATATTAAATTTTGCAACAAATATAGCCAACACCCAGCTAGCATTGCAAACCAACTGTGTTGGTCCGAATTAAAGGCCAGTTTTCCAAACTGACACTACATATTCACGGATGGTCGGTTACAACAAAGGGAGTTGGTTGTGCTTTTTACGACCCCAAAGCAAATCTGAAACCAATGTTTCAACTGCCAGATAATCTGTCAATGAACTCTGCAGAATTGGTCGCAATATTAAAGGCACTAGAATATGCGAAACAAAAACAAATTAGGCACACGGTGGTCTGCTCAGATAGTAAAAGCGTAGTGGAAAAACTAAAAGGGATTGAATAGGGTTTTATCACGGAGCATTTAGTAATGAGAATTCTCCAGTGTATCCAAGAAATACAGTCGGATGGGCTGGAAGTTTCATTAGTGTGGATACAAGCGCAAGTGGGGATAAAAGGTAATAAAATAGCTGACAAATTAGCCAAAAAAGCAACGGAGTCTAGACTCACATTGGCCATACCAGTTCCAAAAAAAGACGTAAAAAGATCCCTACATTTGACTCTTCTCGTGGACTGGAAATTGGCGTATTCATCCGCAGGAGCAGGCCAATTTTTTAAGAGAATTTTCCCCTTAGTAGGACGAGAGCCTTGGTACCGTGGAGAGTATACGACAGGGCGCAGACCACGACCTTAAATAGACTGCTGACAAATCATGGTCTATGTGGCTACTATCTCAATAAAATAGGACAAAAGGATTCACCTCAATGCCAAGTGTGCGGTTGCGTGGAAGATCTTCAGCACATCATAATGAGATGCAAAAGATACAAAGAAGAAAGAAGTACCATCTTAGGAGAAGATATTAACAATGAAATTCTACTTTCCTCATACACCAAAACAACATACAATAAACTGTATGAATTCTTGTGCAGTGCAAAAATAAAAATATGACAAGAGAAAATAAGTGTTGTACATAAAGTTAACCATGTAATAATTATTTTGTTCATAAATGGTTGTATATATTAATTATACAAAAAAACATTATTAAAAAGACAAAAAATGAATTATCGAAAATACTCAAAAAGGCAATAATAACTAAGAGATAAGTGGAATCCAACTTCTCTGATTTACAACAGTGGGAAAGTAACTGAGAAATGATTTCGCCAACATAACGTTGAGTATCCCATCAATTACGCTGAATATTTTATATTCACTGCAGTGCTTATACGTCAGACCGAGCACCGTAAGGTGGCGAAACACACTGCATAAGGCAGAAAACCAATTACAAAGTGTACAAAGACTAGCGTGTCTTAACATAACCTTAACATAACATAATGCATAATTGTCCCACAACACCGATGGATTCATGTATATAAGGTGGCTTTCGAGAGTGCCAATCACTCCCGAGATACAAGGAAACAAACCCAGATCTGAAAAGATAATTAAAATAACTGATGTGGCTATAACGATATCTAAGGATACGCCTGGTCTTTCTGGTACCGTTTGGGATCTCCTAAGGACCAGTCTGGCATTGGGTACATAAATGTTGTAAGGAAACAAGGGTAATTTTCTTACCCAAACCAGCAAAGGTCTCTTATCAATTACCTAAATCATATAGACCTATAAGTATATCTTCTATTTTCATTAAAATAATAGAGAAAATCCTAGATAAATATATTAGACATGAATGTGGAATTAATACCATGATACATCCCAATCAGCATGCCTATTTACCAGGAAAATCAGTGGAAACTGCATTGATTCACTAGTAGGAAGGATAGAGAAATCATTATTCAATAATGAATATACGTTAGGATGCTTCTTTGATATCCAAGGGGCGTTTGATAATGCAGATACTTCCTGCCTTATATCAGCACTAAATAGAAACAATGTAGACCAACACCTCACAGGATGGGTGAAAACCTACCTTGAGCGACGGATGGTAAATATGTGCTTAGGCAGTAGTACTCTGAGAATCAATGTCACAGGAGGCTGTCCACAGGGAGGCTGCTTATCCCGTCTTCTGTGGTTAATCACAGTAAATTGCTTAATAGAACTTCTGAATAACTCAGGCTTCTATAGCCAATGATTTTCAGATGATGCTGCCATAATGATCACGGGCAGAGATCCCCTGACCCTCTCACTGCTGATGAAGGAGGCAATGGGGTTGTTATCTGAGTGGTGTTGTGATAAAGGTCTTTCAATTAACCAGCAAAACTGGAAATGATAATGTTTAGCAGGAGAAGAACACTAGGCAACTTCAAAAACCCAAAATTTCAGGGTATCGAATTAAAATTGAGGGATTCAATCAAATTCCTCGGGGTAACGCTTGATAGGAGACTTGATTGGAAAGGCCACATTAACAATATATATAGAAAAGGCACAGTATCTATGGTGCAATGTAGGAGAATTGTTGGTAGAACATGGGGTATTAAACCTTGTGTGGCCAAATGGATATATACCGCCATTATACTACCTAGATTTCTATTTGCAGCCATAGTATGGTGGAAAGGGCCAGATAATAAATGGAATATTAACAAGCTAAGATCATCTCAAAGACTAGGCTGTATGATGATAACGGGAGCATTTACCACCACACCCACCCTAGCACTTGAAATTATAACCAATACTAAACCTCTACACATAGAGGTTAAGGTTAGAGCACTAACCAGCTGCTATAGATTAATTAGTGAAGGTAGCTGGAACCATAAGGGAAACAACATAGGTCACTCGAAAATTCTACATTTACTAAGTAAGGTTAATAACCAACTACTAAGCGTTAGCGATAAAAAGGTTAAAACACGTTTAGGGAAAAAGCACTTTCAGGTAATTACTCCCTGTGATTATAACTATAGTGCGGATGAGGACCATCGTAGCCTAGACTGCTTCAGCGATGGTTCACTCATTAAGGATAAGGGAAGCGGTGCTGGAATACATATACCTAAATTAGGGATCAGTATCTCCTCCCTTCTTGGTAATAACACCTCGGTCTTTCAGGCGGAGGTCTGGGCCATCAATTTTTGCTGCAGAACACTCATGGATAACAAGATTACGGGAAAAGATATAAGAATCTTTTCAGACAGTCAGGCCGGTCTTAAGTCATTACAAAAGGAGTTATGAACATCTAGGCTGGTGAAGGAAACCGTTGAACTTATTAACAGGGTTACTACCAGGGACGAGAATAGGGTAACCCTCATGTGGATACCAGCTCATAAGGGACACTATGGCAATGAAGAGGAGGATAGCCTGGCCAAAGAAGGATCTAATACCGCGTTTGTCGGGCTACAACCGGTATTACCCCACTCTACAAGCACAGCGAAAGAGAGTATTAATAGCTGGGGCATGAAACAATTCCTTAAAGAATGGAATCTGTCCCCCGGACATAGGCAATCGAAGGAGTTTGTGAAGGAGATCAAACCAAAAGAATCAAAATGGCTATTCTATGACTCAAGGAAGGGAATTAGGAGGCTGATATGTATCCTGACGGGCCATTGCCCTTTGAGAAGACACCTCTTCGTAATGGGTATTTTACCAGACCCCTTCTGCCGTTTTAGTGAAATAAAAGATGAAACAGCACGGCACTACCTCGCAGAGTGTGATAGGTACGACAGTGATAGATTTGAAACTTTTGAAGGAGAGGACATTACCAAATCACTCCCTGAGATAAAACGGTCCAAAATCTTGGGGTTTGTGAACAAGTCCAAGAGGTTTATGCAGGACATGTGAACCGACAAAGTCCCGGACCCTTTAGGGATGGGGTACGAGTCTACCCAGGCATTTAACCCCTCGGGGTCTTGGTTGCCCGCCCTGCGTAATATATATAAAACGATATCTATAAAACGATATCTACAAAATGATAGGAAAACTGATTCGACAGACCTTTATATCTGGACATAAATAACAGAGATCTTTGGAAGAAAAGCAATGCTAAGTTTAGGAGCTTCTTTGATGGATCAAAGATGGAACAGGGAATGGTTACAGAGGGCAATCGGGTACTTATACCCTAGCATAACCCCTTGGATTATCTTCAAACTGAGGTCCATGGAATTCAACTCTGTGCACAGGAGTAAAGAAAAAAATGAACGATGCACACACACTTTCGGACAATCAGGAGCTATAAAAGATATAAAAGATGTTAAATGCTGATGTTTTTAGCTCTAAACTAGTCTGGGAATGCCTAAATTGCCTAATGGCCTTAAACATAACGAGGTTACTTTATGGTGAGTTACAGGACATGAAGGTATAGAAGAAAAACAAACAGGCTGACCTGCTAACCAAAGGAGCTATCCTCTCACCAGTGTGACCGAAACCACAACAAACCGAACTGAACCACTGCATAAAACACCGGGTATGAGCAAGCTAAGAGATTAAGAAATCTCAGAAAAAGGAAGGTGAAAGAACGCTTCTCTCTCAGCAGGCAAATTTTGAAAAAAACTCTTTAGCGGCCACTGGCCCTCTTAACCACCAGTTAAAGAAGATGGGAAAAGGAGAACCAGAAGCATGCCGACTCTGTCAGGAGAAACCATAGATATTGGGCACATCCTTTGTGGATTTGCGGCACTGGTTCGGATACTGTGTAATCTTAATATTATAACTTCGTTATGGCAATTCTCACTCCAAGGAATTTGCTTATATAAGAGATTAGAGCACAGTAATAATTTTAGAATAATAACAATAGAGGCAATATAACAGTTGAAAAAATAAAAAAATAGAGAACCGCTATTGAAATTACTATAGAAAATTCATTTCAGCCCGTTTAATTGTCTACATCGAACTGGATATCAGCCATTTAAGTGCAGTACATTAAGACAAAACTAATAAAAAATATAACAATCGACACCAAAATAACGAAGCTGTGTTTGTAACTTGTTGTCAACAAAAAGATTTTCAATTTTATGCATTGAACGAGGAGGAGGGTGGAAGGATTTTAATAAGTGAGTCGCGTCTCATGAATATGCAGAAAATATAGGTTCTGCCTCTGGGCGTTTAGAAGTTGGTTTGATTGAAAACCCGGTTTGTTCAACCATTTACCTTTCGTCGAGAAACAGCATTGGATTCACGCCACAAAAACAATATAAAAATCCTTTTATTTGGTTTTACCACGATGATTGTAGAAACAAACTGTGTGGTTGTTGAAATATATTTTATTTAATTTTGAAATACCTGCGCGCACTGTCATGTCCAAGGACAGCAGCTTTCCGGCGGAATTTGCTGCCAGGCATCGATACGTTGCTAGGTGCACGTCCGGGCGAAACTCCTCGGCTTTAAACGGAGGGAAGTACAAGGAACCGTTTTCCAGCACTCTTCTGACTTTGGGCACCGGCTGAAGGGGCGTGTTCTCACCGGATAGGTACCAAGTTATCCTAGGCTCAGGGCTTCCACTTGCGTCGCAGTTAGCGATACCGCCGTCCTTGTACCAGACGATCAACTCCCTTGGCGGCTCGACGACAAACCTTGGTCCTGTCTCGCAGCACCCTGAAATTAAAATGCATCGTTACGACGTTTGTCAATCAACCATTTTAGGAAAAAAGTCATGGTTCAATAAAATGGACTTAAAATAGTGTACGGTGATGAATTGAATCCATAGCAACTATGGGTTTTGTGGAACATTCCTGCTTAGAATAAATTAACGTTACGTTTTATATATCGGCTGCAATGCCAAGGAAGATATTGAGCACATCATAATAATGCACTTTCTTTCTTAGTATAACCAAGGGGAAGAAATGAGAAACCCGATCCCCAGATCTTGAATTAAGAAAGCTGTAAATATATAATGAGTATTATTAGAAAATCAGGACGTTATTGCAAAAGGCATTTGTGATGACGACGAGGAAAATTAGAATCATAAGGTTTTTAACGTTCTCCATTTTTAACACGCTTTAAGTGCATTTTACGGGATACTCTATGGCATAAGGGGACAGTCAGAAGATAAATCAAATGTTTTCATACAATTCCGTAGCCTCTTCACTTCTCCCTTTTTCTTCGTGTACCGAAGTGTCGATCAGTTACTCTGTTACTCAGCCAAAGAATGGCAAAAGGCTTTTATGGTTGGTCAAATGATATGTTAGGTTTGTAAGAGGTAGCTGCAAAGCCTGTTGTACTGACTCTATTAAAATGGGATTATTGTCCTTCTTCATGTGAAATTATTGTTTTTATTGGCCTCTAAGTTTTGATAGTGGTGCCTTTGAGTAGAACCGTATTCCTACCTATTCGAATACGTATGTAATTTGTAGTTAGAATAGAGATGAATTTATTAGCTAATGTCTGAAAAAGTGCTAAAAAAATACAACTTTGGGATTGGAAGGAGTGCCCTTCGAAATTTCACCGCACTGATTCCTCTGTGTTTTCAGAAGTAAGTTAAGAGAAGACGATAATGTCCAAAGTCCGACCGGGCTAAAGGTGAGATACTCATATCTAAACAGGAAATCTTATGGGGCAATACGAGCTGCCCTTCGTCCAATCTCAAACTAGTAATTATTAGCCTGGCTCTGACGGTTAAGAGGACCCGCCGTCATCCTAAAGACTGTCTCCGTTAACTAGCCTCATTTGTAGGAACTATCAAAACTTCAAACATAAACCCTGACCATGTAATTAGTTTGATCTTTTACAATTTATATAAAAAAAGTTCAGTGTTAAACGATACGGCGTGAAATGGAATGAAAGAACGATACAATCATCCCACCCACACATAATGTCAATTGACAAAACAGTGAAAAGTAATAATCATTACCGATTAAAGATTACTGAAGGTACTAATTATGCATTATGTTTAATTTTTCAAAAAATGATAAATTAATTTATAAATTTTGATATTTCTTTGGACATCACGCCATAGTCAAATGGAAGTTTCAGATAACGAGGTAACGGTTTACTTCATTGAAAAATAGTTTTATTTGTAGAATTTTGTACATACCATTATGGCAAGTTGACTCTGCCCAAACAACAATCACACATACCAGTCTCTGACCTATTTATCTTTATGAAAATTACAATTAATTAAGGTTTTTAGTTGAGATAAAAAAGTCAATGGCACGAGCGGGATTCGAACCCACGATCTTCGGCTAGATTGAGTTTTCCTCCTTTTTGCCATTTTTCAGTATACTTCACTAAAGCTCTCCGTGGCCATTTCATTTGTCGCCGAGAATCCAATCCGATTATACGACATTTGAAAAATGGCAAAAAGGAGGGAAAACTCAAAAGGTGGGGTTGAGATAGGAAGTTGGTGTCCAAGTGGATCGAAGTCACGATAGCTCATGTGGTAGAGCAGCGGCGTATTTAGCCGAAGATCGTGGGTTCGAATCCCNAGACTATAATGACAAAGAAGTTACACGTGTTTACGAAAAATGTCCAGCAATAAATTTAGTCCACGGCAATCGTAAAGAAGAAGTTGACTAGGGAAAAGTAAAAAGCACCTAGGGAAATGATGAATGAAAACTATAAAGGATGAAAAATGATGTTACGTTCGAATGAATCCAAGGGGGTTATTTGGGCTGAATTTCAGTGATCGAGAATCCATCGGTAACTCATTTCCGAATCCCCGTTGTTGTGGCAAAGGGTGAGATAAGCCTACGAAATGAAATTTTCCGAAAAATGGGGATTAGACTGTGGGGGGAGGACTCGGCGAAACGGGTTTTGCACGCTTGAATTTATGTTTGACACTACGACTCACGCTGAATGAAGTGAGCCATCTCATAAGCTCAGATACAAAACGATCGTACAGGCTGATGCCCTTTTTATTCCACGAAGTGAACATTGTGCGAATTATGAGCATTATCTTATCCAAACAGTTTAATGAAGATTCACTTCATTGAAATGTTCGGAGTGCTTAATTAAAGCCCACCAGTGGAACAACCTGCTGATCAAAATGTACAACGAGATAAATAAAATAATGTATAACAAAATTTTCCCATTTGTATAAACATTATGACGAATTAAATATATTTTAATCTAAGTTCTTGGTTGAGATGAAAAAGCTATTGTCATGAGCGGTATTTGAACCTTTTGAAAATATGGCAAAAAGAGGGAAAATTAGAAAAGGTTGGAGGTTGAGATGAGGAGTTGGTGTTCGGGCGGAACTAAGTCACAATAGGTCATGTGATTATAGGAGCTGCGTATTGAACTGAAGGTCGTGGGTTCGAATCCCGCTCGTGACACTAGTTTTTTTCATCTCAACCAAGACCTTAGATAAAAATATAAATAATTGAAAGGTCAATTATGACTACTGAATAGATATATGGGTTATGACGAATGGCTTAGCGAGGTAGCGACTATTTTTCGGACGAATGGATGGTTTTCCTTCCTAATTTTTTTACAAACTCCATGTCCTCAATTGATTTTAATTTTTATAAGCATTGCGCTTTCAGAAGAGTCTGTCCTTTCAGTTTATGTATCAAAATACTATAAAATTTTATCGTATTTCAGAAATTTTTCAAGGTCAATTATATGTTCAAAGAAAGGCCAAATTGTTTCAATTGTCCGATAACATTTTCTTAAAATTTATTTGATATATTACAACCAAACTTCTTTGTTTAATTTTTATTCGTACACCACAATTTTGTAACAAGCATGATTTAAAAAAAAATGATACCTTAATCTCTGGCAACAACCTAAAGTTGGGATAATATTTTACACTTTTCTTTATACAAAAAATATATTTTTCAGCTCATGGGCTTTTTTTAAACAAATTACTGTTATATTTTTGCCTTTTAGCATTTAAGAAAATTTCAATATGATGAATAGTTATGGACAAAGGTAAACCGAAAGGATAAAAAAATACAACATTCCAGGGGACGCGATTTTCTTATCGATCTCAAATTTATCCCGATGCAGCCCAATTTACACTATAACAAATCCAGTTCTTGCAGTAGGGAGTTAGTTCGGAAGGGAGTTCTTTTATCCACAATATACATAACAGATGAGAGTATGCAAATAGCGTAAGGAATGGTGAGTTCATCAAGACACACCAGAATCAGTTGAACTGGACTAAGAAACTAGGAAAAGTACAATAAATCAAAAGTTCTCTAATTTCGTGGTCCGCTTGACCAATTAATATATTATAATTAATTAAGGTTTTTAGCTGAGATAAAAAAGTCAATGGCACGAGCGGGATTCGAACCCACGATCTTCGGCTTGATACGCCGCTGATACAATTCTCCGTGGCCATTTCATTTGTCGTCGAGAATCCAATCCGATTACTCGACATTTGAAAAATGGCAAAAAGGAGGGAAAACTCAAAAGGTGCGGTTGAGATGGGAAGTTGGTGTCCGAGTAGATGGAGGTCACGATAGCTCAAGCCGTAGAGCAGCGGCGTATCAAGCCGAAGATCGTGGGAATCCCGCTCGTGCCATTGACTTTTTTATCTCAACTAAAAACCTTAATTAATTATAATAAATCAAAAATTTGCAGTTTGGGGAATGTCAACCCCTTTTCCTAGTATGTTCCTCATAATCATCATCAATGAAGAACAAAGCCAAATAATCAATAATCATAAAATATTGCAGAAATGGTGTTCATGAAATCCCAGTTTTTTTATGATTACAACAAAGCGAGATCTAGCGGACTTTTAAAAGCACTGTTATATGTGTATTTTTATTTTAAAGTATTAGTCATCACGTACCACTTAGAATGTAGATGTTAGAATGTAGTTCTGCTATTTGCCATGACGGTTGAAATCATGCAAGGCGCGACGGTTAAACAATATTTTCGTGAATAGCGGGTTTCCCTTTTAGCGGGGTTGCACCGCCTCGAGCTAAACAGTCGAGGGCACTCCCGGGATGGCACAGAATATTTTTTCTGAACGTACACACACATAAAAAGAAATTAATAAAAGAAACCTGGCATCCAGGAAGATTTCCTATCCGGTGGAATAAGTCATAATTTGAATTGAATATTTTGTTTCCCCGAATAAACTTCTTTAATCTTTTTGTGATGCGCTACTCTTTTTCCCTTTATTAAGGTAAAATGAATTGAAGTCGTAAAATTGGCACACTTTGGGAAATCCCTCCAACTAATAACCAAACGTTTCCATTCTACGTTAGAGTGAAAATCCTTTAAAGGATAAGAAAGGAAAAAGTAGTATTGGAATTTTTAATTAATGCGGATGTAAGTTTTTAACAGTGTCCACATAGGATGAAAGAATGGATGAACTTCTGATTCATCCTGATTAATCTACAAAATAAGACTGCTTTATTGTCAAAATTTTGGAGGTTATGTCTTTACCATCAATTTAAACTTTATTTATATTTAACCTGGAAAAGAACCCATAAGTTCTCTTAAAAAATTATGTTTGGTCTCAGAAATAGGTCATATCAAGAATCCTGTTTTCAAACTGCCCGTACCAGCAAATGAAGAGACTCCTCGTGGAAAGACATATTAAGGAGGAAAAAACCCGCCGATTACGGAATAAGATGAAAAAAAAAATCATCAAGAACTGAAGAATACAGTCAAACACAACAAATATAATAGGGAAATTGAAAAAGCATAATAGGTAACTTGGAGGAAATATTGCTCAGAAGTTGATGTAAAACGCCAGTACTGACTGTTAGAACGTTAAACCAAAAACAGAAAGGAAATTTTAAAATGGTGTGTTGGAAACTTCTAATCCACTGCAAGGTTTTTTGTGCACGTCGAGGGATTTAGCTCTCAAATTATTGCAAACAAGATATAGACGGTTGGATATAACTTTAGTTTCAAGGCTTGTCTCTCTTCCTTGGAAATCTCTGAACTAGTTCTGGCTACCTTTGGCAACGGTAGTCGATACTGGTATCGAAAGAAATATTCGATACTACTCAAGTATCGACAGAAATTATTCGATACTAACGAGTACTTACTCATATGTGTACTTTGTCGTTTATTTATAGATCAACTTACCTACTATCGACTTGTGGGTGAAATACGCTCATGCGTTAAAATAAACAAAAATTTGCATTTTTTCTCATATTTTTATGTATTTTTTTCATTCAGCAGGTACGTAAGTGAGAACAAGGAAAAGCTGACTACAAATTTCAACAAAATTGATATTTCAATTTTATCGTTATCGAGTATTGAAAAAATTGATCAACGGGTGTTTTCTTTTCAAATGTTTGACAAGATTAGACGTATTCCCGCTGAGTTTACAAGATGCCAAGATTTAGTTTTCATAGTAAAATAACCTCATGCCTTACTTTTGAGAGGAGACATGATGAGAGGGAAGGCGAACACTTTTTAGGTACTTGAAGACAAAAACATTTTATAAAAAATTACTGAAATTAAAAGTGCGAGGTGCGACGCGGGAAAGAATTATCAACAGAGTTACCAACCACCAATTCGAAATCTCGATTAACTTTGTTGACATATGCCGCTTGTAGGCGCTCCTAACAGTAAATAGTCAACTCCCAGTTTGATGAAAGATATGTTTCGAACGTAAAATAACAATTCAATATTACTTGAACACTCGATGTAAAATCTATTTGAGTATTTTTACCGATACTACAACAAGTACTCGATACAGTGTTGTGTCGAATGACAATATTCGATACCAAAAGTACTCGGTATCGAAAGAAAGTACTCGATACTTTACTGATATCGATTGGTATCGCACGTCACTAGCTGACACGCCATCTTCACCCTCTCTACTTCGTATATCCAACGTACGGCGGATGTAAAAAGTTTTGTAAATAAATGTTTTGAAATCCCCTCGCGTTCTAACTAAAGTAATGCTTTAAAAGCTTTCAAATGACTATTTCCCTCTCTAAGTACTCTCTACGTGCTGATAGAGACGAAAGTTTGAGAAATGTAGGCTAAAATGTATTTAAATCTGATTAGAAACGTATTCTGTTATTTTTTTAATAGATATGTTTTCGGGCTGGATACAGAAAAATATAGCCCGTGTAGTAATTGTGAGAACTGCGGGAGCACAATCTCTGAAAATTTTATAAAAATTGATCACATGGTTTCGGAGTTTTGCCGCTTACAAGGAATTGACCCCAGACATTTGTTCAGTAAAGCCTGAAACTCAAAATGCGAGTGGAAATTTTAATTTTGGAGGAGTACACACTAAAGATGGACAACGGAAGGATAAAATAAGCTTGTTCAGAAATTTCTGAAAAGCAAATTGAGAGTGGAAATTTTAATTTTGTAGAAGAAAAATTGTTCCGACTTTCTTCACGAATACGTGGCTTCCTTATCTTTTCGGTAGTTCCGAAGCAAAATTTTCTTATTTCTATGAGCAAAAGAAATTGATCGAAGTCATCAGGAATAAGAACGCCTGGTATGCCCAATGGCTTACGCTCTTTCAAAGATTTGAAGTAACCTGTCCCACCTACGAAAACCTTGCTGATTGGCCAGCTCTTTTTTCAGGTCTGCTATCTAGACTCAAAGAACGGCATCGGGACGATTGCTTACTCCGAGCTCAGTCCTCGTTCCTTATTTAAAGACTTATCTCACCCCCATACCTTACTTAATCTACAACGTGAGAACCTTAATTCCCTTAGTTTATCAAACTTAAGATGGCTATTAAAAACCCGTTGCGAGGCCCTTAACTTGAACTCTACACTTTGGTTGAGGGGCAAGGAGGGGTTATGTGCCCTTTGCAATTCTCAATCTATGGAAACAACACGGCATTTTATGGCCGAATGTACAATATTGGGCGAGATCAGGTTGTTGCACTTGGGATCTTTTACCCTCTCTAGAAATGCTCTGATAATTCTGTTGGATAGCTTAGATGCACGGGCGCTCACGCAGTACGTCCGCCACCCCCGGAAATATAGATTAGACCTAATTATGGAATTCAATTTTTGACCCCCCCTCAATTCATTNAGCGGAAATACTATCCATAGAAATTGTCAGCAATTATAATACTAACGTTAGTCTGGCAGCTGAAAAGACTTCAATACTACGAGATCAACACTAAACTGTAACTACCTAAATACCCTAAAAAGCTGGGATTCATAAAAGCATTAACACATTGGTGGGTTTGAGATCATGAGGGAATATCAGGTGATATTCTTATCTTTATGAAGATTACAATTAATTAAGGTCTTTTGTTGAGATAAAAAAGTCAATGGCACGAGCGGGATTCGAACCCACGATCTTCGGCTTGATACGCCGCTGCTCAACCACCTGAGCTATCGTGACTTCGATCCACTCGGACATCAACTTCCCATCTCAGCCCCACCTTTTGAATTTTCCCTCCTTTTTGCCATTTCTCAAATGTCGTGTAATCGGATTGGATTTTCGCCGACAAATGAAATGGACACGGAGAGCTTTAGTGAAGTATACTTCATTTTAATTCAATAATTTCGTGGTCCGCTTGACAGGTACAAGGTATTTTCAATTTCCATTTTTAATTTTTATAATTAAATTTTCTCTACGTTGACGAAAATCAAACGCACGGAGAAACAATTCTTTTTAAATAGCGCTATGGCCTAGAATAATCTTAGGCTTTTTAACGCTGGAATAGAACGATTATCGGTTTTACGTCAATATGTAGTGGGCAAGACATTTTTTAATTTCCCTGCCAAAGTTATTCCGTCCAACCTCTTCTACGTTCCCCAGGTAAATCCGTTATGCAAGGGTGCATTTCAACGAAACTTGATGGCCAATCCCTCGCGGCTTTGTGTACCCAACAATGAGCCAAAACGACGCTTGGGAATTCTTAGTCTACTCGGCTTCGCAATGTTTAATGACGTGTTCGATACCTTTTTCCACCTAACAAGGGCGCTGTACATAGGTCAAATTAAGCTGAAGAAGATGGTCATAACTCGGTTTAACATTTTTATCTCACAGTCATTCATAACCGAATAAAACCTCTGGAGCTGATTTACTGCCAAGAACAGATTGATTCTCTTACATCTCGTTCCTCTTCAATTGGCTAATTATTTGTATGAAAATGAGATAAAACTTACCTGCCAGAACAATTTTGAATGTTATTAGACCCAGGGAAAGAAAAAAAAGATAGGGAGTTTTATAGCGAAACCCTTATCCGACCTAAGCAACCAGCCGTCTCAGCCAGAACTCTTCTCCCTTCAATTGTGCCAATTTTTCATTAGGGCTTGGTTTTCTGATAAAATCTGATCTATGCTTTTCTTTTGATTGGACGGAAAATCAATACAAAAGTGTAACACTTGCCCGATTCGATGCCTATAAAACATGCCCGCACTTAACACACTGGCATTCAATAAAACTTTACATCCTTGCGCCAAGTAATCATAAAGCGTTTAGTTATTCAAAGGGCAAATTATTGTTATTTTTTGTTCGTGTTTCTGGCTGTAAGATTATCAGGCGATATCCCGCTCGATGGGACTTTTTCTTTCGTCTTCCTCCACGTTTTGGCACTCGATATCTGAGCAATAATTACGGTACAGATTTGAATTAAAAAAACGGTTAATCCATTCGTGATTTGCATTTAATCGCTTTCTTTGTGTACAATAATGTTTACTGTGTACGTTTAAATACAGGTTTTTTGTTTGCTAAAAAGATGGGTTTGAATGTAGCAAGGACGAAGCGAGCAAATATTTGTTTTTTCCTGGTCTGTTCTTTTATTATTTTTTATAATAATTTTTATTGTATCCTGTACATGAATTATACACTTTACAAATTGTTAATGATATAAAATCCCGGGCAAAACACTATTGCACCCGGAGGACATGTGTTGTGAAATCGAGTCAATGCTGACACTCAGTATGTTGTCGGATCAGTCGAGGTCAAGGTACCATCGTCGTTTGAGGCGACGTGGCGGATTCTTAAGATGGGAAGAAGTAGAGAGGGCTTGAGCAATAGGGTTAGGATGGGTTGAAAGATTGGAGAGAAACTTGAAGAAGCGGGAAAGGATCAATTCTTTGAAGAAGGGAATGTTAAGGTCGTTATGGTTAGTGAGAGAAGGACGGAGTTTGGAGAATTCGTCTGAGGACTTTTGATTGGAAAGCTTGGATTCGTCGGATATTAGATGGCTTGGTGTACCCCACAGTTCTGCTCCGTATGTTCAAATGGGCCAAAGTAATGATTTGTATAGAGTTAGTTTGTTCTTTATTGTCATATCTGATTTCTGGCCTATCATTCTTCGTAGTTGTCCAAATCGAATGTTTAGTCCTTGTCGCTTGAGACTTGTGTGGGGAATTTCCCGTCAGTCTACTGTCTAAGAATAAACCTACGTATTTTACTTGTGTCGGTAGTTTTTTTTAAATTATTAACGTACAGACGTGGGCAAGGCTGTTTGTTTAGCGTGAACGTAATTTGGGTTCATTTATCCTCGTTCAGCATCATTTTCCTCGTTTTGTACCATTCTTCAATGAGCTCAAGAAGCTCCTGGATATTGGAGGTGGCTTGGGTAGGATTGGAGTGAAGAGATAAAAGTGCAGTATCGCTGGGTAGGTTGGGAAGATGGTGTTGGGAAGTATCGCCAGGTCACAAGTATAAATTATAAATAGGCTGGGACCAAGAGTGCTCCCTTGATCGTTCTGATTTCCTAAAACCCGTTATCGCATCTCATTCTGAAGATGATCGGTTAGTTAGGATTTTAGGATTTGGTAATAAGGAGTGGGTAGGAACTCCTTTATTTTAAACAGAACTCTCGGGTGCCAGATCCTGTCAGAAGCTTGGGACATGTCTAAGAATGCACCCTAGCACTGTTCTCTAAACCAAAGGAAATAGTGTCAACAACCCTGAAACATTGCTGAATCGTGGAATTAAGAGGACATAAACCAAAATGCTGCGAAGGAATGGCATTGTGTAAACCTACGATGGGTATTAGGCCTTTTAAAATGCATGCATATAAACGTTTAAATCTGAAAGTTAGGAGAGAGGGAAAGAATGGAAGTTTATTTGTGTTGAACTTTGGTCCTGGTGAGTTCGTGAAGAAATAAAAAAAAACAATAGTTTCTACCTTTTCTTCAACTGCTTAGGTTTTATGGTGTTCATCAATACAAATAGATCGCCTAAGCACCATTCTTCAATGACATCAAGATGTTCTTGGCATATAGGACGTGGGTAGGATTGGAGTTAAGAGATAAAAATGCAGTATCGCTGGGTAGGTTGTAAAGATGGTAGTGGGATGTATCGGCAGATCAGCTGTATAAATTGTATACAAGATGGGACCAAGAATGCTCCCTTGTGGGATGCCAGCCGATCGTTCTGACTTTGGAAAACTCGTTGCCGAATCTCTCTGAAGATGGTCGGTTAATGAAGATTTGGTAGTAAGGAATGGATAGAAACTGCTTTAGTTATATTTTTTAGTGTTAGATAACTTAACTTAATTAAGAAAATTGTTGGGGGTTTTCTGAGAGTTCCACCTCATGAACAAGCTATAAAAGAAGCCATTTGTTGAACAAAAAGACTAGGTAGAAAATTTGGCTTTCCTTTCCCTACTTATCCCAATTTTTCCCTAATGTCGGCTCTGTCCGCTCCTTTCACACCAGACCGCATCTCACGACCCTCAAATAATCTATAAAAAAAAACATTTTTTTATAATGTTTTGTGTTGCTTTTTAAATTTTCTATTCATAAATTAATCATTATATTCGGTATAAATACACCAACAAATGTAATAATTTCACAATTGTGTTTTCAGCAGATAACAGCTGGAGCATTGTAACAAAAAATATTGGCATGCGTAAAGTACGTGCCCAAGAGCAACGATTTTTGCTGCTTCGTCCACACATTTAGCTAATCATTTATCTAATAAATCATCTCATTTATCACGAGAAAAACGAATTGAGAAATTAGATTTAAAAAAATTATAAATATAAAAAAATATCTAAGGGCAAATCAGTATAAGATCATTATATCTAAATGTAATGGTTGTAGATGATTTATTTACTATAAATTGCTTTGAGGAGAAAGAAAGTCAACATAATCGTGTAAAGGAGGAGGTAAGCAAGGGATTTCTATTTTACCCGGTAGAATATCATGACCTAGTGTACAAACATTTGTCGTGTAGTCAACGAAATTGGAGGCCTTTTGTTATCAAGAAAAAATCCAGTAAAACCTTTATTATTTACGTCTAAGAGGTAAAACTCTATGAAAACGGTGCTTCGTTATGTTAAACCTGCACGGTCGTTCCGTCATGTGGTTTTCAATTCAAGTACATACCTTGCTAAGAAGAAATTTGTACTCGAGTATTTTCTTCCTTCGATTAGAGCCAAACCAATCTCGCGGTTCACACTCGCATATTTTTTCAGCTTCACGGAAAATGAAACATGGATATGTTTGTCGAGTGAGAATTCATACAATTCACCGACATACCTACATAATTTAAACGATTTTCTCCACGTTTAAACCTACGTTAACGAGCTTAAAGCAGAAAAATTTCCCGCACTGGCAAAATTTTGTATTTTTACATTAAAAATAACAAATAATAGTAATAGAATAACCTTCTTCCATCTTGGCCATGCGGTTTGTCGGCAAGTAAACTTTATTTTTAAATTCACTAATTTCGTGGTCCGCTTGACCAATTAATACATTACAATTAATTAAGGTTTTAGTTGAGATGAAAAAAAGTCAATGACACGAGCGGGATTCGAACCCACGATCTTCGGCTTGATACGCCGCTGCTCTACCACTTGAGCTATCGTGACCTTGATCCACTCGGACATCAACTTCCTATCTCAACCCCACCTTATGAGTTTTCCCTCCTTTTTGCCATATTTCAAATGTCGTGTAATCGGATTGGATTCTCGACGACAAATGAAATGGCCACGGAGAGCATTAGTGAAGTGTACTTCATTTTAATCATTAAATTCACTAATTTCGTGGTCCGCTTGACCAATTAATACATTACAATTAATTAACGTGTTTAGTTGAGATGAAAAAAAGTTAATGGCACGAGCGGGATTCGGACCCACGATCTCCGGGTAGATACGCCGCTGCTCTACCATTTGAGCTATCGTGACCTCGATCCACTCGGACACCAACATCCCATTTCAACCGCACCTTTTGAATTTTCCCTCTTTTTTGCCATTTTTCAAATGTCGTGTAATCTGATTGGATTCTCGACGACAAATGAAATGGCCAAGGAGAGCTGTAGTGAAGTGTACTTCATTTTAATCATTAAATTCACTAATTTCGTTTTTTTCATCTCAACTAAAAACCTTAATTAATTGTAATTTATTTTTAAAAAACATTAAAAAGTAATACAAAATTTTATATAAATAAACTTAAATTAAAGATGCAAAATGGACATATATCTTTTAAAAGAAACTATAAAATGAAAAAGTTATTAATTTTTAAAAAGGTAAGGCTCATAATACATCATTAAAAAGGTAAGGCTCATTCTTTGTTATTCCTCTGTTGATGGGTGTAAATTCCGGAAACGTCCAAATAAATGTTTAAATAAATAATGAATTTATTTAAAAAAACCACATGGTTTTCTTTTTGTTAAACAAAAATTAAAAAGAACAAATTAGTCTTAAAAATTTCTCTGTAATTTAAAAAAACTTATTTTTAAGTTTCTTTACATAAAGGGCTTTATATAAAGAGAAAATTATTAAATTTTTACAATAGAAAATTACACGATAACATTACAATAAGACAAACCATTGCCTTTGCAATCTAAGACCCGTTGGTTATCGTTGAACACTCATGCTTTTGGAACTTCGACCAATTAACTGATTTAGAGCTAGAAAAATGAAATTTCAAACGGTGTATGCTCAAAACTGAATAAATTGACAAGTACCCAAAAACAACAGATATACATTGTCTATTACAAAAAAATGGCCAAATTTGGAAATGCATATTTTCCCAGCCTTTTAAGTCATAGACCGGTCCTAGGTCTCATTGTTTAGAAAATTTTACTCTGAATAAGATGGTTTTTTATAAGTTCTTTTAGCTTCAGTCATTCATAAGGAAATTCATACAGGAGTATTTGGACTTGGAACCAAATACTCAGAACCCATGGTAAAATACACCAGTATCTTCCAAGCTGAGATTCATGCAATCGAAAGATGTACCCAACTCAACCTAAGTAAAGGGTACAAAAACAAGAATATAGCTATCATGTCAGATAGACCAGCAGCTATCAAAGCACAAAGCTCAAATATCATTAGTTCAAGGATAGTGCTGAACTGCAAAACCAAACTAAACATATTAAGAATAAAGTCAGCCTTTGCTGGGTCCCAGGACACATGGGAGTAGAAGGCAACGAGAAAGCGGACACCCTTGCAAGAAAAGGGGCTGCTACACCGCTGATAGAACGCGAACCCTTCTGTGGCATAGGAACCCACACTAATAACAAGTATCTCAGACAGAAGGACAAAAAGAAAATGAGGGAACTATGGAATTCACTCATTGGCCACAGACAATCCAAGAATCTTCTAATCAATTTTGGAAGAAAAGAAATTACAGAATGTGTCAAGGGAAGCAGGAACAAACTGCGAATCCTAATAGGATTCCTAACAGGACACTGCAGGTTAAATGGACACTTAAAGAAAATTGGAATAATCCAAGATCGCACATGCAGATTCTGCAAAGAGGCAGAGGAGACACCAACACATCTAGAAACAAACTGCGGAGCTACACTAGCCCGCAGGAGGAAATGTTTTGGGATGGATAATGTGACCATAGAAGAGCTTCAACCATTGAAACCGGGCCTATTAATAGTTTCTTGATGAAATAGGACTCATTGGTGCGCTTTAGGCAGAGAACGGGGGATGCAATAGCTCTTAAAGAGCGCAGTATACTATACCCTGCAACCATATCTACTATATCTACAAGGAGGTTTATAAATTCTGGAACATGATAATTTTGGCACTTTTTACGAAAACTTCAAATTGAGCTGAGGAGCCAGGAAATCGTCCTAAAGCGGCGCCCTACAGAAATCGATAGGATATTTTAATCAAATTTCAATTGGTCACCGTCCATTTTGCCCGATTTCTCAGCCGTTTTCGAGTTGTTAGCGATTTTTTTTGCAAAAACGTGGTTTTTTACGTGCTCATGAAAATAAAACCGATCACTCACTCTCAAGAATGCATACATTTTGGACCGTCATATTTTCGCAAATTTTACGCTCTACAAATTTTGTTCCGATGACTTATTCAAAAAGGTGAACAGGAAAGGGACAATGCTTACTTTGACCATTTGGGAGGAATGCTTCTGCTGTCGATAACCACTTGTTTACCTCATCACGGAAATTCAACTTTTCCTTCCCATTTCGCAGGTGATGTGGCGGTTTAGCTTCGAATAACGTATTGAAACAATAGGCTTATGTATTGTAAAATCGGGAGAGAAGATAGTGACCGTTAATTAATGATTATTTGGAGATGGTGAGTCGCGACGATAAAATTGAAATATCAATTTGTTGAAATGTGTTGACAGCTTTTCTTTGTTCTTACCTACGTAGTACCCACTGTTTGAAAAAATACTTAAAAACATGAAAAAACTGCAAATTTTTGTTTATTTTGTTTTTACCCACGAGTTCACAGCGAGTAAGTTGATCATTTATGAATAATCGACAAAGTACTCACATGAGTAAATATTCGTTAGTTTCGAATAATTTCTGTCGATAATTGAGTAGTATCGAATATTTTTTGATATCGCATGCCACTAGTTATGCCCTAGGGTGTTTCTATTTCTGTGGGCTACTTTTATGCTTTCATTTCTGAGGATGGATTTTATTTTTTCTACAATTTTTTCTATATATAAATAAGAAACACAACGATATCCTTTCTCAATTTTTGTTTCTCGGAATGTCGACCCCCGTGTAAGTGTTAATTTTTCAACTCTGTTCACAATCATTTTTCCACCATTTCTTTCCTGTAACCTTTTTTACGGCGAGATACTAGATTGCTTTAAATTCTTCTTCAAAACTTTCAGATTACAGTGAGGATTTTATCAACCTGTCGATGGGCCGTATACGGGCAAGCTTGTGGACCTGTGGATCGATCCATTATTGACCATCAAGATATCTACCCTCCGGAGAACATCAAGATTATTTCATTTGGTATAAAAAAAATTTATTCACAGATGTACTATAAAACGCCCCAGTAAAAATAATTCAGGGCAGATTCATAAGAAAGAGAGTGAACCCATTCGTCCGTGATGCCCTACTAAACGAATATCTTGCTATTTAAAATTCAACGGAAAGTTTCAGCTCAGGGTTTACCAACGGTATCACCACTCACTCCACTTTGTTCTGAATTTTTTGTTGACCGTCTAGAGGAAAAGTTTTATTTAGGACTGCTAAGAGGTTATTGGACAATGTTGCATTATGGAAGAGGTTCGCCAATGATATATCTGACACGGAATTACAATGATTTTTGATTACTCAATACGATAAAACTAAATTTACAATGAAAGTCAAAACTTTTTTTAAATATTTTTTTATTAATTAATTTATTTATTAAAACTGGTCTTTTTAGACCAACCATTAATTTTACAATAATATTATAGTATAAATAAATGTTTACATTCTTATAAACCCACTGGTACAATAAGATTTACACTTCACTATTCACTATTAATTTTTAACTACACAAGTTCATATGGCTTTGCTTTTTTAATCTTCTGACCATGTTTCGGTTATGTAAGAGTTTGGTCGCTTCCACATTCTCGTGCTGGCTGAGGCGAGCCTAGGGTTTGGCGGCAAATAGTCGTATTTCCGCCGTGACTTCAGGGATCTTAAGATCCCTATATAAGTCCTTATTCCTTATGTACCAAGGTGCATTGACCATGTTACGTAAGATTATTTTGGAGTGTTTGTATGATTTTGATATTGATGTGTTTGGTACAACCCCATAGTTGGATACCATATGTCCACATAGGCTTTATGACTTGTTTATACAATAATATTTTATTTTGTATAGCAAGATTGGAGCCACGTCCTATCAACCAGTATAGTTGTCTATACCTTAAACCTATTTCTGTCCTTTTTTTCTTCACGTGTTCTTTCCATCTCAGCTTGGCATCTAAGGTCATTCCCAGATATTTAGCTGTATTGCTGTATGGGATAGTAGTTCCATCGATTGTGAGCGACGGAACATGGTCCACCTTTCTGTTTGTAAAGATTAGATGAACTGATTTATGCTTATTTAGCTTGATTTTCCATTTTTTTGTCCATTCGTTTATCTTATTACATGCTTTTTGGACGATTTTGGTTGAATGGGTGATAGTCGGTCCTAGTGATATCACCGCTGTGTCATCTGCAAACGTTGCAATTTTTACTCCATCTATTTTCGGAAAATCACTGGTGTATAACTAGTAAAGCAGTGGGCCTAATATGCTACCTTGTGGCACTCCTGCATTTATTGTTTTTAATTTTGAATATTGATCTTCTTGTTTCACTCTAAACAGTCTGTCCGTTAGGTAGGAACTGATAATATCGACATATTGCTTTGGTAGCATCCTTTTTTAGTTTATTAATGGGTCCTTCGTGCCAGACCTTGTTAAAAGCTTGTGAGACATCAAGGAAGATAGCAGAACAAATTTGTTTTTCTTCGAGAGATTTTCCTATTAGGTCCGTTACTCGATGAATTGGTCTATTGTTGAATGTCTTGTTCGGAATCCAAATTGGTGGTCAGGAATGATTTTCTTTTTATCTACGATGTGTTTTATTCGTTTTAATAATAACTTTTCGAAAAGTTTAGACACTGTTGGTAGTAGCGATATTGGTCTATATGATTTGACCTCGTTCTTTTCCTGATTTTTTTATCATAACGACTTCTGCGAATTTCTAGATGCTGGGAACATATTTCAGTATGATTGCAGCATTAAATAGGTATGTTAGTTGTTTTAGTATTTTTCCAGTGATAAGGTCAGTGGAGTCTTTTTAGCGGGTATATTTTTAATTTCTTGTGCTACTTCTTTAGGTGAAATTGGCTTTATCTTTTCTTCTTGTGGCGTGGTTGTTACTTCAAGAAAGCTGCCATTGATGATTTCATTTGGTTTGAAGATTTCAGCAAGGTAACTAGCAAACAATTCAGCTTTTTATCTGCTGTCTCTCGCCCAAGTACCATCCGCTTTTGTTAATGGAGGAATTTGGGCGATTGGTCTTTTAATTTTTTTATGGCCTTCCACAGCGAGTAGTCAGTGGCTTCGCCTGGTGTTAGATCTTCTAGATAGTGAAAGTCGAAACTGAAAAAAATGCTGTGTTACTTCGGTTTAAACTTATAAATCCCTCGCCACAAAATTGAATGCGTCAAACACTGTCAACCAACAACTACCGAAATTCCGATATGCGATTAATCAATATGTCGCAAAGCAGAATATGTCGACAAGTCCGAAATATTATTCAATCTTGTTTTGATTGGAAAGATCTCCTATCATCATTCCTGAATCGTTTTCACGTCGAAAGGTTACAAATATAAAAATTTTCAAATTCTGTAATGAAGGAAATGTTGTGAATTTTTCCGTATATCTTTACAGAACCGTTTCAAATTCTTGCTTGCTCGAATACGCTGAACCGAAACTGAAATGATTAATTATAAGTAAACGTTATTAACGTTATTATCGGAACGGTTTATTAAGCGAGGGAGTTCAAAATAACATTCGCAATCCTGCGGTATGAACGGCAGGATCAAAGCTATCAGAATTTGGGATGTTGTCACGTTCCTAAATGAAACACGGTTTCCCTGTAATAATACCATCTCGGCATTCATCTTTGTACCAAATAAACACAGTATTTTGAAATCTGTTTACAATCCGTGTTAAACGATGAACGGGGGGAGGAGGAGGAAATAACAATTTTTGGCGATTGGAAATAATTGGTTGGTAAAGAGTCGTTTTATTACGGCTAAAGGGAAGTTCTACACAAAACTGTTTTATTAATTTATTTAGAAATCGTGAGATGCGGTCTGGTGTGATGTAGGTTTCAGAAAAACATTTTCTTTATCGTGCCAACGTTTCGATCTTTATTGAGATNCGGTCACTAATCACCATACTGTTTTATTAATGATGAATCTAATTTTTTAATTACATGTGGGGTTATTTAACTGTCCGAGCGGGTTTGATGCCACGCCTGTTGCTACTAAGGGCGAACTCTTCTTAAGGTCTAGTATAAAATGATGCTCGGTTTATGTGCGACATTAATGAGAAAATCTGTTTCATTTCGTGGCCATTTGCCTATTCACTAATTTGCACGGGTGCCAAGTGAATCCGGTATAAAATAATCTAATTAGCGCTCTATGGCACTAGTTTGTTAATTTACTAAAAGACGCAAAGTGCCTTTAAGCAAAGCTACACGAAATTGTATAGAAATCAATGAAGACTTCAATGAATAATTCGATACAGTTATCCGGCCCCTTCTATTTGGACCACATGTCCGAATTGATTGTAACGTTTTTTTAAAATAGTTTTTCAACGTCCTGAGGAAAGCGTCAAATACAGCCAAAAGCTCGACAGCAGAAAAACATGTTGGTTTTTTCACCTACATGGCTTCATCCCTGATCTCTTTACTTCAATAATTCAATAGAGTTTTATATTAGTTTTATTAGAAGTAATACGTTACTTCTTCACCAAATTTATCTTCAAATGCCATTCTATTTAATGAAAGCCATGAAACATTTTTTCACGGTACAAGGTAAAAAGCAGCGGTGTTTGGAGACAGCACTGCTTCACGCCAGTCCATTTGTTTCTTATCCATTTCCGACTGTTCTATACAAACACAGATTTGCAATTGTTTCAGTCGTCCATGATTTAAGACATTTTTCTTTTTTTAAGACGGGGGTCTACGAGAGTCCGCCGACCTGACTAGAATATCTGAATGAATTAATCATACTGTGCCAAAAACAAAATGTGGTAAAAAAATTGTATAGTCACAATTGCATCTCCACCTTCATCTCCAAATAACGCCTGAACCAGTTACAACCCATCATAAGGGGTAAACTAAAATCTTCTTTTTGATAGCTTCTCTAACTATATGGTTAATCCAGTACTATATTCAATGTATTTGGCTTGGAGTTAATATACCTTCCAATATGTTTATGCAATTTTTAAGTCGATCATTTCCTCTTGATGAGTATATAAATTGTCTACAAATTGGGAAGGATTGTAACACTGCAGTTCTGGGCAATGTGGAGGCTGAGTTATTTTCAAAGAAATTAGAAACCATCTAATAAAAATTTAATTATATCAATTTATAGATATCTTTAAGATTTTTTCCCTGATGATGGCCTCAAAATAGTTCGAAAGCTTAGCAGATAACAATTGAAATTGTTTTTTCGGTTTGAAATTGGAACTACTCGGTCCAGTAAAGACAAAAACTACCAACTTGACCTCAAACTTTGACCTGTTTAATTTTATATTTAAAAAATCAGGCCAAGATGAAAGAAAAGAAAAATATTTACGACAATTTTTCGAGGAATATCCCCACAATTGTAAGAATTCCGATTTAGAATGGACGGATTGTAGATCTTGTTTCACTACGGACTAACAGCAAATTTAACAAACACAAAAATCAATATAATAAACTTTATAATAAACAAAACGAACTGACGATAGCAAAGTTTACAGCACAGAATTATTTCTTCATTTGAAAAATAGGATATGTACTAATGCCTTTGATTATTCATTGAAAATCGTTTATCGTAGTCTTTCAATGCATTTGGCAGTAATAAAAATGATTATCTAACTGCTCATGATCTTTAACATTCAAGAGTGCTGATAGTTGACAGCCTGATCTTTTCTTCGGGTTGGTATACAGTAAAATCCCAGTATTTCATGTACCGATACATCGTAAGAAAGTGCTGCTCCCTTGAAAAAAATCTAGTTAAAACGTATAAAACAAATGCATTTTAGTTCCCTCAGTGTAACGAATTTTCCCGCCTCAAAAGCCGACAAAATGTCTTATAATTAGTATTTTAGCATTGAAATCGAGATTAAACTTACGACCAGATTGGTAGGGCATTCCTTATAAGAATTAATTAAGGTTTTTAGTCGAGATAAAAAAGTCAATGGCATGCGCGGGATTCGAACCCACGATCTTCGGCTTGATACGCCGCTGCCATACCACTTGAGCTATCGTGACCTCGAGCCACTCGGACACCAACTTCCCATCTCAACCCCACCTTTTGAATTTTGAATTTGAATTGAAAAATGGCAAAATGGAGGGAAAATTCAAAAGCTGGGGTTGAGATGGGAAGAGGATCGAGGTCACGATAGCTCAAGTGGTAGAGCAGCGGCGTATCTAGCCGAAGATCGTGGGTTCGAATCCCGCTCGTGACACTGGCTTGTTTATCTCAACCAATACCATTCATAAAGATTAATTAATTGAAAGTCGTCATTTGGTCAATTGGATCACGAAATCTAATGGATTTAATTTGTAGGAATGTCAAAATGGAATTTTGCTATGCGAACATAGTGAACGAACCTTATGATCCCTAATTTGCTGACCACCCTTCCGATGATATCCAGGCCACAATGGTTTACAGTTATATGCGGTAGTGGTAAAAAATGCGTGACTACATTTGATGTTTTTGTGTTAATATCTTCAAATGAAACGAGATCATTTCAAGCTTGTAAACGAGCCAAATATCGTCAGATTAGTCTGTAGGGCATGTTAGTTACCATACCATTGTACATTTTGTACCAGAAATATTTTGATAGGCCAACTTTCAAGCTTTAAAAAATATGCTTTACTGAGGTTATAATAATGTAAACTAGTATTGCATACGAAGAGAACAAATGACTTAATTGGGTGCGTTTCGGCCATCTTATGTGTGGAACTGTCCTTCCACTGATGGTTCCAATTTAAAACTATGAGTATGAGCTTTTTGCGTTTTGTATGAAATTTACACTGTAGGATTAGCTTCAACAAGTAAATATAATGCTGATAAAAACCTATTTAGCAAAAACATCGTTTGCGTTTCTTTTATTTTTATCCGCGTTTTTAACAATATTCTTCGAAATAGTTTATAAATAGTTTATAAGCCCAACCCCGCTCGCTTCATGAAAATATGTAAAATTTTAAAAGAAAAGTTTTAGGGTGAGCTTTGCGTGCCGGGTTGAAATAAATCACTTGATGTCCTGTCTCTTATCTGGTATCAGAAATCAACCCAGTGTTGCTAACATTTTTCCTGAAACGCGATGGTCGTCACAATTTAATAGGCCGATAATTAAATCTCCTTCCCAGGACCGGGTTTTAAAGTTAAAGAAAGAGAAAAAATAAATGATTATTCGGAGATCGTGAGATGCGGTCTGGTGTGATGTAGGTTTCAGAAAAACATTTTCTTTATCGTGCCAACGTTTCGATATTTAATTTCACTAATTTCGTGATCCGCTTGACCAATTAATGTATTACAATTAATTTAGGTTTTTAGTTGAGATAAAAAAGTCAATAGCACGAGCGGGATTCGAACCCACGATCTTCGGCTTGATTCGCCGCTGCTCTACCACCTGAGCTATCGTGACCTCGATCCACTCGGACACTAACTTCCCATCCCAACCGCACCTCTTGAATTTTCCCTCCTTTTTGCCATTTTTCCAATGTCGTGTAATCGGATTGGATTCTCGACGACAAATGAAATTCGATCTTTATTGAGATCATCTTCAGGGCCTCCTGGGATTTACAAACATTGCTTAAATTTAACAAATACAGGTAGGATGTGGAAAAAAGTGAATTTATATAATGCTCGAAAATTTTAGATTCAATCAAAGTATTTGTACTCACTCAAAGTGTTTGTTTGTTTGTTGTGTTGAGAGTGCCAGTGTCATGTCATCATGCCAGTGTTCATACGTCGGATTTTGAAGGGGTGGGAAAGGAAGTCGGGAATAGAAAGACATTTTTAGACACAACACTAACATCATCCACTATTACTAATAATACTACATTAAATCTATCAAATACAGACAAACCAACATACATTTCCATTCCATTCATTCACGACCTATCACATAAGTTAAACACATTTCTCTCTTCTGGCAACTTTAAAATAGCTTTCAAAAACTGTAAAACATTTCACACACTTTTCTCCAAAATTAAAGATCCCACACCAGTAATAAATAAATCTTACGTAATTCACAAAATCAATTGTTTAAATCGTCCGGCAACTTACATCGGTCTTACATCCCAATATCTGGATAAGAGAGTAAAGCAACATATCTACGATTGCAAAAAACCCAAACAAAATCCAACAGCACTGCCTACCCACCACTATGAATACCAAGACTATTTCGACTTCAACAATCCAAAAAATATTACACACCGAACAAAAAACATACAAACGTAACATTTTAGAAATGGTTTACTTCAACAGGGATAAATCAATTACAGAACAGACGCATGTAAACTCAGTTATATATCATTAATCAAATTCTATATCGATAACCTACATATATCACCATCACATCACACAAAACATATAATACAACATATAAAACAATCATCACATTTCACACATCAAACATTTATAAATAGTTTAATTCTTCAACAATTTGGCTTTCCTTTCCCTAATTATCCCCGACTACATAATCCTGAACGATAATCAGGCCGAACCATCCTCCATTTGTTGGCTCCTTTCGCCTCAAAGAAGCCGACTCCTATAAAAATGTCTTTCTATTCCCGACTTCCTTTCCCACCCCTTCAAAATCCGACGTATGAACACTGGCATGATGACATGACACTGGCACTCTCAACACAACAAACAAACAAACACTTTGAGTGAGTACAAATACTTTGATTGAATCTAAAATTTTCGAGCATTATATAAATTCACTTTTTTCCACATCCTACATGTATTTGTTAAATTTAAACAATGTTTGTAAATCCCAGGCACTGAAGATGACCGCAATAAAGATCGAAACGTTGGCACGATATAAGAAATGTGTTTCTGAAACCTACATCACACCAGACCGCATCTCACGATTTCTACATAAATATCGATTAACGGTCACTAATCACCACACTTTTTTTGTTATCTAGAAGTGAGTGATGAAGTTTAATGTAAACATCGCCAATCCAAAATACTTCAACTGTGACCTTAGTCCGGTGAGCAGAGCGGCAAGTTGAACGAGGTCTAAAACGTGAAAAATTCGTTTTCAACTCAAACCGTTTCGATTGAAATAAACCCGAAACTTCATTCCGATCATATTTCGCTCGCGTTTCATTTTACAAAAGCCGATTTCGACAGATTCCACCTCGGTAAACCTTAAATATACGCGTTTCCTTTCAATTCAAATGGAGTAAATGGAGCAGTTGATTGACGATAACGCCGTCAAGTTGGCCGTTTGCAAATAATAATCATTGATTTTCAACGAAATCGCAAGCTGCGGGAATTGATCGGGAAACAGCCGTACAAGGAAAATAACCAACGAAAAGCGTCTCAACGTTAACTTAATATCAAACGATTTCTTGTGTCGTGCTTGTGTGGTTTCGTTAATACTGATACAAATAACAGAATTATTTTGTTGATATTGCCAGAATACATATAACCTTCGTACGTATGTCTTTCTTCTTTCTGCCTTTTTGCTTTATTTGCTTTATGTAAATTTTCAGCTTTTCTTGCGATTGTTGATAATAATTTGGTGTTGGCTAAATTTGTGAGACACGAGACCAATTGGCGGTAACGCGATGGAAGACATGAAAAACCTTGAGTCAACACGTTTCGAAGAGCACTTTTAGCCTTCGCCTCGACGATTTCCGTTATGAAAATGTGCCATTCGCCAATATGAATGTTGCATGCAAAAAGGCAGTGGTCGGTGTGTCAGCCCTCCGACGTTTTATTTACCCTCTTTCCTGAGCAAAAACTCTCGGAACAACGTAAATATTTGTTGAAATAGACTGAGAGTCCTTTTAAGTCCAGAAAGGCTTTACCAAGAATATTTGAAATGCGGCCCTAGGCAGCGCCCACGAAATTTAATAACATCAGGCGGGATCTTTTCACTCGGGGAACGGTTGAGCGAGGTTCGAACAAAAATAATATTACAGTAAGTACAGCCGGTTTTCAAGGAAACGTACGAGGAGGAGAGAAGGAGGTTCCTCGATTTTCGTTGAAATGAGATTTAAACGGTAATGCAGGTTCTGAAAACCTAGCAAAGGGCCTAAACTCCTCAAAAATGATTGGAACATTTGTAATTTATTTTTATTCTATTATTTTTAATTAAATTAACAATGTATTCTTGTTAGTTGGATAAAGCAAATGCAAAATACAAACTAAAAACAAAAAAATTGTTATATATATCAATTAATTAAGCTTTTTAGTTGAGATAAAAAGTCAATGGCACGAGCGTGATTCGAACCCACGATCTTCGGCTTGATACGCAGCTGCTCTACCACTTGAGCTATCGTGACCTCGATCCACTCGGACACCAACTTCTCATCTCAACCGCACCTTTTGAATTTTCCCTCCTTTTTGCCATTTTTCCAAGGAGGGAAAATTCAAAAGGTGCGGTTGAGATGGGAAGTTGGTGTCCGAGTGGATCGAGGTCACGATAGCTCAAGTGGTAGAGCAGCGGCGTATCAAGCCGAAGATCGTGGGTTCGAATCCCGCTCGTGCTATTGACTTTTTTATCTCAACTAAAAACCTTAATTAATTGTAATATATTAATTGGTCAAGCGGACCACGAAATGAGTGAATTGTTATATATGTTGTATAATAACGGATTTACTTAAGAATCGTAAACATGAAGATTACTCATTTTCATTATATTTATTGGTCTATTGACCAAATTACTTCTCTCAATTAATTAATATTTTTATGTAAGGTTTTGGTTGAAATGAAAAAGTTAGTGTCACGAGCGGGATTCGAACCTACGACCTCCGGCTAAATACGCCGCTGCTCTAACCACTTGGGCTATAGTGACTTCGATCCACTCGGACACCAATTCCCAATCTCACCCTACAACCTTTCGCATTTTCCCTCTTTTTTTCCATTTTTCAAATGTCGTGTAGTCAGGATTCGATTCTCGGCGACATATGAAGTGGCCACGGGAAGCTGTTAGTGAAGTTATACTTCTGATTGACCAAATTACTTCTTTCAATTATTATTAAATTTTAATTTTCTCCATTTTAATCTGCTTGTATTCTTTTTAACCATGGAAAGAGGGTGAGGGAGAGGGAGTGGGAAGGGAGAGGGAGTGGGTGAGAGTGAGGGAGAGGGCAAGGTGAGGGAGAGGTTAGGGAGATGGTGAGGGGGGGAAGTGTCCGAGTCTTCTTGCCAACGGCCCCTAGAAGCGGAGAAAATTAACCTGACCGTTCTTCACAACTTCAACCACAACTATAACCACCGGTCTCTAAACAACACACAACACGTACAATTAACTTAATTAAAATAACTAACAAATTATATCTTTCCTGTTGTCTGTATCGACACGCCTTCTAGATATCATGTCACATTCTATCGGCTCACATTGTCCAGACTGCCAAGAAAGTAGTTCCATCAGACATTGGATTAAAAATAAGTCTGCAGTTCAATGGGAATTTGGTCCAGAACAAAGAACCACCGTAGAAACTAAAGGCAGAACTACTAAATCAGACTCCGGAGGCATGTGTATAGAATCTGAGGAGGTATTGCCAGGAAAAAGAAGAAACAGTGCAAAATTTGGTTTGAAGACCTATGCAGCCTGAAACACCAGAGATAGGAAAACATATACGGAAGAAATTCAATGCTTTACTTCAAAATGAAGAAAATATGCGAGTTCTACAATAGACACTGAAAATTCCCCTAAATTTTATCCAAATCCAACTGTATTGCAAGAGATGGATTTTTTTTAAAATAAAATCTAAAACGAACTACCCTCTGCTGTCGATCGACTTGAGCGGTGAACCGCGTGAAGGTAACACGGTCCAATATAGCCACGTGCTAACCGGCGTTCAAAATCACGTTTTTTCTCGATTCAACCGACGTTTTCCACTCAGATGAGTGGAAAACAAGAATTAAACCCCGAGAAGGAGTTGGAGAAGGAGAGGAGGCGGAAAAAGGACGAGATGGAGCAGACAACGAAGAAGAAGACTGCTGAAATAGTGGAGAGTNCACTACCTCGCAGAATGCGATAGGTATGCTAGGGAAAGATTTAATACTTTCGAAGGAGAGGACATAACCAAAACACTCCCCAGGATAAAATGGTCCACAATCCTGGGGTTTATGAATAGGTCCAAAAGGTTTATGCAGTACTCGTGAGCCGACCAGGTCCCGGACCTTTTAGGGATGGGGTACGGGTCTACTCAGGCTTTTAACCCCTCGGGTCCTGGTCGCCCGCCCTGTGTAATATATACATCAACCCTCTGCTGTCAATGCCTTTAATTAGTTTTGTATTAATAGTCACTTTTGTAAAAATAGGCAAATTTGTCCAAAGTTGTGGTGAGATAGAAGAGGCGAAAATTGAACAATCGATTTCCCATGTAGCACTATCAAATTATTGGATTTTCAAACCGATGGGGAGATTAGATTTGTCTGGAAGACTTGGAAAATAAGAAAATCGAAGCCAACCCTAGTCGGTCGGATGGGAACAGGGAATTCATTTCCTCTTTGTGGCCCCCATAATCCAGTGCTGATTTGTACTCTGTTCTTAAAGTTGGCTCATAAGTCGATCAGAATTTACATTCCAACCACAAAGTTAAAATAAAATAAATAATCAGCACACACACACACACACACACACACACACACACACACACACACATATATATGTATACACGTAATACTATTACTTGTGTTCCTTATAAAATCAGACTTATCAGACTGTAAATCGGCTATGTAAATTAAAAACTCCTACTTTTCAGATAAAAAAATCGTTTAAATTTTTAATGACTCTTTCTTTGTTTCTTGGCTCATTTGGAAAATTTACACAAAATTACCCTTGAAATAATTGAGTCCTTCTTCCGTCCTTTATTTTCTGCTTTAAACTTCCTTCGCGACTTGTTAATTTCCTTAAAAAAAAAAAGATCTCATTAAAAGATTCTTTACACCTAATTAAAGAGGGTTTTTTCAGCTTTAACTTCGCCCCAGTCGCTGGAGTACAACGAAGAAAACGTGAGTCTTGAATAATGACCGTTGAAATCCACTAAGAACCACTCGAGGAACACCAGATCATGAAATAGAAATATCTATTATTTTTGGTACTTTGTTTGTCGAAGATACGTTGATGGTTCATAGATAGATTTAATTGACATCTTTAGCTCATTCACTTGATCATTTAGAAAGTCGTACTCGCTGGTCAAGTACTAGACAAGTAATTTTCCTTAAACTAATTTTCCAAAAAAACCTTCCTATAAATTATCATAAATGTATTTTAGGGCCGAATACAGGAAAAAGTATAGTCAAATTGTATGGACATCATGGAAGTGCGCATACGCAGTCGGGGCAATTCACTCTCTTTCGAAAATTCCTTCCAAACTTAAAAAAAAGCTGACTTTTCTTACGCGGGTCTAGACTTTACACTGAAAAAGTCTATCCCTTTCTTTATTGTAAAAGAGGAATTTAAGTTTTTTTTAGAACATTTCCAACATCCAAGTTCCCCCGAATTCCCAACAGACCCCCAAGACATTTTCGCCCCTTTCTTATCCTTAACGTTTACCTGAAATAGATATTTATTTCACAGTGTTAAAATAGATCCATTTCTACCAAGTGTTGATTCATTTAATGTCATGAAAATCGATAATTATTTTTCTTCAAAAGTTTGACATATATCAGAAAGATGCATCGATTGACGAGATACCTCGGGACATCTAACAGTTGTGTATACCGTGCTTCACACCGGTTACAGCAGTGTCAGATACTATTCTGCACCAAAATTCATCTGCAAGTGTTTTGTGCTTGTTCCAGGAGTTTCACTCTCAAAATATTACAATCGAGAGGTTGTTTGTGGTCATGTAACATCCATGGAAATTTTTTAAACTAGCTCTAGCTTGGTAAACTCTCATGAACATTGCTTCTGCGGGTCCGTTAGAACAATCAAACGAAACAAATGTCATGAGAGCGTGAGAAGGTTGATCTTTTGCATACATGAAGTTCAGTCCACACTACCCGCGAAAATTGTACCATCCCTAACCATTGTATATGGAATGGAGAATTCTGTAAAGGATGTCGAAAGAGTAAATAGGTGCTGTGTTGGACTATAAGTGTTTGTGGCACATGAAAAACAAAACACTACCACAACTAGGATATTTCTATGCAGAAGTGACAAAAAAAATCGCCGAACAAATGAACACAAGTACTAGTTAAAATACAAGTATAGTTTTTGTAACTGTTAAATTTTTTAGGACTAAATACAAGTATAGTTATACTAAATAACTATAATACTAAATATATACTAACTATAATATAATGTAATATACATATTATACATATTATGAATACTGGCCGGAACGGACAAATTCTCCCTTCGGCGAGTATGATCCTCACCTTCAACACGCCAAGATGCCCAGAAGAAGTAAGAGTCGCCTTTTACAAATTAAAGGTTCGACCTTATATCCCGAGCCCTCAAAGATGCTATAGGGGTGCCAAAGATTTGGGCATATCTCCCTGCGGTGCAAGTCGCCGCACGAGATGTGCGGGTGTGGCATGGAAGCACACCCGAAAGAATCGGGATGTGTCAACCCACCCACTTGTGGTAACTGCGGCGGCAACCATACCTCGAGATCGGCCAACTGTCCAGTACTATTAAAAGAGAAAGAAATACAGAAATTAAAAGCCCTTAATAACTTGAGTTTTCGAGAGGCCAGGACAGTGGTCGAAAGCAGAGTTACTGCGGGGTCATATGCCCAGGCAGTAGCCCTTACTACTCTGGGGCCAAAGGCACCAGACCATCCCCTGGCGGTTGCACCTCAGAAAGGAGCAATCGCCAAAGCTCCCCCGTTTACAACGGGGGCACGTTCAATGGTGGCTACTGCCACCTACCCCATCTACCCAAGCAAGAGGATGGTTACATCCTCTTCACAAACCTCCCCGGCACGTAGCGTCACAGCCAGCTTGGAAAGGCAACCAAACGAGCAGGGGACAACAATGCTTCCACCCAAGCTTCCGCCTCGCTTGGCGGGAGCTATTCCTCCGTCATATCCGTCGCATAATTGGATGACGGATATAGTAGCCACGTCTGGTTCCGACAGCTCTTCAACAGCCCCAGACGCTTCGGCCCGGAGGAAAAAGGGGTGGCAGAACGGTCGAGCCAGACGTAACCTGCGGAAGCAGGAGAAAAGGCGAGCATTCCTGCGCTTCAGAAGACATCCGACGGAGGAGAACCTTGTAAATTTTAAAGTAAAAAGAGCTAGAGAGAGGCGTACCTTGTCCCAAGCCAAAAAAGATAGCCTGGCGAGGTATGTCTCTGAAATGACTTGCCAGACCTCGGCCAAGGAAGTATGGAACAAGGTCAGAGCACTCTCTGGCCGATCCAAACCTCCGTCGGTACCGATATTGACCACCGATCGCGGGAGTGTGACGGAAGCCTCGGAGGTTGCCGAACATCTGGCGCGGCATTTCGCTGAGGTATCCACTTTCGAGGCATATTCCGATACCTTCCGACAAAGGAAAACCGAGACGGAACGCACTGAGATCGATTTCGGCGACGGCACCAGTGAAGGCCTTCCTTTATGTCGTTTACTCTGCTATTCAGGAGATCATGGCATGCTACAACCCCTCTTGAGGTGTTCAACCTATGATGAGGGGTGACCTCGACCTCTTGTCCAGCAAGAGTCTTTAAATTTGCAAGTTTCTCCTCGTTAACTTTTCCTGTGATGCCGATACATATTTTGCCGTCCCTGCTCTTTGTGAAAGAGCTTATGTTGCCTAGATGCTCTTTGATCGTTTTATGAAGGAGAAAAGGGCATGTTGATTTAAAATCTACTTCTTTTCTTGCCACATTATAGTATCGCGCCACAAATGTTTTGGTGAGTGGAGTAATCTCCAAGGGAGCGAGACCCACTGACGCCATGCTATTTTGTGACTTTTTTCCTCTTTTTCCAGATTTTCTTTCTTTCTCTTCTCTTCTTTTTTTCTGTGCCGGTGACTCAGGTTTCACAGGCACAGGTTTCTTTTCCTTCTCTATACATTCCATTCCTTCATTTTTTGGCAAACTGGTGGGGGCCCTCTTCCTTTTACCGGGAACGAGGACGAACCCTTCGTCATCGACCGTCTTGCGAGCGGGAGTGGTGGAGTTGGTAGGTGGGGTTAAGGGGCGTTCAGGATGTTTGTTGGGATGGGTGTGTGGGAGCGATAGGGTGTTAGGAGCGGGTGTTGGTGAAGATAAGGATGATGGTGGGTTGGTTAGGCCCGGTTTGAGCGGAGTAGGCACTTTTACTCCTAAGTTTATTTCTTCGTTCATTTCATCATATTTGCTAATGTGTTTTGTCTGTAAAGTTGTGTTTGTAATATGTGAGTGCAGTTCTAAGCCTTTGGGACCAATCTCCCGGCCCGCTCGGGTGATTCTCCAATCCCCCCACAACCCGCGTGCCCTCGAGAGGGCCCGCCGCGATGCCATCCAGTCGCCAGCTGGCAGTACTAGGCATCATGCCATTATACACGAGGTGATAGGACAGCCTCCCCGATGGCTATTCCGGGGTTCGGGTCCCTGTACTACCTCGCGGCCCGGGGGTGCCGTAACCCAGTTTTCCTCCTGTACTCTCACAGGTGCAGGACTCATGGACACTCAAGCACACCGGGAGACCGGTACCTCCAGATGAGAACTGTGTGTTGTTGGTGTGGTGTGATGTGCACGGTGATTTGCGTTTGTTATCTTCGGGTTCCGAGGCCCTGGGCCTCGAGCATCGCCCTGTGTGTTGGTGGTGGCATGCTGACCGAACAACAACCATCCAAGTCTCCCGCCCTCACTCCACAAAGTGTTAGGTGTGGCGGAGTTATGTCCGAACTGGGTCGCCAATCCCAGGACGTGAGACTTTGAGTTCGTCTCGAGAACCTTCCTAGGGACGGTAGCCCTAAGGTGTATATAATGTAAATGTAGGTGTATGGGTGTGTTATGTATGTGAACGCAGTTTACCCTCATGCCCGGGAGGATTATACATATTATAATATATATAATATAATGTAATACTAAATATATACTAACTATAACATAATATACATATACATATTATACATATTATATATAATATATATAATATAATACTAAATATATACTAACTATAATGCTAAATACAAGTATAGTTTTTGTAACTGTTAAATTTTTAGGACTAGATTTCCTGCTTCAAATAATAAATTATAATATACTTTAAAGTTTAAGACCCTACTTGAAACTGAAGCTTAACATTTTAACTCCAAAAATTTTCGAAATTTTTTACATAAACTTATACTCAAAGGTCTTCTTTCATTCCGATTCTTAAAAACAATTGAACAACAGCAATTCAAATTGGTCACAAAATGACAAAAATATGGCAAAAAGAAACCGGCAGCGTAATTTCGACGAGGAGCTATTTAGTATATTCCCGAAAATCCGAATTCCTCTCTCCAAAATGTTGGAAGGGTTTTAGGCTTTTCAAAAAATACTTACACTTACAATTTTAAGCCGTATCGCTCTCACCTTGTCCAGGGACTTCGGGACTCTGATTATGCCAAGTGTCTAACGTTCCTTGCACAAATGTCGATTTGGGGGTAATTAAACACGTAATTTTTTTACAGCGTCATTGGTTCAAGAAAAATTCAGCCGTGCCATCTAAAAAGGACACCCCGTATTGTACTGAAAACGAATTTCTCCTACTAGATTAATAAAACAATTTTTAAATGTTTCTCTATAGTAGTGATTATCCTGCACGAAAAATCATGAAAGAGCGTTTGGTACTTTCCCTTGCTGCAAACAATTCATTAATATGCTTGGTTTTTTTATCCGCTAAACACTAAAACTTTTAACAGCGATTTTCCAAAACATACATGTCATCGTCATTCATCCTCGCTAATAACTAGGGGCATACTGATGGACAGAATATGCACCTAGTGTAACCACTGGGTTCTGATAAATAAATGTGAGCAGTCAAACGAAGTCGACTTCGTCAGAACATCCACTGTAATCATAGCCTTAAACGCCATCCTCACCCTCTACTACGTATATGTAATATCATAGACTGCAAAACCGATTATAAACAATCAAACAATAAATAATATAATCCCTCCTTTATATGATTACTAATTTTGTTTTATTTTTTTAGCAAAAGCATTCGATCGACTATTTCTCTCTCTGTACTCACTAATACACACGAAAGTCTAAGAAATGGAAACTAATATTATTTATTTAATTGTATCCAATTGGATGTGTTTTATGGCTGGATAGAGACAAATTTTCGAGTCATCGTTTGTCTGGGCAAAAAATCGTTATCTGGAAGTGAACTCCATGAAACGGAAAAATATGCAAATACAAAGTTTGGTTTGACAGAAAATCCCAAGGTAAACATTTTTTGTAGCAAGGCTGTCATGAATAAATGTCATGAAATATTTGATAATCACAAAGATGGCAGACTCTGCAGTGAAATTATACATTTGTAGGAATGAAAAATGGCAAAAAGGAGGGAAAATTTTAAAGCTGGGGTTGAGATGGGAAGAGGATCGAAGTCACCATAGCTCAAGTGGTAGAGTAGCGACGTATTTAGCCGAAGGTCGTGGGTTCGAATCCCGCTCGTGACACTGGCTTGTTTATCTCAACCTTTCATAAAGATTAATTAATTGAAAGACGTCATTTGGTCAATCGGATCACGAAATCTAATGGATTTAATTTGTAGGAATGTCAAAATGGAATTTTGCTATGCGAATATAGTGTATGAACCTTATGATTCCTAATTTGCTGACCACTCTTCCGATGATATCCAGGCCACAATGGTTTACAGTTATATGCAGTAGTGGTAAAAAATGCGTGACTACATTTGATGTTTTTGTGTTAATATCTTCAAATGAAACGAGATCATTTCAAGCTTGTAAACGAGCCAAATATCGTCAGATTAGTCTGTAGGGCATGTTAGTTAATAATACCATTGTACATTTTGTACCAGAAATATTTTGATAGGCCAACTTTCAAGCTTTAAAAAAATCTGCTTTACTGAGCTTATAATAATGTAAACTACTATTGCATAAGAAGACAACAAATGACTTAATTGGGTCTGTTTCGACCATCTTAAGTGTGAAACTGTCCTTCCACTGATGGTCCCAATTTAAAACTATGAGTATGGGCTTTTTGCGTTTTGTTTGATATTTACACTGCAGAATTAGCTTCAACAAGCAAATATAATGTTGATAAAGAATGATTGTCTTGTACTGTCCCGATCGGAGAAGTTACTCAATAATTATACTCGTTGTAGGTAAATCTAAGGTAAACAATTGCCACTCGCTATCACTCGAGTTAAGAACACGAGGCCATCGGAGTTTCAGTCGACTGTCTAGAGTATCGGGAAGTGTGGTAGAGGAAAGCTGGGTTATTAAGGGATTGGGATGACCAGTGAGTGAGGAGTGGAATTTGTTGTATAGGCTTAACGGTAAAAATGACAGTACATCATATGGTCAACTAACAACGAGAAATTACAACTCGCTCCTAGCGGGTTAAATATGGCCAATAACTTTCGACAAATTATTGACTACCGGTTCCAGGGGATGGATATTTTCGCCGGGGATAATGCCCGATAGGAATTCTGAGATGTTTTGAAGCGATTATCCACTGGAGAGGGGGGGATCAAATGTCCGGAATGCGCCCATTATTAATTTCTCAAAGTTTCTCCCAGGGTAGCACTTTAACCGGATGGTTCACCCCTGGTCGCATTATGCGCTGAAATAAAATAGACCTCCGCCATCCACTTAAGATCGATTTGTATTCTGTGTGTAATTTAGGTAGATCGAGCACAACCGTTTGTTCGGGGGCGTCGGTGGCCGCAAAGTTTTTTCAAAAACATCGGCACCCCGAAGTTTCATATAACCTCGTAGTTAAAATACCCTCGTAAAAGCAATCACAACCGTTATTTGATAGTCACTGATGATCATTATGGCAAATCCAACAGTAAACCGACCACTCCTACGCACAGTAAAATAATTTCAATTTTCATAACTTCTGACACAAAATGTATGAAAGTAATTGTCTTTGAGACCAAACCAAGGATCTAAGTTCGTAATATGAGGTTGCTGAAAACACCAAACTTCATTAAATGCGAAATCAGTACAAAAAAATGTAGCCAACGTTTGCTTTGTTCCATTTTCAGGCTGCCGATTGTTTATGCTTCAGTTTCTTAACAATTTAGCACCATCTGACTAATTGGGCCATATTCTGAGAATAACCGAGTGTTAGGGTATGTCATGAAATCGTTTGAGCAGACTATGAAGATGCGATTCTAGTTTTTAGTGTTCACACGTCAGCTTTGTTTCCAGTTGGAAATGGTATTTTGACATTCTACTCTAAATGCGAACGTGGTGAATAAAAAATATTCCAGTAGGTACAAAAATCAACAAGTATATGTAATTGAAATTTCTTTCGAGTTCTGCATTTCTGTTTCATAGCAAAAAGTTAAAACCCAGAAAATGTATGTAACAAGATCAAATTTTTATGTGTTGCTGTTCTCGGGCCAACAAACATGGCAAGGGTTTGGATGCAGACTTGAGTATTCGTCCTGGTTTTCTGGTAAAGGATCTCATCATCTTCAGACCAGAAGTAGTTTCTACATCTCCAATGAAATCGAATAAACCCGAAGCCTGCGATTGCTCGGTGATAATTTCCTCATCCGTATCTTGAGTCTCAACCTACTCTTCAATTTGCCTGCATTGGATCGTCTGACTCGATCTTTGGCAGGTAAGAAGTTTTGTCCATCACTGTACAACACCATATATTTATATATCCGATTCCCGAACCCTCAACACACCAAATTAAAACCGTAGTACCTCTGGAGTGACTGTAGAATATGCCATAGTGAACTTATCGACCCGTACACATTTATGTACAAAGTGGCTTTTGAGAGTGCCAAGAGACACCTGAGATATAAGGAAATCAAACCAAATCTAAGGAGAAGCCAGCTCAGAGTCAGAAATCAACCATAAACTCTAGGGAGAACTTAAAATAAATGAAATGGCTATAACAGCGCTTGACCAACTGAGAAAAAACTCAACTTTGACCGATGAAGTGGTCACAGATAAGGAAGTTGTTTGAAGAAAGGTAACCTTAGGTTTCAGGAACGGGCTCTAGTATGATTCATTGATGGATCAAAGATATAACAGGTATATCGAACTACCTATGTAGTATGAAAGGTGCACGGATTTTCATACTTTCATATATAATACATACTTCCGGACCGTACTTTTAGCTCCAAACTAGTCTGGGGTTGGGTTCCATTACGTGAAGTTATAAACGAAAAAAAACAGGATGATCAACAAGACCAACTAGCTATGGACGGAGCCCTCTCACTCATGGGGCTGAAACACAACTAGGCGCACCGGAGAATGTGCTCAAGTTGAAGCTAAACAAACTCAAGCGCTGGACAAAAGAGAATCAGGTATAAGGCACATTGAGAAATTTATAAATCTCAAAAAGGAAGGCGAAGGTATTCTCATCTCTCAGTAGAATAGATTGTAAGGAAATTATATACCTCTATACCGGCCCTCTTAACGACCAATGGTACAAGGATATCATGGGGTGTCATATGTTAAGTTATATATGTTAAGACCGGTCTTAGTCTTGGAAAAAATGGTTCAATTGGTTTAACACCGCCAACTCTAATTATCCAAAAATCTAAATCCAATGATTTATTATAAACTTTAGGACAACATAAGCTCAAAACACTTGACCTTAAGGCATGGGACTGCGGACAGCTAAATGGTTAGCGTGTTAGACCAACGTGGCTCGTTGGTCCCGCGGCCGTGGGTTCGATTTCCACCGTCGCCTCTCGAATTGCTGACCTCTTAAGGTATCATATTAGAGTGCTATTTCAGCTTCATTACAAAAGTAATCAAATATTGATATTAGGAATTACCGTTGTTATTCAGGACAAATTTGGTTTTGTTTATTTCTTTGTTTTTTGTTTTTTATGTTATTTTATTCCGATTTGTATCTTTCAGACAGGAATTAAATTTTAAATTATAACTCACTGTTATAAAACCAGACATTTGTAATTACAGAATCAAGTTATTTATGCTATAGCTCAAATTGATGATTTAAAATGAAGGGAATGATTTAGTGGCTATTTTATGTTACAATATTCTTTTTCAAAAGTTGTTATCAACTGATCGAATATTTTTAACAGGTGATGATATTTTTTTACAGATGGACTGTGTGGCTACAGGTGTTACTTCAAACTAGTATTGAGAAAGGAGGAAAATAAATGGGAAAATTACGCCACAGGAAGCGAATAGGATTATTTTTAATCGGGGTTTATCCTGCGGAGAATTTCGATTAGTCTTTACATTAAAATTGTGCAATAAAATAAATAAAAAGCTAGCATTTCGCACTTAGCCCATTAAAGAAACCCTAAAACGCAGACTTTGTCACTATTTCACATTTTTGAAGTGCTACGAAAAAGTGGGTTTTTTTTCTATTTACAAGAGCATATTGACAAGGTGAAAACACCTGTGCAAACACAACACAATGAATATGTAAAAAGCCACCAGGACAAAAATAAAACCGATTCAAGAGCCCATTGTCAATTATTGATAAAATCCAATCACAAATTTCAAAAACCTTACGGCAATAATAACGAGAACGCTTCTAATAAATTACAACTATTGATAAATTTTAGTTGTTAAGAAATATTATATTTATATAGAATCGAACCACGGCCGCAGGATTTGTGAGCCGAGATGATGAGGTACTCCAACACTGCAGCCTTCTGGCTTATTGTACTTTCCTTGTTATTATAGATCAGTTTATTACTGACTCGATCCTTCTCTAAGACCATTGTCTTGTTATTGATGCGATTTTTTTACTTGGGTTTTCATTTCTTTAATAATTTGAGTGGCAGTTGCATAACATACAAATGAGATCTTTTCCAATTAAATCCTATCACTCCCCTATGTTTTCCCCTGTTTAACTGAAGCAATGAATTTTGGTAGTTTCACGAGCCGAAAGTTTAACCGCCTTAACGACTCGACTCTCGCTGTCTTTTGCCTTAGATTTTAAACATTTTGAGCTTAGTTGTCCTGGAATTTATAGTAATTCTATTCAATTTTAAAGGTTTTTTGTTAGATAGAGTTCGTTGTATTGGTTGCTCTGAATGTTGAACCGATAAACACTGATTTCTGGGTCCGTCTATTCTCGAATTCAGTGAGGAACTGTGTCATGGTGTTTCTGAATTAAAGCGAAGGAATTTTTGTCCCATTGGGCTGTTTTTGTGAGTACTCTTGCCTTCATGCATGGCATACACCAAATGATTTGTTTTTTTTTAGTAACCCACAATTCAAGTTCTTTATTAATGTGACCCTTATTGATATCATAACATGGAGTTGGTAAGATGTACTGTTCCAAGTTTTTTTTTTTTTTTTTTTAGCTAGAGTGTCTGCTCCTCACCTGATGTTCCCTCATGATCTCAAACCCACCANTAACTTAACCCGTCCCTACTTCTTACCCTACCTAACCTAACTCGTCCTCATTTTTTACCCTACCTAACTTAACCCGTCTCTAATTCTTACCCTACCTAACCTAACCCGTCCCCAACAGAAACACTAACTCCTAACTCTGTCAAGCGCGTTTCGGCATATTGGCATTTTTAGTGATGGTGCCCGAGCGATTTCCGATTAATCAAGTTTCGTATTGATTCGTTAAATATAATCGGAAACCACCAGTTCCAAAACGCTTCTGACTAACCCAGTGATTCCTAAATTACACGCGTCTAAAGTAAATAACCATAAACATCATTTAGCCCTCAAATCACACTGAAATTGATGGAAATTCTGTAGAATAGGCAGAGTAAAGTAATTTTTAGCTCGTACGACAATATTTAATTTTTGTTATCTTCGCTTTTTATTTTTTTCAGCACTATGTTTGTATGTTTTTAAGTATTGCTGCAAACGCTGGCTTAGCACTGAAAATATGCGTCTGACAGACCAACACAGCGAGGATAGGCTCGTTTATGCTCATTTCTGTACCATTCCCCAGCTTTCAGCCGCTGTATGCCATCGAACAACTTTTTGTCTTAGGAACTCTTATATTTTGTCCGCTGCACGGAAAAACATTGAAAGGATATGTAAGCAAGCCTTAACCCTAACGTGATTATCGGTACCGACCAAATTTCAGGTTCATTACCCCACAGGTAATATAGAGAATATCACAATGTTTAAAGGTATAAAAATTACATTTTAGTTGTAACCAGAACAACTAGTAGAAGAAGATATTATTTTATAGTAAGCCAAACGCAAATTTCATTTAGTAAGCATTCAAAGATTTTGGAAATATGATCTTTCAAAAGGAAATATTTGTTTAGGATGGAACTTGACCTATGGTAAAATGCAGTAGTCAATAAATTGATTCGCTAGTTTGAAATAAAATTGTAATGGGAAAATTTCCCAATTGTTAATATTGTATAAACTAGGCATTATAGTGACGTTGAATTCAAATTGAATATTGAGAAGAACGATTTTATCCCATAGATTGTTTCTATTAGCTCATTAATATTTCAAGCAATTTTTTAAATATATTTTATAATTTTACGCGCTAATTAGCAAGTCGTCAAATTCGGCCGAGTTTCTGCAAGTTGCCGAACTGCCGATGGAAGTTTACAACCATTACATAACTTTCTGCCTTGGAATAATTTGCAAAACACGTCAAACGATTTCATTAGAATAAAAATCAGATTCGTTCTTCCATAGTTATAATCGAGAATCGAAGCGTTTGTTTTAGGATACAATGATCGAAAAGTTAGGATGTCGTATATCAATCCGTTGTTAAATCAACCTGCATCTGTAAATTTTTTTAAGGTTTGAAGGTTCATTCAGTGGAAACTGGAAAATATTAGCCTCCATTGAAGAAGTTCCTTTGTGGAAATTTTAATTCTTATGTTTTGGTGACGTCATTGAAATTAACGTAAGTGATTGTGGGGAAAAACAATACGTGGCCCAATAGAATCGTTTGTTTATACTAGAAAAGAGGGGATATAAATAGAAGCCAGAAGAACCAAGAATAGATTATTTCCAAGTATAATTTGCGCAGGCTTATATATTATTTTACGCAATATGGGTGTCTTAGTTTCCTTTTTATATTATAGCAATAGCAAATTTTCACTATTTGACTATGACCACTGAATCAGTATCTGAATCTTCCTTTATTATTTGACTTTTTTTTAAGATGATTTATACTAAATATATGATTTGAGTCTTCCTTTAATATTTAAGTGATTTAATTATTTTAGCAAAAGGAAAAAGAAAAATGGATGTGGTATTGACTGCCGGTTTAGTTTAAGCGAGACATCAGGGCTGGTCTCTGGCAATTACTTCTTCTGCAGGCAAACTGCCTACTGGTCTGCTGTTATAAATCTTTTCTATACTCATTCCCATTTTTATAATTTCTTATTTCTTTTAAGCACAATTTCTGTTTCTTTCTGTGTGCAATTTTAATGGCTGCAAGTATATGTTTTAATATTGAACTTGTAGCTCATCTTGATTATATTTCGTTATTTATGTTCTTGTCTTTTGCTTGCTGATCTCGTTTACACATGATGGATGAATATATTTATGGGCTACAAGTAGAAGAATGATATTTGTACATGTAGCTCATCTTGAATGTATTTCATTATGTATGTTCTAGTTTTTTTTGCTTGCCTGTACCATGGATGAATATATTATGGGCTGGAATGATAATTGTACTTATAACTCATATGCTTACATATACGTACAGTTTATCAGTTAATATATATTTTTTTATTGTAAGAAAATCCATGACAATTTCAATATTTTATTCTGATAATAAGAACGCTTTTGAATCTGTTCTATTTTTGCAAACTTTCTAAATTTTCGGTTTTATTAAATTTAATAAATATATTATTTTATCATAAATGTACTGTGTTAACAGTATTTCATTACGAATACATGTTTAAATAATTCAGACTTACAGCTCAAGAAAGGGCCTTTGACACAAATTACACCGGGGCAGGAATCAAAACGTCTTCGGAACGCAAGGAAATTGTCATCCAAATCAATAACGCGGCATGGGAAATGAAATATCCACGGGTCCCGATCTCTCGACGTTCGCCGATAAACGTTGTCGGGCGATCCATTTATGCACAAGCCAATTGTAAATCGAACTTTGAGACCACGAAATACGTCTATGTGGCAAACAGCTTTTAAAAGTCGGCCATTAAAATTAAACATCATGAATAGTGCACCCCACTTGAATTCCACGCTCTGATAGACATATATAACAACGTGTACGTCAACCTACGAGACTGGATAGTATGTGTAGGAATGAAAATGTATAAGAATATGTTCGTACAAACCCTCGTAATGCATGAATATTCAGAATACGAGGTGTGAACACCGCAGAATTCAGATTTCCCTCTTTACCATTAAACTTTCTTCTATTGTATCTAATCATGATTTTTGAGGGGCGTGATATGGAGGGATTCCTAGGTACGATAGCCTTTTCTTAGATAGGGCAGTTGCATGTTATGTTCTGTTGTCTCTGTCTTCTCTAGATATAGTCGACATTTATAATCTGTTTACAGCCCCATTTTTAAATATATTTACTGAAGCGTGTCCTGTAAATATATCTCGTAAAATTTTTAGTTCATTTCTGCTGAGTAGAACACTTTCTCCCATTGGGCTGTTTTTGTGAGTAGTCTTTCCTTCAAGCCTGGCATACACCACTGATTTGTTTTCTTTGGAAGCCCACCATTCAAGTTCTTTATTAATGTGACCTTTATTGATATCACAAAGTAGGTTTGAAAAGACGTATTCTTCCAAGCCAATTTTTTTAGTTTTTTAGTGTCTGCTCCTCACCTGATATTCCCTCATGAACTCATGAAGCTCAGTACCCTCATATGCCATCTTTTATAGAAAAAAGGAATGAACACGATTGATCATCAGTACTAGGAAGCTTAGAACCGGCAATGTAACACTCACTCTCACTAGGTCCAATTTTTGCACAATTTTGCACTCCATACTCTCCACACTGGTGAAACCAAAAACTTTTGGTGCAGTATCGATAGAGCCAACACTAGCTTACCCTCTTTTTCATAAATGCTACCAATAACAGGCTCAGGTTTCCGTTGAACAGATACGGAGAAATTTGTCAAGTAGTTTTTTTAGTTCTATTTCTATGAGATACTTGGATTGCACGTGAGCAGTTTTTTGTAAGATTGTACCCATTTAGAATAAAGTCTAGTGTCACTTCACGCAAACTGTGGTAATGCTTAGCAGGCAAGCCAGTTATTGGGCTACATTTATATGCTGCACGCATTGCACTATCTGCTATTGACCTGAAAAGTGGATTATTACTGCCAAAGTTATATTGACACTAATCATGTACTACTAAATAATTAGCTAATTTGAAGCTTATTTAGTATGCTGCGTATTATTGCAGGGAAATATCGTGGAAGAAAGATAGCCACAAGTAAGCATTTAGCCACACGGCCTACCATGGGCGTTGTCCGGGAAGCAATATTCAACACACTTTTTTCATAAAAGCCTATTCATAACTCAAACGTACTTGATTTATTCTGTGGAAGTCGCTCTTTTTCATTTGAAGCACTTTCCCGCGGTCAAACCCACCGATGTGTTAATGCTTTTATAGGCCCGCCCCAGCTTTTTAGGGTGTTTAGGTAGTTATAGTTTAGAGTTGATCTCGTAGTATACTGCCTGACTATCGTTAGTATTATAATTGTTGACAATTTCTATGAATAGTAATTACGCTTGAAAGACGGTTGTGATGCTTGCGGTTTGCCTCCTTTATGCTCATTTTTGTACCATTCCCCAGCTTTGAGCCGTCTGTATGGCATCGAACAGCGTTTTATAGTTAACATGGATCAGTTTTTGGGCTACACAATTTTTTCCTGAAAATTTTCGCATCATTGATTTCGCAATACCGGGAACCATGCATGGGCTTGGGTAAATATCCAAGTTCTGGGTGCCAAGAAAATAACGTTTTTTGGCTCAATTCAAAAACACCGTTGACACAGTTCCTCACTGTATACGTCGAGAAAACAAAACGCATGCGCGTGCAACGTAAATACCAGCGATAATAGACAGACCCAAATAACTGTTCACAGTCTATATTTCCAACATTCAAACTGTCCAACACCACGAACTCTAAATATATATGTAAAAAAAAACTCGGTTCGAAGTTGGATAGGATGGGTGTAAACTCGATGAGAACGATGATGTTCAAATGGTTTGGAACCTAACTTAAGTTAGGGTTAGTGTTAAGGTTGGGTGTAGGTTATTTTAGGTAGGGTTAGGGTTAAGGTCTGTTTAGGTTAGGTAGGATTATGGCTGGGGTTAGGAACGGGTTAGGTTATTTATCCATGATTTAACCTTTTTCCATGAAACGAAGAAAATATGCAAATGCGAAATGTTTCGCTTTCTCTTAAAAAAAAAAAAAATACTAAATTGAATGCTGATTTGTCGTTAATCCTCTACGATACCTTTGAAAGTGTTTTACGTCTGGATTCAAAAATGGTGTGATAGTTTTCTTTTCTAATTATTCTGATTTGATTAAATTAATACACTGACAGGCAAAGAAGTCACTACCCTCGATTTTTTTTAGAAAATGCTTACAATCGTTATAATTTTTATTTTTTGTTATTTAATTATATTTTTAAAGAAAAATATAAGGTATAGCTAAATATAAAAATTAAACAAAAAATTAAACTGAATGAAACAATTTTAAAAATGTTGCTTGGAAACAAGGAAGAAAATATTCAATTCAGTACGGGTTATTTCCTCCTCTTTCGTTGATCACCGCTTGAATTTGACGGGGTATCGATTTTAGGTTTTCAATGTAGTGCTGAAGAATAATTTCATACTACTCCAGTAGCGCAGTTCCTGCAAATTCTCTTCCATCACAGGGCAACGTTTTTACCCTCCTTGACAACTCGTCCCAAAGGTATTCGATAGGGTTTAAGTCGGGTCTACACGCTGGCCACTCCGAACGAGGGCTAAAAGTGTGGGGCCTTGCATTGTCATGCATAAAAATAAATCCATTGCAGTTCTTGGTCCGATTGACCAATTATCATTTTTCAATTAATTAGTATTTATGGAAGGTTGAGATAAAAAAGTCAGTGTCACGAGCGGGATTCGAACCAAAGACCTTCGGCTAGATACGTCGCTGCTCTACCACTTGAGCTATCTTGACTTCGAGAGGTGAGGTTGAGATGGGAAGTTAGTATCCGAGCGGATCGAAATCACGATAGCTCAGTGGTAGAGTAGCGCCGTATTTAACAGAAGGTCGTGGGTTCGAATCCCGCTCGTGATACTGACTTTTTTATCTCAACCAATAGCTTCCATAAATACTCATTAATTGAAAAATGTTAATTGGTCAATCAGACCACGAACTGCAATGGATTTAATAATTAAACTGAAGTATAACTTCACGAAAGCTCTCCGTGGCCATTTCATTTGTCGCTGAGTATCAAATAGATTACAGGACATTTGAAAAATGGCAAAAAGGAGGGAAAATTCGAGAGGTGAGGTTGAGATGGGAAGTTAGTGTCCGAGCGGATCGAAGTCACGATAGCTAAGTGGTAGAGTAGCGCCGTATTTAGCCGAAGGTCGTGGGTTCGAATCCCGCTCGTGACACTGACTTTTTTATCTCAACCAATACCTTCCATAAATACTCATAAAAATAAAACCGTCACCAATTAGTGGAATATAAGGAACAACGTCTTCTGATAATACGTTTTCAATGTATCGAGCAGCTGTTAGGGAACCCGCATGAAGATCAAGTTTGCCGACGTTCCATAGAAATGCCTGCCCAAACCATAACACCACCACCTCCTTCTCAGTAGTTAAAGTGTTACGGGGATATGTCGCTCTCCTGTTTTTCTCCAAACCCTCTCTCGGTTGTTTGGATTTTAGTCCCATCTTCCTCACATCAGTTGATGTGAAACTTAACCGAGCTGTTCTGTGCTTTGTCACCAGTGGCTTTTGAAATTCTTCGCCTTACATTGCGTAAACTAACATTAACATTTCTAACTTGTTGAAATTTCTGCTTGATCTCAACAGCGGTAGAACTTCGATTACCGAGTACATTCGACACAATAAAATTATCATCTCTCTGAGATGTGACACGATGCTGCTGCTCATGCCTTCTTGAATAACATCAGTATCTTCGTAGCAATGGAAGACCCTTCGGACAGTTGTTCTGGGAATGTTAAGCACCCGGCCACATTAGCTTGACTTCTTTCATCTTCCAACAATGCTATGATTCTAGGCGAATCTGTATCGCTTAAAATAATTAAATTTAAAACTTAAAAATGGTACAACTTAAAAACATTGAACTACAGGGAAGTTAGAAACAAGCGTTACAGAGAAACAAACAACGAAAATATTGACTATTCAAAAATTTATTTACAAAAGTCCAATTGTATAAACAAGTGGGGGATTTTATCTGAATTGTATTTACCTCTAATCCTTTGAAACGGACCAAATATTGTTGTAAGATAATAGTGGAGGATTGTCTACGAGATAATTAAAAATATTAAGGGTAGCCACTTTTTTGCCTCACAGTGTATGCTGTACATAGTGTAAAAGAGGAACATCGAGCATTCACATAGCCATTTTAGACTGAAAGGTGGGAATAAAGGAAATGAGAATACATGTAAGAGTGAGTTGTACATAAAAGCACAGAAAAACAGGTAAAAGTTTATTAGGAGATAACTAACAATCAGATCGCATGCAACTGTCCCAATATATTATTGTACTCTTATATTTGTGACAAAAGGAAGTTATCATTTAACAAAATAATTTGATTCAGACATCACCACTTAGGCACATTAAATTTTAAAGTATCTTGTTTTCTTAAACCATCATTAATCATTTCCTTCCTTGTACATATTCAGTCTATTCTCGGAACTTCAGGAAAAAATATTTTTTTCATCGGTCTTTTAGGATGAAATTGCCGAGAGTGGGAATGAAAAACGGATAGAGAATGCACCTGGCTAGGAATATTATATGGGTGGGGGAGGGTTCTTTTCATCGAGTCTTATGTTGAAGGTGACGGAAGAAGAGGGTTAAGTCTTTACAGCTAAAAACATACTGAACTGAAGCCATTTGAGTTGCCTATATCATAGCAATTTACTATGTCCCAAAATGACTGCGGCTCTCTTCGGTTCGACCAGAACATACAAATATATCGTAAATTTTACTAATTTAGCTATTTCGTTTAATTTTTTTTTGTTCGATTTGAACAGCTAATTACGTCTCACAGTTGTATTTTATGGCTGGTCATCTCCCTGCTCTTAATCTGGCCCTAAAAGCATATATCGTTTCGATCCGAAGAGTGAGAGAGAGAGAGAGAGAGAGAGAGAGAGAGAGAGAGAGAGAGAGAGCGAGAGAGAGCGAGAGAGAGAGAGAGAGAGAATGCATCTATTCGGTTAGATTTTTATTAGAGATATTGGTTGTGAGGTATGTTCGGAGAGGGCCGTAAACCGACGCGGGTGTGCGGATATTTTATCTCCGGCATGACATAAACTGATGACTCTGCCCTCGCAGAGATGCAGATAGACGGTTTCTATTAGCAAGGAAATAAAAGAGATATAGTCGGAAGTACGTAGAGTGTGTAGGTACAAAGAGACTGGGTATTAAGGTCCCTACCGCAGTCATATCCCTTTTCTATTATTTCTCCGAGCCGACAAAGGGCTTTTGTCCTTCTAACTTGCTAGATGTTCAATAAAGGACGTTAGAATTAGCCAAGGCCGGATTCACGAAGCTTTAGAGCGGGTTGAAACTGAGTTAATTCACGTTTTCACCCGGACTGAGGAAACACAGCTATCCCGTTTTTAAAGTAGCTAATAATTTTCCAAATTCGCTGACTCCATGGGATGCCAAACACATAAAGTGCCATTCACGACCGAAACGATGGGATTTTGCAAATGTTTCCAATTTTCATCAAAAATTACTCAAGCTCATTTTTTTCAAATCGAAACTTCAAAAAGTTATTTGGAGATCGTGACCGCACCAGACTCCATCTCACGAACTCCAAATAATCATCAATTAACGGTCACTAAATACCACACTTTTCAAATAGATCATTGGTTGTCTTGTAGCTTGATTTTTGAAAATGACATTTGTAAAGATGAAACGACCCTCCATAAGAAATATTGTAAAAGCGAAAAAAGGACGATTTAGCATGGAATGGAACGATTTGAGATCATCATAAGCAGTCTTGTGTGAAATCAATGGAAAAAAAAGAATACGATGGAATTCTTAGACGAATGTCTGGGCATTTTCACTGAATTGGATGAGTTAAAAGGAGAGAAAGAAACAGGAGGAGGTCCCTCTGGAAGTAAAATAACGGAGGAAAAGAAATGTTCGGTACCACAAATTCAGCACTCGGCCCCAGGAAACGAAGGTGCAGAGAATCTAGTAGAGTGTGGCACGGAGAGGGGAGCGAAATTGGCTGAGTATGAGGAAGGCGTGGGTTTAGTGTGTGCTTGTTCAAGCAGAAGGTTTATTACTCAAGAACCCCAGGTTGTGGTGGAGAAAAAGCAGGTTCCCTTGAGGGACTGGGGAATTCATTTTACTGGAGATGGAGACGGAATGAGCATACACGCTTTTCTCGAACTCGTTCAAGAGTTGAGACTCGCCCGAAATGTCAGTAGAGAAGATTTGTTTGCTTCCGCATATGACTTGTTCAGACGTTCGGCACTTGTGTGGTTTCGGGCTGTCAAAAGGGAAGTAGACAGTTGGGAACAGTTAGCGGAAGAGCTCAGGACAGAGTTTGCACCTCGGGACTACGAGGACCGATTATGGGAAGAGATCCGAAGGCGTACCCAAGGTCCCACAGAGCCCATTGGCGTTACATTGCGGTCATGAAAAATTATTTTAATCGACTCCCGTCCCGCCCATCTGAGGAACATATGCTTAAAGTTTTAATGAAGAACATTGATCCGTTTTTCTTAGATCGATTAGCTCTTCAGGAGATAACGTCGATAAATCAGCTGCGTTCCTTAGGGAGGAAACTTGAATATACTAGATGGAGGGCTGAAACTCACAGACCTCCGCCAGCGGTGAAAGGTCTTCTGGAACCAGGCCTACCTTACTGGCTACATCAGAGGAGGGCGGTCGAGAATATTAGTCAAATAAACAGCAAGCCGCCTTGAAGCACTCGGGATCCGCCAAGAACATTTAATTGTTGGAACTGTCGAGGGACGGGGCATTCTTTTAAGAAATGCTCTGCCCCTAAGGCAAAATTTTGTGAAGGTTGTGGAAGACAGGAAGTTGACAGGAAAACGTGCCCCCGCTGAAGCCGAGGCCAGGGAAACAATTCCCGGGGTCAGCACTAGGTGAACGAGTGTCTGAAGAATCCCCCAAGTTCACGACACGAGCTGAATGGGTAGAATGGTTGATGGTCGTCAAGGAAGTGATGTCCGGAAGAAAACTGCAATCTTTGCAACATTTTTCGGGTCAATTTGACACTGAAGATAATGGGAAATGATTGCCTTGGACTGCTCGACTCGGGAGCATCTCGGTCAATAATGAGTGAAGCGTTGTGGAAGAAATTTAGCAACTTGGGGTTGATGCTTGACAGAGAGTCCGGAGTAAAACTGCGCACTGCGGATGGAAGGAATTTAGAATCAATGGGGAAGATGACCCCATCCTTGGCTTTTCATTATCAATAAAGAGGAGTTAAGCAATAATTTTCCACCCCATAATTATTAAATCATCCTGCCTAAAAAAAAAATTATGTTTAGTTGTTTCAGAAACTCCATAAGTTTGTCGGCAAAAAATGAAAATAATCACAGAAAAAATAGATTTTATAATTGTAATGTTAAACTTTATCGTAAAGATTACAAGAAGAGATCATAGATATACATTATGTTGAACATCCATTTTCTAATGGGGTTTCTCCCACAGAAACATCAGAAGTTTACCCGATTTAAGGAGGAAAAGGGTTCGTCCAGTTTGTTTTGATCTGTCTACAAGAAGGTAGTTATAGGAGTTACAAAGGGCGGGGAGCAGTTCGCTCTCTTCGCCAGATCACCCTTTTCACGATTTTCCTTTTTGAGATCAAATAACACGTTCCTACCAAGTTATTCGAAGAGCGAAACCTGTATGGCTGATTTACGGCGAAATATCTTTAATAATATATAGTAATTCGTTCAGTAAATACGTTTCATTCCAACCTTCGACAAAATTCAATAAACTAATTATTTATTCCAATTAATTATTCTTTTTATCTAAGGTTTTTGGTTAAGATGAAAAATAACTGTCACGAGCGGGATTCTAACCCAGGACTTTCGACTCAATACACCGCTGCTCTAACCACTTGAGCTATCGTCAACTCACGTAGTTAGAGCAGCGGCGTAGTGAGCCGAAGGTCGTGGGTTCGAATTAGATCGAAATTACATTTTCAAAATGGGCACCATCGATCTCGATAAAATCTTATTATGTAATCGATTTCGGACTTCACGGAAAGTATGTGGTGTTATACTTCTACAACATTCCTTGATCCGTTCCTTTAAAATTTAAATCTTAAAGATTGTTTGAGGGTGATCGGTACAACACTATTTCAATGTTTTCACACACACACACACACACACACACACAAAAAAGTTTCTTAATTTCTTTTTGTTCAAACGTACCTGTTCTCTTTTTTCAATGACTCCAAATTGTTCAAATATGTTGATTAGTTACCTGATATAACACCTAACAACGGTGATTGGTGTTAAAGACGCATTCAGCTTCATGAAAATTACGGATGGCTCCATAAACAAAAATTAATTCTATCCTACCTTCCCAAGATCTATAATTTTGTTTTTCCAACGGAAACACAATTATCATTTTAAAAAATCAAATTAGCAGTTCTCTTTTACATTAGCTGGAGATGAACTGAACGAAAACTAAATTATCTCTTAATTCTTTAAAATCAACTCAGAGAAATGAGAAATTATTCAATGTTTACTCATAAACCAATGAATTGAATCGTCACAATTGCCGATAACGATAATTCAAAATGGCATAACACCAGACACCTTCCGTGAAGTGCGAAATGACATTCCGTATTAGGATTTTGCTTGTATGGAGATCGTTTTGCCCATTTTGAAAATTTAATTTACTAGGATTAATTTAATAGAGTAACTAGGAGGTAATTCAATTAGTCATTAGTAATTAACTTAAAGTTACTAGGAGATAAGTGAATGACGATTGGTATAAATAAAATTTGAACTTTTTTTTTCAAGCCTTAGTACTCTTAAACGACAAGCTTCACAAGGAATGTACCCCCAGGTAGTACACAAATGCTTCTCTTCAAAAACCTCGAATCACATACAACTAGAACAATTTTCCGTCTAAATCTATTTTAACCCATCTTCCAGCAAGTGGCCAAATTTGGCGGGATAAACTAACAAGAGGAGGCGAGACGAGAGGCCATCGATGTTAATGGAAAATATTTTAGGTAATACGATGTCAAAAATATTACTAAATTACTTATCCAAGCATCCGTGCCAACGAGTACTAACAGCCGAGAAAAAGAAATTAATTTTTTCAATGTGGTTTTCTGCCACCTTCATGATTTCTACTGATAACAATTGTTTATAAATTTCAAATTAGGCTTATTCTGTCAAAAAGGGTTCCTCTTTCCAACAATGTATGATATGACCAAGTTTAAACTGAAAAACTAGTGAGAAAAATGAAAAATTCTATTAAAACGTTGCGTTTACCCTCCCTCAATCTTTCTCTCTTTCTACACTATTAAAATCAAATAGGTCCTTCACTCTCTCTCTCACTCACTCACTCTCACTCTCACTCTTTCTCTTCTTCTCACTCTGACTCCCTCACTCACNCTCCCTTTCTCTTACACATGTTCTTTCACTCTCACTCTCTCTCTCTCTCTCTCTCTCTCTCTCACTCTCACTCTCACTCTCTCAGATATTAACTTTCAAATCGTCTGCTAAGAGCACAATTATTATTTTTTTAAATGCGAGAATTTTGTTTTACGTGCTTACCTTTCATATCATTATTTTTTCCCCTACTTTGAAATTTAAAAAAACGTTAATTAAATCTAAAAAAGTATAATTTGAAATTACAAAATGGCTTATTTGAAATTTTAAAAACTATTAATTTAAAAGTAAAAAAGTTTTATTTAAATACACAAAAGTTTAATTTGACATTAAAAAAGGCTTATTTATAATTAAAAAGGTTAATTTGAAATTAAAATGAGTTAAATTAGAGGTAGTAATGGCGAATTTGAAATTTAAAAAGTTATTTTTGTGCAAAAAATGGTTAATTTCGAATTAGAAAGGGTTAATTTGAAATGCGAAAAGGATATTTTGAAGTTAAAAACAGTTAATTTGAAATTAAAAGTTTAATTGGATAAGAAAAGTGTTAATTTTTAATTAGAATGTTAATTTGGCGGAAAAAACTAAATTAGAGCCGCAGTAGAATTTGCAGTGGGCAATGCCGTAATAACGGTTCCATAAGTACAGAACCCAGAAAGGCTGCGAGGCTTGGGGGTACAAAACTTCCCCGGTTCATAGTATACCATCATCATCGTCACGATCAACATCATCATCCATAGGTTCACATCCTACAGTGTCCTATCCTCCGATGAGTCATGATTGTCTCTTCCTGCCTTGTCGGAACGAAGAGGTGCAAACTATATTTCTCTTAGATTGTTGTTATTTTCGGTTTATTCTTCCTGCCACCGCTGTTTTTTATTTTTTTATTTTATTTTATTTATGTATTTTTTGTTGCTGTTACATCTGTATGTGGGGTGTTGTATAATTGCACCCCTTCTTCGAAGTCTGCCTTTCATTCCCCACAATCCCACAATGTCCCCAATTTCCGGTTTTTGGGGTATAGAAGGAAATAAAAATTTTCCGTTTAAAGCGTTTATCCTCCTTGTGAGTTGTATGAATAATTTATACAAAATAGAATTATAAATCCTTGACGGTTGTACCGCTGAAAAGGAAACAACAAGTTTTCCGCTTTATTAAGGATAAAACGCCAAGGTTAAAATTTATAATTGTATGACCCCGTAGTATAGTATAATAAAGTTTCTAAATGCTGTCGGTTTTAATTAGGACTGTTTGTTCCTCGTTGTGCTGTTATTTTCATATGTGTTTAATGTAAATGGCAACCTACAAGATGATAACTCAGAAAATCTTCTTCCTCCAGCAAGTCATGTTAGGTAAATTTTTAATTTTCCGACTTTTACATTTGACACATGACATGCGTCATATTCTTTTTTTTTTTAAATTGACTCTCGTTAACAATTCCTTGGAAAGGCTGTCTTATTGATCCGCAAGCTCCGGGAGCGGCGATGGTATAGAAAAGGATACACAGAAAAATAACATTTCCTCAAAAGGGGTAGGTTGGAAAATTGAGAGAAACCTTGTCGCAGTAACTAAATTATATTAATCGAAAACCGCGACCCAAGTCGACAGCAACCAAGGAAACCACGAATCCTTACGACTCGCCTTTGGAAATTGGCAACTTTGCACAGAAGTCATTGTGTCGTATTTTTGGGGATTTTTCCTCATCTAACTTTTAAACAAATATGTCTAAAAAATCTATCACTAACCTGTATCGAAAGTGAGAAATCGCTTTAGACTCCCTCTCTCTCTCTCTCTCTCTCTCTCTCTCTCTTTCTCTATCTCT